>NW_019154089.1:30307896-30333928 GCF_002288905.1 Enhydra lutris kenyoni
AAAACACATCTTTTTAAAAAATTAACATATAATGTATTACTGGTTTCAGAGGTACAGATCTGTGATTCATCACAGTCTAATATAGTACCCAGTGCTCATTACATCACATGTACTCCTTAATGTCTATTATGCAGTTACCCCATCCTTCCACTCCTCTCCCCTCTAGCAACCTTGTTTGTTTCCTATGATTAAGAGTCTCTTCTGGTTTTTCTCCCTCTCTGGTTTCATCTTGTTTTATTTTTCCCTCCCTTCCCCTATGGTCCTCTGTTTTGTTTCTTAAATTTCATGTATCAGTGAGATTGTATGATAATTGTCTTTCTCTGATTGACTTATTTCACTTAGCATAATACCCTCTAGTCCCATCCATGTCATTGCAAATGACAAGATTCCATTTTTGATGGCTAAATAATATTCCATTGTATATGTATATATACACCACATCTGCTTTATCCATTCATCTGTTGATGGATATCTAGGCTCCTTCCATAGTTTGGCTATTGTGGACATTCCTGCTATAAACATCAGGTTGCATGTGCCCCTTCAGATCACTACATTTGTATCTTTGGGGTAAATACCCAATAGTATAATTACTGGGTCATAGGGTAGCTCTATTTTAAACTTTTTGAAGAACTTCCATACTGTTTTCCAGAGTGGCTGCACCAGCTTTCACCCACCAACAGTAGGAGGGTTCCCCTTTTGCCACATCCTCACCAACATCTGTCATTTCCTGACTTGTTAATTTTAGCTATTCTGATTGGTGTGAGGTGGTATCTCATGGTGACTTTAATTTGTATTTCCCTGATGCTAAGTGATGTTGAGCATTTTTTCAAGTGTCTGTTGGCCATTTGGATGTCTTCTTTGCAGAAATGTCTGTTCATGTCCTCTGCCCATTTCTTGATTGGATTATTTGTTCTTTGGGTGTTGAGTTTGATAAGTTCTTTATAAATTTTTGATACTAGCCCTTTATTTGATAAGACATTTGCAAATATCTTTTTCCATTCTATCAGTTGTCTTTGTTTTTTTTTTTTTTTTTACTGTTTCCTTTGCTGTGCAAAAGCTTTTTATCTTGATGAAGTCACAATAGTTCATTTTACATCTCTTGCCTTTGGAGACATGTCTAGCAAGAAGTTGCTGTGGCTGAGGTCACAGACATTGCTGCCTGTGTTCTCCTCTAGGATTTTGATGGATTCCTGTCTGACATTTAGGTCTCTCATCCATTTTGAGTCTATTTTTGTGTGTGGTGTAAGGAAATGGTCCAGTTTCATTCTTCTGCATGTGGCTGTCCAATTATCCCAACACCATATGTTGAAGAGACTGTCCCTTTTTCATTGGATATTCTTTCCTGCTTTGTTGAGGACTTGTTGACCATGAAGTTGGGGGTCCATTTCTGGGTTCTCTATTCTGTTCTATTGAATAGATGTCTGTTTTTGTATCAGTACAATACTGTCTTGATGATTATAGCTTTGTAACATAGCTTGAAGTCCAGAATTGTGATGCCACCAGCTTTGGTTTTCTTTTTAAAAATTCCTTTGGCTATTTGGGCTTTTCTTGTTCCATACTACTGTTAGGACTATTTGTTTCAGCTCTGTGAAAAAGATTGATGGCATTTTGATAGGGATTGCATTGAATGTATAGATTGCTCTAGGTAGCACAAATATTTTCACAATATTTGTTCTTCCAATCCATGAGCGTGGAACGTTTTTCCATTTCTTTGTGTCTTCCTCAATTTCTTTTATGAGTGTTCTATAGTTTTCTGAGTACAGATCCTTTGCTTCTTTGCTTAGGTTTATTCTTAAGTATCCTATGGTTCTGGGTTCAATTATAAATGAGATTGACCCCTTACTTTCTCTTTCTTCTGTCTCATTGTTAGTGTGTAGAAATGCCACTCATTTCTGTGCATTGATTTTATATCCTGCCACATTGCTGAATTCCTGTATGAGTTTTACAATTTTGGGATGGAGCCTTTTGGGTTTTCCACATAGAGTATCATGTCATCTGCAAAGAGTGAGAGTTTGACTTCTTTTTTGACAATTCAGATGACTTTTATTTCTTTTGTTGTCTGATTGCTGAGGTTAGGACTTCTAGTACTATGTTGAACGATAGTGGTGACAGTGGACCTCCCTGTTGTGTACCTGACCTTAGGGGAAAATCTCTCAGTCTTTTCCCCATTGAGAATGATATTTGCTGTGGGCTTTTCATATATGGCTTTTATGATATTGAGGTATGTTTCCTCTATCCCTACACTGTGAAGAGTTTTAATCAAGAAAGCATGCTATACTTTGTCAAATGCTTTTTCTGCATCTATCAAAAGAATCATATGGTCCTTGTCCTTTCTTTTATTAATGTAGTGTATCACATTGATTGATATTGTGGTTGTTGAACATTCCTTTGCAGCCCAGGAATAAATCCCACTTGGTCATGGTGAATAATCCTTTTAATGTACTGTTGGATCCTATTGGCTAGTATCTTCATGAGAATTTTTGCATCCATGTTCATCAGGGATATTGGTCTGTAATTCTCCTTTTTGGTGGGGTCTTTGTCTGGGTTTGGGAGCAAGGTAATGCTGGCCTTAAAGAAAGAGTTAGGAAGTTTTCCTTTCATTTCTATTTTTGAAAACAGCTTCAGAAGAATAGGTATGAATTCTTCTTTAAATGTTTGGTAGAATTCCCCTGGGAAGTCATCTGATCCTGGACTTTTGATTACTGCTTCAGAGTCCTTGCTGGTTATGGGTCTGTTCAGGTTTTCTGTTTCTTCCAGTTTCAGTTTTGGTAGTTTATACATTTCTAGGAATGCATCCATTTCTTCCAGATTGCCTAATTTGTTGCCATATAGTTGCTAATAATATGTTCTTATAATTGTTTGTATTTAGCCAGTGTTGATTGTGATCTCTCCTCTTTCATTCATGATAAAACACATCTCCTTTATCCATTCATCTATTGATGGACTCTTAGGTTGTTTCCATTTCTTAGCTTTTATAAACAATACTAAAGTAAACATAGGGGTGAGTATATCTTTTTGAATTGGTGTCTTCATTTTCTTTGGGTAAATACCCCATAGTGGAATTATTGGATCATATGGTATTTCTGTTTTTAATTTTTTGAGGAATCTCCATGCTGTTTGCCATGGTGGCTGTACCAGTTTATATCCCCACCAACAGTATATGAGGTTCCCTTTTCTCCACATCCTTGCCAACACTTGTTATTTTTTTGTCTTTTTGACTTCAGCCATTCTCACAAGTGTAAGATAATATATCATTGTGGTTTTACTTTGCATTTCCCTGGTGATGAGAATGTTGAGCATCTTTTCATGTGTTTGTTGACCATCTATATATCTTCTTTGGAAAAATGCCTATTCAGGTCCTCTGCCCATTTTTCAATCAGATTGTTTTTTGGTGTTGAATTGTAGAAGTTTTTTTTAATATTTTGGAAACTATTGGATATGTCATTTTGCAAATATTTTCTCCCATTTAGTAGGCTGTCTTTTAGTTTTGTTGATTGTTTCCTTTGCTGTGCAGAAGCTTTTTATTTTGATATAGTCTCAATCATTCATTTTTGCTTTAGTTTCTCTTATCTTAGGAAACATATCTAGAAAAATGTTGTTACAACTAATGTTAAAGAAATTATTGCCTGTGTTCTAGGATTTTTATGGTTTCAGGCCTCACGTTTAGGTCTTTAATCCATTTTGAGTTTATTTTTGTGTATGGTGTTCAAAGGTGGCCCAGTTTCATTCTCTTTACATGTAGCTGTTCAGTTTTCCTAGCACCATTTACTGAAGACAGTCTTTTCCCCATTGTACATTCTTGCTTCTTTTATCATAAGTTAATTGACCATATAATCATGGATGTATTTCTGGGTTCTCTATTCTGTTCTATTGATCTATATGTCTATTTTTGTACCAGTGAAATATTGTTTTGATTACTGTAGCTTTGTAGTATGTCTTGAAATATGGAATTGTGATATTGCCAGCTTTTTTTTTTTTTCTCTCAAGATTGTGTTAGCTATTCAGGATCTTTTATGATTCCATTCAGATTTTAGGAATTACTTATTCTAGTTTTGTGAAAAATGCAGTTGATGAGTATTGATTCCAACTCAATTATGTCTCCCCACCCCATAAGTTTTGTTTCAAATACTAGTAAAAACAATTGTTGCACTACTTACTAAGCATTGATTTTTAGCACAATATAACACAAGCCTACATTTCCAAAATCTTACATGGTGTCGTGAGAGAAAAGCCCAGATTAGCAATTTTTCTTTGTCAGGGTTGTCAAAGGTAAGAAGCCCAAGGCTGATACCAGATACTAGCTCTGGTGAGTCACAGGCTTACTTTGCCATTTACTCTATGTTGGGACTTGGTAGTAGTAAAAGTGCAGATAAATACATGAAGTGGTTGCAGAAAAGTTATCTTGGGCACTTTCCAGGCCCCAAAGAGGGTGCAGTCAAACTTGCTCAATTAGTCTGTATGCAACTCAGCATGGGAGCAAGGTATGATCTAATTCCTTTTTTATCTTTCTGCTACAGCACCTGCCCTTATAGTCGGCCTCCCTTCGGCTATGGAAATTTTCCAAGTTCAATGCCAGAATGCCTTGGTTATTATGAAGACAGGTACCAAAAACACGAGGCTATGTTTTCAGCTTTAAATAGAGACTATCCTTTTAGAGACTATCCAGATGAACGCACACACAGTGAAGATTCTCGGAGTTGTGAGAGCATGGATGGGACCTCTTACTATAACAGTCATAGCCACAGTGGGGAAGAATACTTAAATCCCATGCCTCAGCTGGACATTGGAGCCTTGGAGAATGTCTTCACAGCCCCAACATCAACTCCCTCTAGCATCCAGCAAGTCAATGTCACTGACAGTGATGAGGAGGAAGAAGAAAAAGTGCTCAGGAATTTATAATTTTAAAACAAATATGCACAGAAAATAAACATTTCTTAAAATATATTCTGGGTCAGTTGGTGTGAGAAAAAAAGAGCCTAGAATGCTTTGCTGAGAGTTGTCAGCCATGGTTTGAGGAGTCATATCAAACATAATTTATACCTTCATAAAGTTTTGATTAGTGAAACTGGAGTCCTGATGTTTCATCATAGGAATATTTAAGATATGAAGTAATTTATTTTTGTGTCTGAAATTTGTATCAACATATATTATCATTACTTTATCTTGGAATGTGCAAAATACTGAATCCTCACAATTTTATTGAGGGGATAGGGAGTATATATCTGGCATGACAAGTGTGATTTGTATTTTTATCTCAGGATACATTTATTTATTTTTCTCATATGATTTTTTGTTTGGTGTTTATGTAATACTTATGGATATTGTCTGTTTTTATGTAACAGTTTGAAAATATTTTGATAATTTTTAGTAGTGAATTGAGACTCAGTTACTAAATTTAATTTACTTTAATAACCAATTATAAGTTTCAAATATGTTTTCATGGCACTTGGGTATTTCCTTCAGCTAAATTAGTCATTTCTGTTCCTAAACATTTTCATCATCTTTTTTGGATTTATTTTTCCATTTGGTATGCATTGTTCTACTTTTGTTATAATTAAATAAACATAGATAAAATTGTTCTTGTTGGATGTTTTCTGTTTGGGGGATAGAAATAAACAAAACAAGTACTGTTCAAATGAGGATGGTTTCCATACCACATACAGATAATTTATTTTTACTTAATAGTCTCCAGAATTGCACAGACCTATTAGCTTACATGCAACTTGAAACTTCTTTTTTTTTTTTTTTTTAAGATTTTATTTATTTATTTGACAGAGACACAGAGAGAGAGGGAACACAAGCAGGGGGAGCGGGAGAGAAAGAAGCAGGCTTCCTGCTGAGCAGGGAGCCCGATGTGGGCCTCGATCCCAGGACCCTGGGATCATGACCTGAGCCGAAGGCAGCCGCTTAAAGGCTGAGCCACCCAGGTGCCCGCAACTTGAAACTTTTTCAACAAAGATGTTGTGCACATACTCTGATGCCATTTCCAAACTCTTTACATGTGTTGTACGTGTGACTTAAGCACCCCCACAAATGGAAGAGCGCCTCCAGATTTGGTGCAAGCAGCTGTCTCTGAAACCATGGAGTTCATGTGTAAGAGCACATGGAATTTGTTTAATTCACGGTGAGCAATAAAAATCTTTCTCGTGATGTGTCCTCATGGTGAGTGTCCACTATGGATGGAAAGAACCTATTTAGAACAGGATCAGGACCACCAGAATTGGGATCATGGTAGAAGAGATCTACAAGGCACCTGAACTGAGGATCAGAAGTAGCCACAAACCAATATACTTTTCCTTCAATGATCTGTATTATTTATGCAAATTGAGATTTTGTTACTAAAACTACTTGGAAATTTTGTATGGAAAGCTGTCCTAAGCTTCCAACTTCTTCCTTTACTAAGTTTGCATTTGTTCCTTAAGGAAAGGTTGTTAATACATTTCATCAGCCTTATACTTAATTGTATCTAAGATTTCCTCTACCCAATAAAAATTTTATTCTTATATTTTATATTCTTTATCACTCTGTGCAATGTCACTTCAATGTGGTTAAAGAGCAAAACGAATATCTTGGTGGAGAGAGCAAACATGTAACCTCATGTAGGAACTAAAGCAACATCTGGTTGTCTTCACAATTGATGAAGGAAAAAATGTGTGTGACAGTTTGACCCATTTTATCCCATCTCATTTTATTTTATTTAAAGATTTTATTTATTTATTTGACAGACAGATCACAAGTAGGCAGAGAGGCAGGCAGAGAGAGAGGAGGAAGCAGGCTCCCCGCTGAGCAGAGAGCCCGATGCGGGGCTCGATCCCAAGACCCTGAGATCATGACCTGAGCCGAAGGCAGAGGCTTTAACCCACTGAGCCACCCAGGTGCCCCAATCCCATCTCATTTTAATGACAGCATAGTGACTAAACTGGGTTTTGATGACAGACCTTATTCTTATAAACGAATTGGTTGGAGGAATCCCTTTGTAAGACAGCTGAATGTTATAGGGCATCGTTTAGTGTTTCCTAACTACCTGTCTTCAGACTAGCCCGGCACCACCAATTCCTTCCTTCCTTCTCCTTAATGGCTGTTTTAGGATGAGCAACAGTACTGGGATCAGAAGTCAGGAGCTTAGATTCTGTACAGATCCACAGTATAATTTGGGCTGGAAAATATGGACAGCTCTTATGTAGAAAAGTCACCCAATTGCAAATAAGCCTGCTTAGCTACAAATGCCCCTATCTGCTCATTTCTAGCTCTTTAAATCACAGTTGACTCAGACTAGAGATCTACAGACTAAACAAAGCCCTGCCCCATTGACACTAATTCATCTGCCTCTCCAAGTCATCAGAGTGAAATTCTCTAAGCTTAGAGCCATGAGCACATTCTAGTAGGATTCATTGCCTTGTTTGTCCTTACAAATCAGAGGTTATATTTGTAATAAGACTAGCCTTCTTTAAAAGTGTGTTGAAATGTCAATATGTTTAAAATGTCAAACTTTTCTATGCTTTGGACAAAATTGCTCTGGCTAGTTGCAAATTAAGAAAACTGCTCTCCGTGAAAATAAAACAAAAATAAATATAATCCCAATTTTCAAAAGCTTAGTTATCAAATTTAGAAAGGTAAGATCAGTGTTTCTTTAAATATGTTAGTTGGAACCCAAGCGTTTTAGAGATTCTGACAATATTTAAGTTTGGGAAACACATGCTATTTCTCCACCTTGGAGATTGTGAATGCCCATTATCATTGTAAAGGTTGTCAAAAGTTTTGCAGTGAAGAATCATGTTTAACAGTTTATCTCAGTGCTACCCAAACTTACTGGCTTGAGACTCCCTTTTTTGTTTTATTGATGTCTGCTAACATCTCATAGAATCCACTTTGGAAGTTGCTAATACAATTATAGCTGGTGGCTTTGGTTTTCAATTGTTAACTTCACATATGGTTTCCTGCGTTAGTAGCTAAATAAACTGGATTTTGTTTTTTTGTTTTGTTTTTGCACAAAGTATTTGATGATCTTAAAAAGGTAAAGAACTGAAACTTATAGTTGTGAGTTGCCTTTCTCTACTAAACTGACTCTTTAATGGAAATTGATATTGCGTCCAAGAATTCAAGTGGGCAAATGTGCTAAATTCCCATACAAGTATATTTTCCACAGTGCAAACCAGCTGTCAGTAGGATTATTCCTGAGCCAAAAAAATTATAAGCTACATTTGAAAGTTGTAGTTTAGAACAGAAGTTGAAATTCTGGGGATTCTATGAACTACATGCACTATTTTAAAGCAGTATAATTTTGATGTGGGCAGGGTAATTCTGAAAAATTTCTGGCCTACATTTTGGAACAGATTGCTGAGGCACATCATATTTTTAGCTTTCTGAATCATTTAAACTTTTTGAATTTTAGAGGAATTCCAAAGGCTTCATAATAAAATCAGCTTTCTAAAAAGTGTATAAGGAGTTACATTCAAATTCTTCTTGATGAAAAATTCCACATCCTCTGGACAGATATGTACCCTTTGTCTCTACATTCTGCATTCTAACTACTTGATGCAACATTACCTATCTCCTTTCTCCTTTCTGATAATTTTAACATACACAAATCTTAGTAAACTTTCCACCAAGTGATGAATTCTCATAGGGAAGTTGGGGGTTCTGCTTGCTAGACCCTTATATCTCTGGCTCCTTTTCTGAAACCAGGAAAATTTTTATTTCTAAAAATAATGAACAGCATCTTACATGTATTCTTTTTCAAGGGAATATCTTCAAAACTCTAAGCATTTGCCTGTGTTCCCTGAGACACTGTCTGTGGGGGCTGAGCTCATTGGAGCTCACTTAGACAATAAACAACACAAAGTTGGGCTACTTTAGCATAGATAATGTCTCAACTCTCTACTACTTTTTTATGTTCTCTGAAACACTAACTAGTACAGTTTTTCAAATGTGGTCAGTGCATCACTTCCCACAACATGATCTGGGATGCTTGGTAAGAATGCAGTCATTCCCCAGACCTATAGAATCACAGTCTCTCTGGCTAGAATCCAGAAATCTGAAGTTTTAATAAGCTCCTCAGGTAATTCTTCAGCATACCTACATTTGACAGCATGTAAAGTTTGTGAGACTTATTTCAAATTTTATCTGCCATAAAGGTAATGTAACCACACTGGTTTTTAGAAAAGAAAAACCTTTCATCCACCCAACAATTGCTTTTGTTTTATGATGTTCTTTCTAATATTTGTCCATATACACATTCTTTCACATAATTAGAATCACAACATATGCACACACTATGTGTACTTCCTCAGTATTTTATCATGAGCTATTTTTCATATTCTTTGACTTTATAATTGATTACCTTTCATGCTTACATAACACTGCTTCAGGCAGATGTGCCATAATTAACCACATGAAAGAGTTAGGATTGTAGTTTTTTCCAAACTGGTTTCAGTAATTTCAATGATGTGATTTCAAAGTGAGCTCTCTCACAGACCAAAAGGAGTGGGGGTACCTTTAAGCAACCATTATTCCAGTGACATGGGGTTTTGATATCATTTTAGAGGTCATATTAGAACTGAGCACTGAATGGCCAGGTAGATAGGCTCATTCTAGGGGGGCTTCGAGTCCCAATATGAAGGATGATGAACAGAGCATGTGGAAAGAAAAGTGTGACATGGTGTCCCATCCTGCTAATGGAGACACACTAGTATGCTCTTCTTGAGTCTACTCTGTGACTTACCCTCCCTAATGGCTAATCATTTTTAATATCTCAGCTAAGAGATCTTCCAGTTGTCTCCCAATGCTTTCCTTTTCTTTTTTGGTAAAAGAACTTAGTATTTTTAGCTATGTTTCATTTCTTGAATGTACCTAAGTTCTGGACTGTAAGATGTCAAAGGAATTTTCATGTGCAACTTCCAGAATATACCCTTAAATTGGAGAGGTTATGCCTTTCTTTGCTCCTTTGTCCTTCTTGCTGGAGGGAATACAGAAGTGAGGGCTGGAATCTGAGCAATCATCCTGGACTGTTTAGGCCTCATGATGAGAATGAGGAAAAAACTAGAGAGGAATCTAAAACACCATACCACCATAAAGGATTACTTTCCTCAAGACCTTTATGTGACAGAAAAATTTCTATCTAGTTTAATCCACTATAATTTTGTGTTTTCTGTCATGTGCAGCTGAACCAAATTCTAACTTATCCAGGATTCTTCCCTTCCATACAGTTTTCTTCAACCCTCACAGACTACGTTGTTCCTGCTTTATATTCCCACAACACCTTTGTTCATATCTCCTGCTAGATTCTGAACCCCTTGAGGCCCAATAGGCACAAATATCCTAGAAACTAGAAATATAAACATATGGTAGTAAGCAGAGCAATAGACACAGCTCTGTATTCTCAGCCTTGGTAACTAATGGAATTCATAGACTGGCTGGCAAGAATGCTTCTCATCTGATTGCCCATAAAAAAAAAAAAGCTTAAAAAAACACCCTAGACCACCATAATTTAAACATTTGGGGGTGGGAACTGGGAACTATCTTTTAAAGGCCCCCCCCAGGTGATTCTGGACCCTACCAGGCAGAGGTTGACAAAATGGCACTTGGACATCCTGTAGAAGAGTGTCAGGATTTTCCTATCAACAATCCATTTTCCTTTCCTCTTCATGTCCCTTAGGAGCCCAGGGTTTAATGCCTTTCCACGTTCAAGCTTATTGTAAATGCTGAACTCCTTGAGAATGGCTCCCAATGCATAGATAAAAGGGTGGAGAGAGAGATTGAACAGGAGGATTTTCTATCAGTTATAAGTATGGAAACAATTTCATTTTTTTGCAAAGTAGTTATCACCATCTGTAACTATATTGTTTATTTCCTTGTTTATTTTCTCCTCACCAACCCCTGCTGTGAGAAGCTCCAGGAGAATAGAAACCTTGTCTTTCTTTCTTGATTCATGATCCCTGATACCCAACACTGTGTCTTACAATGTAGTACATGCTCACTAAGTATTTGTGGAATTAATTAAATAAAAGCTACACTTTGTTGAGCACCTGCTATGCGCCACTGTATCTGGTATTTTATTTGATTATCTCACTGAATTCTCATGAGAACCTTATAAATAGGTGTTATCATCTTTATTTAACCAGTGAAAAATCTGGAGACTTAAAGAAGTGAAGTAATTTATCCAAGGCAACCCAGCAAGTTAGCAAAAGAGTTGACAGTTGAACTCAAGTCTTTCTGCCTCCAAACTCAACACTCATCCTGCTTTACCATGTTTCCCTTGCTGACAAACAATTCTGGAATAAAATCTGCCTCAGCTGGAATTTGCAAATTGTTGGAACTCTCTTCCACCAGATGTGGAAGCCTGACTTAGCCTAGGGTAAAAGAAAACATGAAAGGAAGCTGCAGGATTAAAGGGGCCATCAACTCATCCCTAATTTTGTCACCACCTTCCAGAGCACAGTGGTGGACTTCCAAATTTTCCCTCCTGGGACTATCATTCCCTACCTGTTCTTGTGGAGAGCCTTTGAAGCCAAGTGGCTCTCTCTGCTGCAGGCAATCACAGTAGTGCATTGGATGCAGTGTTGGGTCCTGGACTGGTTGCGCTAGTTAACAGGCCAGTTAGAGCCTTCACATGGATTTTTCTAAGTGGACATGGTGGGACAGCTTTCCTTCCCTCATCAAAAATGATTCTCTAAGAAGTGACTTTGGAGACATCCATGGCCATGTTTCCTCTCTCTGGGGTAAGGCACATCTCTGGTAGGAGTGGGTGATACCAACACAGAAGCAGAGGAAGGAAGACAGAGAGAGAATCCAGAGTCTTTGGTTCCAGTCACCACAGAGCTTTGCTTCATCCCTGCCTATACTGGTTCTTGAGCCAGTTAGCTAGTTCAAGCATTTTTTCCTCAATGGTGGTAGGTTTTTATTTCTTGCATATTAGTCTTGACAATCACAGGGACATATAAAAAGTCCCCTTCCTGTGGTGCAAGGAGCCAGTCAACTCTTGAAACTCTGAATATTCCTTACAATGTGCATTTTTTACCTCTAGTGATACTGTAAAGAATAATGTTTAAGAATTTCTGCAAGTTTTGGGATCAGACATAATTAGAAAAGAGTCCTGCTCCATCATTCTGGAACCATGTGACATAGGGCAAGTAACTTCAGCTCTCTGAACCTGTTTCCTGGACAATAAGAATTATAATTATACATATCTCACATACATATCACATAATTATGTATATAATTATACATATCTCACATATCTCATTTTTTGGAGGATTAATGATTGTGCACAATGCTAGAGGCATATTATGAGCAGTAGTTGTGTCCTTGTATTTCCCTCTTCTCTTTCAGCGACAGCACACAGTATCCCCCTCCCCACTCTGTTTTATAATGTCTCTGGGACATCTCCAGGTTGCTAGAACAAGGCCAACCCTGAGAACATGATTGGGAGGGAAATAAATTTGTCTTACTCAGGTGTTTACCTGCCCTAGTGTTGGCTTTTTTT
This sequence comes from Enhydra lutris kenyoni, assembly GCF_002288905.1. NCBI lineage: Eukaryota > Metazoa > Chordata > Mammalia > Carnivora > Mustelidae > Enhydra > Enhydra lutris. Next base: position 30,320,378 of record NW_019154089.1, read on the forward strand.
CCTCCTTAAGATGTGATGGTATAATTGTTGGGAGAGTAGTAGCCATTACCACCTCCTGACACTTGTATAAAGCCAACCAGAACAATTTGCTTTTCCATTTGAGTTTCATGAAAAACACAATGTGAAGAAACTGAGACCCAGAGAACAGCCATTGACTTGTCTCACATCAAACAGTTCCTCCTTGTTGGAAGAAAAGAACTCAGGTCTGCCAGGGAGAAGTTCAATTTTGTACAGGCATAGAATCATTAGATGTTAGTTACGAAATATTCAGACATTTTCTTAAAATGCCTTAATATAAAGCTGAGGTGTACTTGTTCTAAACTTCTTTGTACAAATAAATTGTACTCTTTGCGTGAATTAGGAAAACACAGAAAAGTCCCAAATTCTTCCATAAGTACTCTCTTTCTGTAACTTCTTCTGTGAAAATATAGTTATGCATGTATTTTTTCTAATTATAAATAGATTTATTGTTATTTTCTGCTTATAAGAGTAACAATGATTACTGGAAAAAACTCAGAGTAGTAAATGCCTTAAAAATTAAAAATTACTGGGGCGCCTGGGTGGCTCAGTGGTTAAAGCCTCTGCCTTCAGCTCAGGTCACGATCTCAGGGTCCTGGGATCGAGTCCCGCATCGGGCTCTCTGCTCAGCAGGGAGCCTGCCTCCTCCTCTCTCTCTGCCTGCCTCTCTGCCTACTCGTGATCTGTCTGTCAAATAAATAAAAAAAAAATCTTTAAAAAAAAAAATTAAAAATTACTGTAGTCCAGGCATTCATAATTAATCATAGTTCATTAATCATTTTGGTTCACGTATTTCAGCAGATTCTTTCACGCATATACTCACACAGTTACAAAAACGAGATGGAACTTAAGATACAACCCCTTGTAGACTCTCTCTCTTTTCATGTAATATGACATAAACACTTAACCTGTGACACAGATTTTCCTCTACACTATGTTTTCTAAAACTTTTTGTTATGGTAATTTCAAACTATACAAAACTAGCATAAGCATTGTAATAAACGTCCTGTACCTATTACCCACATTCAGCAACTACCAAGTATATACCCCCTATGCACTTTACTCAGTGGATTTGGTGGTGGGTATTATGAAGGGCACGTATTGCATGAAGCACTGGGTGTGATACATAAACAATGAATTTTTGAACACTGAAGAAAAATTTTTAAAAAGCAAATTGCAAATATTATTTTATCCATAAACATTCAGTATATATCTCCAAAAGATTAGGACTCCTTTTTTGACTTCTTCTTTGCCAATTTGAATACTTTTTATTTCTTTTTGTTGTCTGATTGCTGTTGCTAGGACTTCTAGGACTATGTTGAATGACAGTGGCGAGAGTGGACATCCTTGTCCTGGTCCTGATCTCAAAGGGAAGGTTGACAGCTTTTTCCCCATTGAGAATAATATTCATTGTGAGTTTTTCATAGATAGGACTCTTTAAAAAAAAAAGATTTATTTATTTGAGAAAAAGATCACAAGTGGGAGGGACACAGAGAGAGAGAATCCAAAGCAGACTCCATCCTGAGCTCAGAACCTGATATGGGGCTCAATCTCAGAACCCTGAGTTGACAACCTGAGCCAAAACCAAGAGTTGGATGCTCAACCAACTGTGCCACCCAGGTGCTCCAAAATTAGAGCTCTTTTAACTAATTGCAATTGTTCATAAGTACCATCAAATATCCAGTGTTCAACTTTCCCAATTGTCTCATAAATGACTTTTAAAAAAAATAATTACATGTTTCAAACAGGATTTAAGCAAGGTCTACTTACTGCATTTGTTTCAGATATTTCCTAAGTCTCTTTTTCTTTATATATGCCTAATGTCGTTTTGTTTTGTTTTGTTTTATTTGTTAAAGAAGAAGCTAGGTTTGTTTTGTAGCGTGCTTACATTCTGAATTTTGCTGATTGCATCCTCTTGATGTCATTTAACATGTTCCTTTGTCCCCTAAATTTTCTAACAATTAGTAGTTAGGTCTAGAGTTTTGATCAGAATATTTCTTAGGTGGTGGGTTGTATTTACACCAGGAGGTACTAGTCTAGAACACAACTTTTAATGGTTGACTTATATAGATAGACTATAATTTCCTTAACCAACACTTACTATTGGAGTTTAAATTGTTTCTTACATGTATCGTGATTACCAGCACTGATACAACAGCCTTTTGGCCAAAACAAATTCCTTTCTTTAGACTAGATTCCTATAAGTAAATGCAGAGCCAGCACTAAAATATATGACCTTTGAGAAGGTTCCAAGGAGTTAAACTTTCTAAGAGGCTCTCCTGATAACTCCGAACTAGGCCACAGCATAAAGGCTGGCTGGGTTTAAGGGTAAGTGGAAGTACATCTCACTTTAGTGAGGTTGGTCTTACTTTGCTTTACCGTGGCCTAAACCAGTGACTAGTGCAAAGGCTGCCTATCAATCTAGGGTCCATGATGGCGGATGCAGCCACCCTCCACCCTCACCCTAGGCACCCCTTCTTCATGGGGGAGCTGCCCACACATTGGTCTCAGCACCCACGTGGAGTAAAGGGCTTCCAGGCCAGAGGAGACTGTCTGGGATCATTTCCTTGGATCCTTTGTTAGGACTATAATGCCTTGATTCTGGGTTTATAACTTCTCGTGAGACTTGTACTTAGCTGAGCTCCTCCCATGTGATACCCTTGTCGTACTCAAGGAGTCAGTGTACGAGGCTGGCCTGAGTTTCCTTCACAACTTTTGTTGGGAATCAAGATGTTTGAATCATTCTGGAATCTTTAGTAGCTCTATCTCTATTCTAGTTTGAAGGAGAAGGGAGGCAGAGAAACCCCTCCTAGCGCCATCCTGGAAGTGTTGAACTTTGTCATATAATGGTGCAGGCCCATGACAAGTAGGGGTACAGCCGTCCAACTTCTGACTCCCCTTGCCCTGAGAAGGCAATTCAGAGCACTGATGAATCCAGAAGCACTTTGTACTTGCAAAGTGTCTGACTACAAAGGCAAGAAGACCCAGCAGGTGACTTTATGGAGCTAAGTAGAAGCAACTTGAGCACAGGCCCTGTGCTCCTGATACCCCAGTCTTGGGCAGAACCACACTTGCAACAAGTGGGTAAATGTCAGGGAAGACCCAGAAATAGATAAAGATGCTGAATATAAATGAAGTTGATAATAGAGGCCACCGATTCAGAATACTGATTTCTGCTGCCCTGAGGGGAACACTGGAGCCAGCCTTTGTAACAGTCCAGCCTTGTTTAGCTTATCAAATCTGGTTAGAGCAAAAGCCCCAGGATCCACCCACTTCATCAGAAACAAGTCTGAACAAGTCAGGCACTGTGTGCTTCAGATACCCAGGCATTCTGACAGTTCAGTTCTGACCACCAGCCAAATGTAAATTGAGAATGCCAAGTCATCCATCATGGGTTAGCCACGTGTGAGGTTAATGCCCCATCTTCTAGAAGCGCACAAAGGGCCGTTTGAGCAGGAAAGTCCCACCACCTCCTGCTGAAACACATAGCCTACATTTGGATCATCTTTCTGAACAGCATCTTGGTTTGGAAGGCACAGCTGTTGCCGAGATCCCTGAATATAGCCTGCTGTTCTCTGTGGAAGCGAGGGTAGATGAGTGTGGTTAACTTGAGACGCAGTAAAGCCCTCTAGCCTGCCCCTCCTCCAAATAGCCAACCTGCTGGCAGCCAGATGCTGATGTTTGCCCAATTATCCATGTCTGCTTGCAAATGGGAAAAGCTGGGTGGTAGTTAAACTCATCATATGACCTTAGGAACATCAGCACCCCTCTCAGGAGCTTGGTTCCACTGAATCTGGACAGGAACAGGCACTACTTCATACAGGAAAGTCCCCTTGGGAATGAACACTCAGCACTTCTGATCCTAGGAGTGTAGTTATTGACAGAAGTGGCCTTCCTTGACTTGACTCCCAGAGGTGTGGCTTTTAGAGAATTCCATGAAACATGAGACATGGACCAAGAACAGATCTAGAGTCAGGTTTATGCCTCTAACAGCTGTGGCTTTCAAATTCTTTCAGATTGAAGAAGTTGAAACAACAGCTGCACATTTATTCCTTGTCCTGGGGTTGGGAGGTGATGGAGGCAAATATGATGGAGACACAAAGGCCATGACTATTTTCTTCTTCAATAAACCCCAAATTATGTCTTGGGTCCCATAAAATAAGATGGAAAGTGACTACATGGAATTAGGTTCCCCCAACCCCTGTGACTTTTCAAATTCAGATTAATATTTTTGCTGGAAGATGCCCCAGGCTCACAGTGTTTCAAGAAACCTTAAAGTTATCTAGTCTACATATAGGAACTGCATGGTCCTCCTGTATCATTCCACATGCTTACATCCATGACACACATTGTTAGTCACAGAGCTCTAGCCCACTTTCAAACATTCATTCTCATCACAGAGGTGGTCCAGGCAGTCTCTAGCAATGATACAGCACTGACACTCAAGGTAAACTCATTTGCCATCCCCAATCTAGTCCAACTCGTGCATTTTACATATGGAAAACTGAGGCCAGAGAGGGGAAAAATCTGCCCAGTCACACAGTGAATCGGTGTTATTTGTGGAAAGCTAAATAAAGGGCGTAGAATTCTTAGAAACGTCAAGCAAAATATAGGCCACTGCTTATTTACCTATTGTGTTGTATTTGTTCTGTTTCCCTAGATTCATTGAACTGTTTCTCTAAATTTTGAGGGCTTTTTTTCCTAATATAAAAGCAATGTATCTCTATAGAAATACAAATAAACAAAACAAAAAACCCACTCAAAAGCAGCACCCACACATGAAACTACTGTGTCAAGCCATGGTCTATAGACCTTTCCTACATGTATGTATACATTTACCCACATATCTATATTTTTATATGGGAGTAAATCAAATTTTCTTTTTAGAGCTCCTGGTCACAAGAAATTCTTAATGAAAGCAATGCTTCAGTTCATACACTTGATTGGACCCATAGTGTACATATTGTTTTATGACGTGGTTTGAGTATATGTTCAATTGTAATGTCTAAATATTCATGGAAATTCTGTTGTTAGACACTTAGACTAACAGTTTTTTGCTACTCTAATATCCACTATAAATTTTTGCTCACAGGCTTAATTGTTTTCTTTAGGGCAAACATATTTTAAAGGCTCTTGACACACATTGACAAATTGCTCTCCTATAGAGCTGGAAGTGGGAGGCTAGCAGGGTCTCTGAAGTACGTTTTTAAGCAACTTTATCCACACAAGATCTCATTATTTCTGTTGTTCTTTTATTCTCCTGTTGGTATGCTTTGTGTATCAAGAAAGAGTGTAGAATTTCCAAAGGTAAAATCACATTTTTGCAGTTCCTAGGGTAAGAGACATGACTGAACACATAATAATGAATTAACATTTACTGAAAATTTACCAAGTGTCAGATGTCAGGCATTAACTCATAGGGTTGACAGCAACCCATCTTGTAGGGAAAGTTCAAAAGGGTTGAGTAACTTGCCTGATGCTTCATGGGACCAAGCTTGGTTAAGTCTGACCTGCATACTAACCCCTTTGCCATGCTGTCTCCACATAGTCACTACAAGTAAATATTTGTATGTGGGCTGGTGGATTATTTTCCTTTGGTAGGACAGACCTGAGCAACTCAGAAGGGAGCAGCCATAAAAATAGGCTAAAAACACAATCTTAGTTCTCCTAGTCAGTCCTGGCTGGAATAGCCCCAGTGGATTTCAGCAATGTTTAAGCTGGGTTTGAGGGTATGACCTGATGTAGTATTTTTATTAAGGATTTCTTATGACTGGGAACTCAAAGAAGGAAGCTTGAATTATCCCATATAAAAATATAGCTACCCAAGTTTATCAGTGGCATTTCCTTTTTATAGTGTTTGGTGCTAATAATAGCCCCAAACTCCTCAACCCAACTTTCCAGCTTTTTAAAAGAACAGTACTTAAAAGAATGTCTGAATAATTGTGACTGGAGGGATTTATTCCATGCAGTGTTTCCTGTGGTTTCTCTGGAGAAAGCAAAGGGCTTGGGAGTTGGTCGCTATATACAGTCTCTGTGCTGCCTCAGGGATCTTGTGAGTAAGAGCCAGAGAGAGGCTCCTAAGGAAGTGAGAGGGGATGTGAGGTAAGAGGAGGAGAGAGACATGAGGGTTTTTATAGAGAACTCAGAATAAATCAGGTTATCTTCTTGGATTCCAGGGAGCTGAGTAAGAAAACTGGGACCCTTTCTCCCTTTTGTTGTCTTCTGGACAGTCGTGTTCTTGTCAGGCCAGCACTTGCTGTCTGATAGAACCTGAGAAGGGATTGTCACCTCTTAGAGAATGAAAGGTCTTGGCAAAGCAGAGAGTGATTTTATAAACCAAAATGTTCTCTGAAGGTTTCCAGCTGTTGTCTGCTTCAACATCTTCCACATGTCTACTGGTGGAGGCCCTCTCCCTGCCACAGCACCTGTGGAACAATTTTCCATATTTCAAGGTTCTTTCCTTTTGAAAAAATTATTTTTGGAGATATAATTTACATATAATAATATGTACTCATTTTAAGTGCACATATACTAGATAAACTCTGATGAATGTGGGCACCCATACAACCACTACCACCCCATCACCTCAAAAAAATTCTTATCTGCTCCTTCCAGCCAATCCCTTCCCCCCAGCCTCCACTCTAGGCCACCACTGATCTACTTTCTATCACTGCAACTTAGTTTTGCCATTTCCAGAATTTCACATAAATTGGATCATAAAGTATGTACTATCTTGGTCATGACTTCCTTCACTAGACATAAAATTTTTGAGATTCATCAGCGTTATTGCATATATCAACAGTTCTTTTGCATTGCTGAGTAATATACTACTGCATGGATATATCACAATCTGTCTAGCCATTTGAGTTTGCTTCTTTTGATTATCATGAATGAAGTTGTTATATACATTCCTGTAAAAATCTTTTTGTGGATATATGCATTCATTTCTCTTGGGCAAATATCTTGGAGTGGAATTGCTGGGTCATAAAATAAGTGTGTTTAACTTAATAAAAAACCTGTCAAACAGTTTTCCAAAGTGGAGTAACTGAAAGTTCCAGTTGCTTCACACCCTCACCAATATTTGGTTTTGGCTATCCCTTCAAGTTTAGTCACTCTCAGTGGTATCAAATAGCATCTCATAGTGCTTTTAATTTTCACTTCCCTTCTAACTAATCATGTTGAATATCTCTTCATGTGCTTATTGGCTATTCATATGTCACTTTTTTTGAAGGGTTTGTTAAAATCTTCTGTCCATTTTTCTTTAATTGAACTATCTCTCTTTATTGACTTTCCAGAGTTCTTTTTATATTCTGGTTACAAGTCCTTTATCTGATATTTGCATTGCAAATATTTTCTCCCATATTGTGGCTTGCCACTTCAGTTTCTTAGTAGTGTCTTTCAAAGTGCAGTAGTGTTTTATTTGGTGAAGTCTAATTAGTCAGTTTTTCCTTTTATGGTTTAAACTTTTGTGTCTTGTCCATGAAATCTTTGCTTACCTCAAGGTTGTGAATATTTTCTCCTATGATTTCTTCTAGAAGTTTGTAGTTTTAGCTTTTGCTTTTAGCTCTACGATTTATTTTGAAGCAATATTTGTATATAATGTGAGGTAAAAGACAAAATTCCTTTTTTTTTTTTTAATACAGATATCCAGTTGTTACATAAATGTGAGTTGACTTCTAGTCCTGCTACTCACTGGCTATGACCTTGGACAAAGACTTAATCTCTCTGAGGCTCCATTTCTTTATCTGTAAAATGGGATAATTGTACCTACTTGCAGGGCACTTTATTTTCCTTCAAATAATATATATAAAAGATTTGTAATTGTGTTTGGCACAGTAGATCATAACTGAACTGTTATTATTCCTGGTCTGAAGACTAACATCCATTATATTTACAAAGCTATTTTCCATTTATAAAGCCCACTTTTCCTCCATATCAGTCTTTAAGACTCCTTAGAAAACTGCTGGAGTTTTTACACTTCATCTGTACTCAGTAGAAGTTGTAGGTAGAACTATGGCTTCCTGAAGGGCAAAGGTTGTGTTTACTCTTCTTTGCATTCTCCCCAGTGCCTAGATTGTGCTGGCTATACACACTAGATACTGTGATTTCACTTAGTGGGACAAAAATTTATCTAAGCTCTTCTTGAAGTCAGTCGTGTTTCTAGTCTTTTCAATCATCTCTCTTTCCCTCCACAGAGATCCCATGGGTTCTAAAGACCTCTGATGATCAACCCATGACTTCCACATCCCACCTTCTGTTTGGCTTGCTTCAGTCCTCTTGTTCCCAACACTCTCACCCTAAAACGTTTAAAACCACACTCATTGGTGGTATCCTAATCAAAGCTCTTTGGTTGCAAAAACAGAAACTCACTCAAGTTAGTTCAAGTAGAGGCAGTGTTAACTGAAAGGCTATAGGGGGACAATCACACAAGTGAAGGGTAAGAGAAACAGGGGAGCTTGGAGAACAGCTTGCTTGACTTGAGTGACCAAGGACAGCCCTCTCTTTTATTCTATATAAAAGCATGTGAAATGAAGTCTGGCTCTGTTTGAATAGGGGAACATGGTGTGAGAAGTCTTTTCCAGTAGATGAAACAGCTTGTGTAAAGACAGGAAGATAGAAATGGCTATTCTCAAATACTGCTTTGGCACTATGTTTATTTGGAAATCCAACTCACCTTCCCAGCTGAATTCTGAATATGAACTTGATATTCTATTTCTTAACATTACTTTAAAACAAAATAATAATAATAAGAAGAAGAATTACCATCATCACCACCATTACCATTACCGTCATCACCACCATGAGAACTATGTTTAACAATTACATGCTAGCTACAGTACTAGATGCTTTTCTATACTTTTTTTTGTTTCCTAATCTCAAAGGCCTTTGAAATTTTATAGCTGAGGAATTTGAGGCTCAGGGAAGGTGTGTTCTTTAAGTTGACCAAAGTGATTACTTAGAAGACACAGACAGGGGAAAGACAAACCCAACAAAGATCTGCTGGTTCCCAAAGTCCCTTAATCTTGAAGCTCAAGGCCTCTTTAAGAACATGGTTTCAACTCTTGACTTGCTTGTTGAATGAAAAAGGCTCCCTGTGATTGGTATTGGAAATCCTCCCCCAACCCCTTCCCAGTCATCTGTAACTATTAAGCTATTAGTGCAGTCCTGAACTAAAGATCTTTAATGATGACTTTGTCTATAATGAAGGTTTCTAGCTCTTTAAAAGACAGAAAGTCATTATTTCTTCTGACAAGCCCTTTTTCAAATGGGATCTTAATCCTCAAACCTGCAGTAATATTGATACTGGGAGGAAGTCATTGCTCAGCCCCAGTTAGCACTGTTAATCTTTGGGCAAACTGCTTCTTTTAAAGTCATTTCCTTGACTTGGCTTTCTGTGTAAAGAACTTGGTTACAGAGAATGCATGGGAAGGGCTTTGCCACTGATACTGATCAATAACCTTCAAGAGGCAGGGAGGAAATGACAGGCTTAAGTGGCCCCTGGTGACCCTCTTGAGCCAAATGCACTTTCAAGATATGTACAACAATGGCTTTTTAAACCCAGGTCCGTATTCAGAGAAAAATATTAACTTGTGCATTTGTTGCAGTCTCTGAGATGGAATCTTTGGGCCAGCAAAAGAAACTCTCTCATCTCCATTCTCTGACTCATGGTCCCCGTACACCACTAAAATGACTCAGTCTGTAAAAGAAGAAGCAGGGCTATGGACAAGGACTGTGGCCCAGGAAGTAATATGAATCACTCCAATGTGGTACATGGGGCACCACCCCTTGTTGGCATTAAATTCCAACTCTGCCCTGCCCTCAGCATCCCCTCCCACCGCCTGCTCTGGTGATTTGTCTACCACACAGTCTCATAAACATAGCTCTGAGTTGGTTGCTAAGACCAATTATTGGCATCTATATAACTCTTTGTAGTTAGCAAGGCATTTTGAATCATTTATCAATCCACCCATGCATTCATTCAGTGAAAACGTACTTGGTAATAATAGTAATATTATGGGCCCACCATGGGACAAACATTGTGCCAGACATAGAAGGTATAGTGATAATCAAAAGAGTCATACAGTCATGGTCACTGCCATCATGGAGTAGGTAGTCCAGGGCAGAGTTTTTGTTTGTTTGTTTGTTTGTTTAAACGATTCAGTGAAATTCAGTTGAATTGTGATATAAAAGGCATTTCTTACTGAGGATCATGGTCAAAAACATAGAAACACACTGGTTTAGTGGAGGGTATTGTCAAAGATTCCTCTAACTATCCTCCTCACAGTCACTGGAGAGTTCATGGAGTTTCATGCAGGAGACAGAAAATATTATTACTATTCTTACTTGGAATAATATTCATCAGGCATTGTACCTTGCAGAGTAAACAAAGGTTATCAAACACATTTGTCCTAGCTTTCAATCCTTTTGGGGCTCCCCATTACCCTCAGGATGAAGGCTCAACATCTTAGCCTAGAGGATCTTGTTTCTCTCTCTCTCTCTCTCTTCCTTTACCACTGTTCATACTGTTCACCTTCATCCTTCTCAAATGCCCTTCTGATCCCAGCTGCCTGGAAATACCTCCTCACCTTTGAACACTCAGGTTAAGTGTCACTTCCTCTGTGCCTTTGCTTCTTGTTTGGTCTTTCACTGTCACATCTCCTTATTTCTTCTGGTTATGGCACCCTTTTTTCATTAGGAAGTCCCCTCCACCCCACCACCACCACACTCAATGAGGTGCTGATGATAGGCAGGGCTTATCAGGTGGTCTCACGATCCAGACCTGGAACCCCATGTTCTGGATATTGCAATTGGTTCAAGGATGGCATACAAACCAAGCAAGGCCAGTAACAGTCTGTGAGCCTTTTGTGTTAAGACAGTTCAAGTTGGGTCCCCAAATGGTCATGAATATACAACATCTAACTTTATAGTACCCTTATTTGTCTATAGCATATCTCCTACTGTACTGTAAATTCCCTCAAGCAGAGACTGTTCTTTGATTTAAAAAATATGTGTGTATGGCCATCGATTATTCTTAGTCAGGTAGAAAAGGTATCATGGGCAATTCATCAAAACTCTATTGGAGGGGGAGGAGTCAAGATGGCAGAGGAGTAGCAGGCTGAGATGACATCAGGTAGTAGGAGATCAGCTAGATAGCTTATCAAACCATTCTGAACACCTATGAATCCAACAGGAGATCGAAGAGAAGAAGAGCAGCAATTCTAGAAACAGAAAATCGACCACTTTCTGAAAGGTAGGACCCGCGGAGAAGTGAATCCAAAGCGACGGGGAGATAGACTGTAGGGGGAGGGGCTGGCTCGCAGCAAGTGGCGGAGCAACAGAGCACAAAATCAGACCTTTTAAAAGTCTGCACTGAGGGACATTGCTCCAAGGCTAAGTGGGGCTGGAGCCCTCACGGGGACAGCATGGTCTTGGGTCCTGCAGGGCCACCAAAGGATCGGGGGTGTCTGAGTATTGCAGAGCTTACAGATATTAGAGCAGGGAAGCCAGCTACAGAGACAGAGCCTAGGAGTGAGCTCTCAGCTCGGGGTTACCTTAAACGTGATCTGTGGCACAGTCAATCCACTGCTCTTTGAGCAGGGACTCCACAAGTGTCAGATCCAGGGACAACTCCCTGAAAAGTGGCAGTGATCTGCTGGGTTTGGAGACTCCAGGTGGGGCTGTGTGCCAGAGACAGAGACGCTCGGTTGCAGGCCGGGTGAGCTCGGCCTGTAGCTGGAGGCCAGGGAGATGGGAGTGATTGAGCGCTTTTCTCCAAGGGCACACTGAGGAGTGGGACCCTGAGCTCTCGGCTCCTCTCTGCCAGAGATTGGGAGGCCGCCATTTTCATTCCCATCCTCCAGAGCGCTACAGAAAGTGTCCAGTGAACAAAAGCTCCCGAGAGCGAACCCGAGGAGATTACTTAGCCCGGGCCCTGGCAAGGGCAGTGCAATTTCATCTCGGGCAAAGACACTTGAAAATCACTACAACAGGCCCATCCCCCAGAAGATCAGCAAGAAATACCACCCAGACCAAACTCACTTATCAAGGAGAACAGAGGAATTCCAGAAAAATTCCAGAGAAAGCAAAGCATGGAATTCATGTATTTCTCTCCATGATTCTTTAGGTTGGCAAAGTTAATTAATTTTTTTTAATTTTATTTTTTTCTTATTCTAATTTTTTTTAACTTTTACTGTTTCCTCTTTTAACGTTTTTTAACTAGTTTATCTTAACAATACCTTTCATAAAAAATTTTTTTTGAACCTTCATTATTATAGTCATACTTTATCCCTCATTGTATCTAACTTTATTTTTTGTGTACACATAGGGTCTTTTCTTCTAAAAAATGCTGGGATACAACTTCTTCTAATAGATCAAAATATACCCTAAATCTAGCACAGGGCTTTGTTCTAGTCTCCAGCCTGAGCAAATTCTCTCCACTTTCTTTTTTTTTCTTTTCCCAACCAACTTATCAACTCCTTTTTTAGAATTTTTTAAAAAAATTTTCATCTTTACAGTCATATTCCATCCCTTCATCGTGTTTACACTTATTTGTGTGTGTGTGTGTGTGTTTCTTTCCTTAAAATTTTGGGAGGTAGTTTCTTCTAGAGACCAAAGTACTCCCAAAATTAAGTGGGTGACTCTGTTCTATTCACCAGGCTAATATCTATATTTTCTTTTTTTCTTTAATTAAAAAAATTTTTTTTGAACTTCTTTTTACCCCCTTTCTTCCCCCCACAATTTGGGGTCTCTTCTGATTTGGTTAACTCACGTTTTCTGGGGCCTTTTCCACACTTTTAGTATTTCATTCTCTCCTTCATATATTCTTATCTGGATAAAATGACAAGGTGGAAAAACTCACCACAAAAAAAAGAATAAGAGGCAGTATTGAAGGCTAGGGACCTAATCAATATGGACTTTGGTAATATGTCAGATCTAGATTTCAGAATGACGATTCTCAAGGTGCTAGCTGGGCTCAAAAAAGGCATGGAAGATATTAGAGAAACCCTGTCTGGAGAAATAAAAACCCTTTCTGGAGAAATAAAAGAAGTAAAATCTAACCAAGTTGAAATAAAAAAGAGCTATTAATGAGATGCAATAAAAAATGGAGGCCCTTACTGCTAGAATAAATGAGGCAGAAGAGAGATTTAGTGATATAGGAGACCAAATGACAGAGAATAAAGAAGCTGAGCAAAAGAGAGACAAACAACTAGTGGACCATGAGGGGAGAATTCGAGATATAAGTGATACCATAAGACGAAACAACATTAGAATAATCGGGATTCCAGAAGAAGAAGAAAGAGAGAAGGGAGCAGAAGGTATATTGGAGAGAATTATTGTAGAGAATTTCCCTAATATGGCAAAGGGAATAAGCATCAAAATCCAGGAGGTGCAGAGAATTCCCCTCAAAATCAATAAGAATAGGTCCACACCCTGTCATCTAATAGTAAAACTTACAAGTCTTAGTGACAAAGAGAAAATCCTGAAAGCAGCCCGGGAAAAGAAGTCTGTAACGTACAATGGTAAAAATATTAG
>NW_019154089.1:30334028-30623937 GCF_002288905.1 Enhydra lutris kenyoni
TATCCACAGAGACCTGGCAGGTCAGAAAGAGCTGGCATGATATATTCAGAGCACTAAACAAGAAAAACATGCAGCCAAGAATATTATACCCAGCTAGGCTATCATTGAAAATAGAAGGAGAGATAAAAAGCTTCCAGGACAAAAAACAAACAAACAAAAAAACCTAAAAGAATTTGTAAACACCAAACCAGCTCTACAGGAAATATTGAAAGGTGTCCTCTAAGCAAAGAGAGAGCATAAAAGTAGTAGACCAGAAAGGAACAGAGACAATATACAGTACAGTCACCTCACAGGCAATACAATGGCACTAAATTCGTATCTCTCAATAGCTACCTGGAATGTAAATGGGCTCAATGCCCCAATCAAAAGACACAGGGTATCAGAATGGATTAAAAAAACAAAACCCATCAATATGCTATCTACAAGAAACTCATTTTAGACCCAAAGACACCTCTAGATTTAAAGTGAGGGGGGTGAAAAACAATTTACCATGCTAATGGACATCAAAAGAAAGCTGGGGTGGCAATCCTTATATCAGATCAATTAGATTTTAAGGCAAAGACTATAATAAGAGATGAGGAAGGACACTATATCATACTCAAAGGGCCTGCCCAACAAGAAGATCTAACATTTTAAATATCTATGCCCCTAATGTGGGAGAAGCCAATTATATAAACCAATTAATAACAAAATCAAAGAAACACATCAACAATAATACAATAATAGTAGGGGACTTTAACACCCCCTTCACTGAAATGGACAGATCATCCAAGCAAAAGATCAACAAGGAAATAAAGGCCTTAAATGACATACTGGACCAGATGGACATCACAGATATATTCAGAACATTCCATCCCAAAGCAACAGAATACACATTCTTTTTTTTTTTTTTTTAGATTTTATTTATTTATTTGACAGAGAGAGATCACAAGTAGATGGAGAGGCAGGCAGAGAGAGAGAGAGAGAGAGAGAGGGAAGCAGGCTTCCTGCTGAGCAGAGAGCCCGATGCGGGACTCAATCCCAGGACCCTGAGATCATGACCCGAGCCGAAGGCAGCAGCTTAACCCACTGAGCCACCCAGGCGCCCCAGAATACACATTCTTTAGTGCACATGGAACATTCTCCAGAATAGATCACATCCTGGGTCACAAAGCAGGTCTCAAATGGTACCAAAAGATTGGGATCATTCCCTGCATATTTTCAGACCACAATGCTCTGAAGATAGAACTCAATCACAAGAGGAAATTTGGAAAGAACCCAAATACATGGAGGCTAAAGAGCATTCTACTAAAGAATGAAAGGGCCAACCAGGAAATTAAAGAAGAATTGAAAAAATTCATGGAAACAAATGAAAATGAAAACACAACAGTTCAAAATCTTTGGGACACAGCAAAGGCAGTCCTGAGAGGAAAATATATAGTGATACAAGTCTTTCTTAAGAAACAAGAAAGGTCTCAAATACACAACCTAACCCTACACCTAAATGAGCTGGAGAAAGAACAACAAAGAAAGCCTAAACCCAGCAACAGAAGAGAAATAATAAAGATCTGAGCAGAAATCAATGAAATAGAAACCAAAAAAAACAGTAGAACAAATCAACGAAACAAGGAGCCGATTCTTTGAAAGAATTAATAAGATTGATAAACCCCTGGCCAGACTTATCAAAAAGAAAAGAGAAAGGACCCAAATAAATAAAATCATGACTGAAAGAGGAGAGATCACAATCAACACCAAAAAAATACAAACAATTATAAGAACATATTATGAGCAACTATACGCCAGCAAATTTGACAATCTGGAAGAAATGGATGCATTCCTAGAGACATATAAACTATTGCAACTGAACCAAGAAGAAATAGAAAACCTGAACAGACCCATAACCAGTAAGGAGATTGAAGCAGTCATCAAAAATCTCCCAACAAACAAGAGTCCAGGGCCAGACAGCTTCCCAGGGGAATTCTACCAAACATTTAAAGAAGAACTAATTCCTATTCTCCTGAAACTGCTCCAAAAAGTAGAAATGGAAGGAAAACTTCCAAACTCATTTTATGAGGCCAGCATTACCTTGATCCCAAAACCAGACAAAGATCCCATCAAAAAAGAGAATTACAGACCAATATCCTTGATGAACACAGATGTGAAAATTCTCACCAAATACTAGCCAATAGGATCCAACAGTACATTAAAAGGATTATTCACCATGACCAAGTGGGATTTATTCTAGGGCTACAAGATTGGTTCAACATCTGCAAATCAATCAATGTGATACAATACACTAATAAAAGAAAGAACAAGAACCATATGATCCTCTCAATAGATGCTGAAAAAGCATTTGACAAAGTACAGCATCCTTTCTTGATCAAAACTCTTCAAAGTGTAGGGATAGAGGATACATACCTCAATATCATCAAAGCCATCTATGAAAAACCCATAGCAAATATCATTCTCAATGGAGAAAAACTGAGAGCTTTTCTGCTAAGGTCAGGAACAGAGCAGGGATGTCCATTATCACCACTGCTATTCAACATAGTACGAGAAGTCCTAGCCTCAGCAATCAGACAACAAAAAGAAATTAAAGGCATCTAAATTGGCAAAGAAGAAGTCAAACTATCACTCTTTGCAGATGATATGGTACTATATGTGGAAAACCCAAAAGACTCCACTCCAAACCTGCTAGGACTTGTACAGGAATTCAGCAAAGTGTCAGGATATAAAATCAATGCCCAGAAGTCAGTTGCATTTCTATACACCAACAACAAGACAGAAGAAAGAGAAACTATGGAGTCAATCCCATTTACAACTGCACCCCAAACCATAAGATACCTAGGAATAAACCTAACCAAAGAGGCAAGAATCTATACTCAGAAAACTATAAAGTACTCATGAAAGAGATTGAGGAAGACACAAAGAAATGGAAAAATGTTCCATGCTCATGGATTGGAAGAATAAATATTGTGAAAATGTCGATGCTACCTAAAGCAATCTACACGTTTAATGCAATCCCTATCAAAATCCCATCCATTTTTTTCAAAGAAATGGAACAAATAATCCTAAAATTTATATGGAACCAGGAAAGACCTTGAATAGCCTGAGGAATGTTGAAAAAGAAAGCCAAAGTTGGTGGCATCACAATTCCAGACTTCAAGCTCTATTACAAAGCTGTCATCATCAAGAGAGTACTGGCACAAAAACAGACACATAGATCAGTGGAACAGAATAGAAAGCCCAGAAATAGACCCTCAACTCTATGGTCAACTAATCTTTGACAAAGCAGGAAAGAATGTCCAATGGAAAAAAGACAGTCTCTTCAACAAATGGTATTGGGAAAATTGGACAGCCACATGCAGAAAAATGAAACTGGACCATTTCCTTACACCACACGAGAATATAGACCCAAAATAGATGAAGGACCTCAATATGAGAAAGGAATTCATCAAAATCCTTGAGGAGAACACAGGCAGCAACCTCTTCGACTTCAGCCGCAGCAACTTCTTCCTAGGAACATCACCAAAGGCAAGGGAAGCAAGGGCAAAAATGAACTATTGGGATTTCATCAAGATCAAAAGCTTTTGCACAGCAAAGGAAACAGTTAACAAAACCAAAAGACAACTGACAGAATGGGAGAAGATATTTGCCAACGATATATCAGATAAAGGGCCAGTATCCAAAATCTATAAAGAACTTATCAAAGTCAATACCCAAAGAATAAATAATCCAATCAAGAAATGGGCAGAAGACATGAACACACATTTCTTCAAAGAAGACATCCAGATGGCCAACAGACACATGAAAAAGTGCTCCACATCACTCGGCATCAGGGAAATATAAATCAAAACCACAATGAGATACCACCTCACACCAGTCAGAATGGCTAAAATTAACAAGTCAGGAAATGATAGATGTTGGTGAGGATGCAGAGAAAGGGGAACCCTCCTACACTGTTGGTGGGAATGCAAGCTAGTGCAACAACTCTGGAGAACAGCATAGAGGTTCCTCAAAAAGTTGAATATAGAGTTACCCTAACCCAGCAATTGCACTACTGGGTATTTACCCTAAAGATACAAATGTAGTGATCCGAAGGGGCATGTGCAACCGAATGTTTATAGCAGTAATGTCCACAATAGCCAAACTATGGAAAGAACCTAGATGTCCATCCACAGATGAATGTATAAAGAAAAGTGGTATATATACACAATGGAATACTATGCAGCTACCAAAAGAAATGAAATCTTGCCATTTGCGATGATGTGGATGGAACTAGAGGGTATTATGCTTAGTGAAATAAGTCAATCAGAGAAAGACAATTATCATATGATCTCCCTGATATGAGGAAGTTGATAGGCAATATGGGGTGTTTGGGGGGTAGTAAAGGAATAAATGAAACAAGATGGGATTGGGAGGGAGACAAACTATAAGAGAATTTTAATCTCACAAAACAAACTGAGGGTTGCTGGGGGGAGGGGTGTATGGAGAGGGTGGTTGGGTTATGGACATTGGGGAAGGTATGTGCTATGGTGAGTGCTGTGAAGTATAAACCTGGCGATTCACAGACCTATAACCCTGGGGTTAATAACACATTATATGTTAATAAAAAAAAACACCTCTATTGGAAATTTAGTGGTTTTTACTTCTCATTATTATAAAAAACACAGTGTCTGATTTCTGCCAAAGATGACACTGCAAAGAATGGTCTTTTCATTGAATGATGCTGATCAATGAGATACCCATATGGCAGGTGTAATTGTTATCTATTGCTGGGTCACAATATTACCACAAACTTGTACTTTAATGCAATGTAACATGTTATCTCAAAGTTTCTGTAGACAAGAATTTAGAATGGCTTAAGCAGGCCCTCTGCTTCAGGGTCTCACAAAGCTGCAATCAAGGTGTTGGCTAGGATTGCAGTATTGTTGAAGGTTCACTGGGGAAGGATCTGCAATCAAATTCATGAGGTTATTGGGAGAATCCAGTTCTTTGCAGGCTGTCAAAATGAGAGCCTCGGTTTGTTTGTTTGTTTTTAAGATTTATTTATTTATTTTAGACAGAGAGATAGTAGGGTGAGAAGAGGGGCAGAGGGAGAGAGAATCTCAAGCAGACTCCCCACTGAGCATAGGGCCTGAAGCAGGTCTCTATCCCACAACCCTGAGATCATGACCTCAGTCAATATCAAGAGTTGGATGCTTAACCAACTTAACTACTGAGGCTCCCCAAGAGCCTCAGTTTTCTGTTGACTCTTGGCTTGAGGCCGTCCTTAACCTCCTTGCTGCATGCCTCTTTCCATGGAGTAGCTCAGAGAGAGACTCCTCCTTAATTGGGTGCTACAATTCTAAGTAACATAATCACATACATCCTGTCACCTTTCCGATATTTTATGAGTAAGAAACAACTCACAGATCCCACCCACACTCATGAGGAAGAGATCACCCTAGAACATAAGCACCAGTGTGGGAATCATAGCGGCTGCCCTGGACTCTGCCTCAGTGAGCTTCCCAAACTTGTTTGATACATGGCCTCTGTAATGTCTCAGTAACTTTTTTTCATGGCACCTCTAGCCCAGAAAAAATACCTATCATTTTTTTTATTAAGTAGTTAGATCCAAACAATTTAGTAAATATTTATATCCTAACAATTTCACAATCATTTGAAAAAACAGTACATATAGTTTGAAAGAAAAATAATATTTTATTTTACTTTTAAGCAATCCCAATCTTTGCTAATGGATTTACACTCCTGTTGGGCACTGTAGGGCTTCTTGGGCCTTGAATCATAGTGAACACCATTTCATACCTCCTGATTTCAAGGGGTATTTACTTTTACCACAGCAACTTCAAAGAACCCAACTTTGCAAAAATATGATATCATTGAAGAGAATGTGGTATGATTCAATGTTAAACTGTGAACTACTCCAAGTTAATAGTTCGTGTGGTATCCAACAGGTGTCACTGTGCTTCTCTCAAAAATGTAAAATATCTTCCAGCACCCTGTGAATTCACTATGGCTTCCAATGGTGACTTGGTACATGGTTTGGGAACCATGGCCATATGGAAATATTTCCTAGACCTTTACTTCATACCATAAAGAAAATCAATTTCTGATAGATTGCTTATGTAAAGGTAAAACGAAAACAGTAAAGCTTTTAGAGGAAGAACATTTTTCCGATCCTAGGCTAGTGCACAATCTCTTGAATAGGATTCAAAAATGTACTAAACATAAAAAATTAATAAATTTGACAATATTAAGAATTTTTTTTCAATCAAAGGTGAGTAAAAAGGCACCTTAAAAAGGGAAATAGATTTGAACTGACTTTTCAGAAAAGAGGATAGCTAATGACCAATAATTCTAGGAAGTTTTCAACTTCATTAATCATCAGGAAATGAAAAGTGAAACCACACCTCGATACTGACACACCCACCAGATGGCTAAAAAATTTTTAAAGTTTCATCAGGGATGTGAAGAAACCAGAACTCTCTTACAAAGTTAGTGGGGATGTGAACAGGTGCAATCATTTTGTTCAACTACGTAGCACTATCTACTAAAGTGGATCATATGTGATTACCCAGCATTGTCACTCCCAGGTATACACTCCAAAGAATTGCAGATATATCTTAACCACAATACATTGACAACAGCACTGTTTACAACAGTCTTGTAGTCTGGAAACTACCCAAATGTCCAAAAATAGCAGAATAGGTAAATAACTTGTCAAGTATTCCAGTAATGGACAACTATACAGAACAAGCAACTTATAACTACATAAAGAGTATAGTGGAATCTCACAGACATAGTGTTAAGTAAAAGAAGCCAGGGCATCCCAACCTTCTTCCTTCTCCCCCTACTCCGTGCAATGTAAACCACATACAGTGACTCCATTTACATAAAGTACAAAAAGAGTAAAATTAGTCTTTACTGTTAGAAGTCAAGCTAATAGTTCTCCTTGGAGGGAAGGGCATCTGTGAGTAGAAAGGGGCAAAAGAGGGCTTCTGGAGGACTGGGCATGTCTTCTTTCTTGATCTGGGACCAATCATGGCTGCGTTTAGGTTGTGAAACAGGTGAGCAGTATACTTTATTAGATGTTTACTCAATACACACATGTATGTCGTACATCGATACAAAGCTGAAGAAATGCTGCAATGAACATCCTTGTAGCTGTATTTTTGCAGATATACCAGTTTTTTTTTTCTCTTTTGACTAAATTCCTAGAAGTGGGATTGCTAAATCAAATGGTTTGAACATTTTTACAATTTACAATATATCTTGCCAACTTGTCAGGGAATGCTTTTATTTGTCTTTGTCTCCCTGTGCTTAGCATCATGCCACTGACTAATTGACATTTGAATGGGTCAATGGATGAATCAATGAGGGCCTTCTTTCAATTCCTTGAATGAATTAGGTTTTTTCAAGCCTAAGAGCAGGTCCTGTTTGCTCTGCCCAGAAATCTCGTTCCCCTGTTCTTCGTACTACTAACTCCCAGCTTTAAAAATACTCAACTGAGAGCCTTCCCCACCCATGCTGTCTAAAGTACTCCTCCTCTTATTCTCTGTCCTAGCTTCTCTTGTATACAAATCCCAATGCAAAATTATTATATTTGATTTATTTGTGTAGTTGCTTGCTTGTTACCATCCTCCCACTGGACTCTAAGTACCATTGAAGATAGGAATGATGTATGTCTTGCCCACTATTTTAACCTCAGCACACACCTAGCACACTGCTTAGGAAGGAGAGAGCCTTTAGGTTAATGAGACATTTTCAACCACAAGGGTGGCTCAGATGGACTCAGATAGACTTAAACAAAAAAAAAATTTTTTTTTGGCTCATGTAATTGAGAAATTCAAGGGGTAGGTTTCCTTCAGACATGACTGGATCCACAAGTTCCAATAATATTATTAGGCTCTTGTCTCTTTCTATTTCTTGTCACTATTTGACTTCATTTAAGACAGGTTGTTTTCTGACACAGGAGCAAAAGAACTACCCACACAGTCCCAAGCTTACTCTGCTAACCAGCTCAGAAGAAAAGGGAGCAACTTTTTGATAGGGTTGTCAAGAATCTTGGGGAGGATGTTCATTGTGCCAGCTCAGAGCCATATACCCATTACTGAGCCAAGCATAGTGGGTATGGGGATGGAGTTCTACACCCAGGCCTTGGTTCCTTGACTGTCTCTTAGTGGGTGGATGGGAGGGAGAGGAAGCTCTACCCCATCCAAACCACAAGCATAGATGTGCACAAGTGCAAGACCACTTGGGGCTAATTACTTGCCTAACTCCCAGTCCTACTTACCATTTGATGAGCTGCAGGGACTCAGCTCTCTCACTGGGCATATGCAGCCATTAACCTAAACCAGGCAGCTGAGACCTACAAGTAATTGAACTATTTTCCAGCTAAGTGAGGCCAGCTAAAATTAAGTGCTTCCCTGAACCTTGATTGCCGTTTTTATTCAGGCAGTATATTGGCATTCCCTGAATGCCTTTGCAATTTGCAATTTATTTGAGTTTTAGGTGGTCTGCCCTTTGTAACAAATATAGGTGTGGAGTTCATGTATAACATTTTCCTCCTTCCCAATCTTTATCCTAAACTAAGTCTGTTTATACAGTTTTCTGTTTAAATCTCATGCTCCCACCCTTCTGTTTTATCCACCTCCTTCACCTGCTTCAATCAGATCAACCTAAAATTGACTGAGCTAAGTGACAAATAGGAATTTTCTCATTGGTATGCAGAAGTACATCAGATACATAAACTCACTGGCAGCCTTAGTATTCATTGCCTTGCAGACTCATCACTTTAGACTTCCAATTTGGCTCCTTTTTCAGGGTTTGTCCATGACCTTGAGGAAGTCAATTCCCTCTTTCTGGACCTTGGTAGCTCTAGCTATAAAATGAAATAATTACCCCATCTGCTGAATAAGATGGTTTCTAAAGTGTCCCCTCAGATATCAGATCCCAGCATTATTTTTCTACCCTCCTTAGCAATCTGGTGATGAGAAGGTTATCATTAAGTGTGAGGTGGCTGTGGGACCAGCCACTTAATTTGTGGATTCCCATACAAAATGTCCAAAATTATTAAGAGTTTCAAGATAGCAACAGCAAAGCGTTAAGTCAAGTATGGGGCCCTTCTGAGAGTGGAGTCTTGTGCATCTGCCTGGGTTCCACTTCTGTGAAGCCAGCCATGGATGTCTGAATTAATTTGATTGGATTAACCAGCTATGCTGATGACCCTCCTCAAAATTCTGCATTATATATCTCCGCCATCTTTTGGAGGGGTAGCAAAATCAAATATCTATAAATTAATGAGTGATGTGGGCTGGGGTTGGTGGTGACTGTGACAAAATGGAGAACAAATGTTCTCCCTAAAAGGAGCAGCTAATACTGTCTGCCAGTTTTCACCATGGGAGAATTTAGGTTTATTATTATCCAACCTTTTAATGTTTCAAAAGAAACCAGGATCAGGATTAAAAACAAAACAAAACAAAAACAACTCCTGAGTTTTGTTTTTTTTTTTTTAACGTTGGTAACTGTTGACAAATATTATCTAAAATTTGTCAATAAGGCAAAAGGATAATTGCAATTTCTTTTAAGGCACCCAAGAACAGTGGTTCTCAAAATATGCATTCTAATCAACAACATCAGCATTACCTGAGAACAAAGAATTAGTATATATATGCTTATATATAAGTGATATGAATAAAAGCAATGATACAAGAGACAGAAGGGAAGAATTGAGGTTATTTTGTTATTATAAGGTATTCACACTACCTTTGATGTGGTATAGTGTTATTTGAAAATGGACTTGTATTAGTTGTAAATACATATTGCAAACTCTAGAACAACCACTAAAACAAGTTTTTTAAAGTATTGAAATACAATCAATACACTAAGAAAGAAAATGGAGTCATATAAGATGTTCAAAAAACCCACAAAAAGGTGAAAAAGAGAGGAAGACAAAAATAAGAACAAAGAACAAGGACAACAAATAGAAAACATAACAAATATGACAGATATTAATCCAACTATATCAATAAGCTCTTGGAATATCAATAGTCTAAGTGAACCAATTAAAAAAGAGAGAGATTAAAAAGAGAGAGAGAGAGAGAGACTGTCAGAGTGAATAAAAAGACCCAATTATATGGTGTATACAAGAAACCCACTTTAAATATAAAGACATGTATACATTGAAAGTTAATGGATGCAGGAAAATATACCATGCCAACACTATTCAAATAAAAATAAGAGCATCTATATTAAGTTCAGAGAGAGCAGATATCAAAACAAGGAAAATTATTAGGGATAAAACAGAGCATTACATAATGATAAAGGGGTCAATATCCAAGAAGACACAACAATCCTTAATGTGTTTGTGCCTAACAATAGAGCATTAAGGTATGTGAGGCAAAAACTAATAGAATTTCAAAGAGAAATAGATGAACTACTATCATAGTTGGAGACTTCAACACCCCTCTATCACAAATGGACAAGGTTAACAGGCAGAAAATCAGTAGGGACATAGTTTGACTCAACAACACCATCAATCAACTAGATGTAATGGACACCTATAGACTAGCTTATCCAACAATAGCAGAATACATATTTTCCTCAAGATCATATAGAACATTCTTCACCATAGACCACATTCAGAACCATAAAACACATCTTAACAAATTAAAAAGAATAGAAATCATACTATGTCAATGCTCAGACCACAGTGAAATTAAACTAGAAGGCAATAACAAAAGGATAAATGGAAAATTTCAAAGTACATGAAGATTAAATCGTACACTTCTAAGTAACACATGGGTCAAAGAAGAAATCTCAAGAAGAATTTTAAACTATTTTGGGTTAAATGAAAATGAAAAACAGCTCATCAAATTTGTGAGATACAGTGAACATAGTGATTAAAAGATAATTTATAGAATGTGTATATTAGAAGGATGAAAAATCAAAAATTAATACCTTAAGCTTCCATCTTATGAAACTAGAAGAGTAAATTCAAAGTAAGCTGAAGAAAATAAATAACAAAAATTAGAGCAGAAATCAGTGAAACTGAAAACAACAAATCAATATAGAAAGTCAATTAAACCAAAAGCTGGTTCTTTGAAAAGATGAATAAATTGATAAGCCTCCTTGGTTAACTATGAAAAGAAGACAGAAGACACAGATTACCGATATCAGAAATGAAACAGGGGACATCAGTACAGATCCCATGGATATTAAAAAGATAGTAAAGGAATACTATGAACAACTCTATACTCGTGCATTGGAGAACCTAGATGAAATGGACTAGCTCCTTGAAAGACCCAATTTGCCAAAACTGACACAAGAACAAATAAACACAGTGAATAGGCTTATATCCATTAAAGAAATTGAATCAATAATTAATAACTTTCTAAAACAGAAAGCACCAGACTCATGGATTCACCAGTAAATTCTACTAAACACAATAAAGATGAAATTATACCAGTTTTCTACAATCTGTTTCAGAGAACAGAAGCAGAAGGAACACTTCCTAACTCATGATATGAGACCAGCATTACCCTTATACCAAATCAGGTAAAGACATTACAAGAAAAGAAAACTACAGATCAAAATCTCTCATGAACATTGATGCAAAAATTCTCAATAAAATATTAGCAGATTAAATCCAATAATGTCCAAAAAGAATTGTATACAGTGATCAAGTGGGGTTTGTCTCAAGTATGTAAGACTGGCTCAACACTCAAAAATCCATTAATATAATCTGTCACATCAACAGGCTAAAAAAGAAAAATCACATGATCATATCAATAGATACAGTAAAAGCATTTGACAAAATCCAAAACCTATTCATGATAAAAGCTCTCAGTAAACTAGAGGTAGAAGAGAATTTCCTTAACTTGATAAAAGCTATTGATAAAAAACCTACAGCTAACATCATACTTAATGATGAGAAATGGAACATTTTCCAATATGATGAGGTAAAGGCAAAGATGCACCTCACCACTCCTTTGCAACATCATACTGGAAGGTCTAGTAATGTAATAGGAAAAGAAAATAAAAGATGTACAAACTGGGAAGGAAAAAATAGTTATTTTCAATTGCAGATAATATAACCATCTATGTAAAAAATCTGAAAGATTGACCAAAAAAAGCTCCTGGAACTAATAGGTAATTTTTGCAAGGTTGCAAGATATACAAGGTTAATACACAAAAGTCAATCACTTTCCTATATACCAGCAATGAACAAGTGGAATTTGAAATTAAAAATGCAACATCATTTATATTGGCACCCCCTAAAGTGAAATGCTTAGGCATAAATTTAACAAAATATGTACAAGATCTACATAAGGAAAACTATAAACTTTGATGAATGCAATCAAAGAACTACGTAAATGGAGAGATATTCCATGTTCATGGATAGAAAATTCATTATTGTCAAGATATCAGTTCTTCCCAACTTAATCTACAGATTCAGTGCAATCCTTATCAAAATCTTGGCATGTTATGGATATTGACAAAGTCATTCTAAAGTTTACATAAAGAGGCAAAATACCTAGCAAAGCCAACACACTACTGAAGGAGAACAAAGTTGGATATTACTCAACTTCAAGACTTACTATAAAGCTACACTAATCAAGACAGTATGGTATTGGCAAAGGAATAGACAAATAGACCAATGGAACAGAATAAAGTTCCCAGAAATAGACCCACATAAATATAATTAACTAATCTTTGAGAGAGAACAAAGTGCAATACAATAGAGCAAAGGTTTTTCCTTTCCACCAATGACACTGGAACAAATGGACAACAATATACCAAAAAAAAAAAAAAAAAAAAAGGACTTTAGATAAAAGCCTTACATTCTTCACAAATATTAGCTAAAAAAGGATCACAGACTGGAGGGTAAGATAGGAAAAAACCTAGATGTCCTTGGGTATGCAGTGACTTTTTAAATATAACACCAAAGGCACAATCCATGAAAAAAATAATGGATAAGCTGGACCTCATTAAAATGAAAAACTTCCCCTCTGTGAAAGACAATATCATTAGAATGTAAAGATAAGCCACAGACAATATTTGCAAAAGACATTTGGTAATATCCAAATTATCCAAAACAGAAGTGCCTGAGTGACTCAGTTGGTTAAGCATCTGCTTTTGGCTCAAGTCATGATCTCAGAATCCTGGGATCAAGCCTCACGTCAGGCTTCCCATTCAGTGGGGATTCTGCTTTTCCTTCTCTCCCTGCCTTTCACTCTGCTTCTCCACCTGCTGCTCATGCTATATCTCTCACTCTCAAATGAAAAAAAAAAAAAATTTTTTTTAAAAAAAGTATACAAAGAACACTTAAAATTCAACAATAAGAAAATAAACAGCTTGATTTAAAAATGGGCCAAATTTTTAACAGATACCTCATTAAAGAAGATATACAGACAGCTAATAAATACATGAAAAGGCCTTTGACATCATATTTTGTTAGGAAATCACAAATTAAAATGAGATACCACGACACACCTATTAGAATGGCTAAAATCCAAAACACTGAACACCAAGTGGTGACAATAGTATGGAGAAACAGGGACTCTCATTCATTACTGCTAAGAATGTAAAATGGTACCGCCACTTTGAAAGACAGTTTGAGAGTTTCTTACAAAACTAAACATACTCTTGGCCCCTCCCCCAGCTTGTGCCCTTTCCTCGCTCTAAAATAAATAAAGAAAGAAAGAAAAGAAAAAAAAAACTAAACATACTCTTTTATTTTTTATTTATTTTTATTTTTAAAACTAAACATAGTCTTAACATACAATCTAACAATCACGCTCCTGGAAATGAATTGCAAACTTATGTCCACACAAAAACCTGCACATGTGATATATAGCATATTTATTCATAATTGCCCTGAACTGGAAAGCAACCAAGATGTCCTTCAGGTAAATAAACTCTGGTATATCAAAGCAACACAGAATATTGTTCGGTGATAAAAAGAAAGGCGCTAACAAGCTATGAAAAGACATGAAGGGACCTTAACTGGATAGTGTCATGTGAAAGAAGCCAATCTAAAAAGGCCACATATCATATGATTCCAACTATTTGACACTCCAGAAAAGGCAGAATGAGAGAGACAGTAAAAAGATCTGTGATAGGCAGTTTGGTCTTTGGGGTGAGAGATGAATAGGCAGATCACAGAGGATTTTTAAGGTAGCAAAACTATTCTGTATGATATTTATAATGGTAGATACACATCATTACACATTTGCCAAAACCCATAAAGTGTGTAACACCAAGAGTGAACCCTAATGTAAACCAGGTACTTTTGGTAGATAATGATGTTATCAGTGTAGGCTCATTTCATCAATCATAACAAATGTACTACTCTGGTGGGGGATGTCAATAGTGGCATAGGTTGTGTGTGGAGGGGGAAGGGAAGTATAGTGAATTCTTTATGCTTTCTGTTCAATTTTGTTGTGAACCTAAAACTTCTCTGAAAAATAAAGTTTGTTAATTCGAAAAATATATTTCCTTTAGGGTCCTGTATGAAAAAAAAATATCAAAACCTTTTTCCTGGCTGCTCTGCCAGCTGTGGAGTTACCACCACCCTGTTCTTCTGAGAAGGGCCTGAATTCAGCCCAGTTTCTGGAACGACAAGGAGGAGATGAGGAAAAAAGGCAATGTGGCCAGGAGTTTGAAACTGGGGTGCCCTGTGAACTCAGGCATGGTAGATCTCACAGCCACTTCAGGCAACCTCACTTTGTCAAGCCACAGTGCGCTCATCTGTAATAATACCACAGCAGCATAGTGGTTACAGACCACAATGGCTTCAGGGGCTCTGAAGCTCCTCATATTTCAGTTTGAATTTGGGTTTTTCTCCAATCTAGTAAGTGCATGAACATGGCTTCCATTGCCACCCACCTCTAGCTTCAAAGTACGAACATCAGTTGTACTTATGGTGAAGGGTTGTCCCAAGGATAAAATGCGATAACGTACCTGGCACATGGTAAGCCTTGTGCAATCGATCATAACTACTATTATTAGGTGGACATATTACATTGCCAAAGTTTGACCCATTCTGACCTACAAAATCAACAATTCCATGGGGTTTGACCTTATATCTCTTATGGGACTATTATCACTCAAGGAGATAATATAGGCACTGAGCTTGCTACCATTTGAGGTGCTCAATACATGATCATGATCACTATTATTATTATCCACAATCCTGGGGACAGCACCTGTTGTTGAGAAATCAAAGGACCCAAGACATACATTAAGAAACTCTTATCATTCTCTGTAACTGTCATTTCATTTACTACCCAGTTCCTACTCCCATCTCTCTTTTCCCTGACCCCTCCCTACCCTAATTATTATAGTGGAGACCTTGTCTTAGAAATCTTTGTATTTGCAGATTTTAGCAAATGCTAGGCATGTGATAAGTGCTCAAGAAATGCTACTGAATGGGTGATTCCAAGAGTTTTATAGGTTTCCTAGGGGTTGGGAGGCTTTGCTTCTCTTGTGGATTACTGGGGTCAAAAAAAAGGAATTAAAGACTAAAATCTTGAACATAACCAAGGGACTTGAGTAAAAGACCTCTTTAGGCTTTAATTCCTTCTGTCAGAATGGATCCAAGAATCCTAACCTTGTTCCGTCACAGAGTATTTGAATTGCAAGAGGGTTGCTGGGAAAATACACATCTACTAAAATGGCTAAAATTGAAAGAAGTGATGATACCAAGTTCTGACGAGGATGCAGAGCACCTGGAACTCTCTTGTATTTCTGGTGAGAATGCAAAACTGTACAACCACTTTGAAAAATACTTTGTGTAGTTTCTTATGAAATGAAACATGTATTTAACCACAAGCCCTAGCACATTCACCCCTAATTATTTACCCTAGAGAAATGAAAACTTACGTTCACATAAAATTTGAGTATTTCTAGTGATTTTATTCACAGTTGTCAAGAACTAGAAACACCCAACATCCTTCAACTGGTGAATGGCGAAAGGAAATGTGGTACGTTCACACAAGGGAATACTACTGAATAGTAAGCAGATGGGAACTACTGATACATGCAACAACATGGATGAATCTTAAATACGTTTTAATGAATGAAAGAAGCCAGACTCAAGCTAAATTCTGAATAGTCCCGTTTATATAATATTCTGGGAAAGGCAATGCTATAAGGGCATAAAGCAGATCAGTAACTGTTAGTGATTGGGAGTGACAGGAAACCAAAGGGAAGTTTTTGGAGATCCTTATTGTGGAAGTGGTGATTTGATTGTATGTATTTGTCAAAACTCATAGTCGTGTACACTAAAAAAGTGGAAAATGTTAACATATGTAAATTATACTGAAAAAAAACCCAGACTTTATAAAAAGAGCTAGTTGCCGAGGAAATGGTTTACAAAGTAAAGCTATCACTGGGTCAACATTATTACCATAGTAAGGGCCAATGGAGACAATTCTCCTAAGAGCAAGTTGGAAGAGTTCTGAGCCAGAATGAAACAATAATTATTAATTATTTAACTTATAATTTATTTAATTAAACATTTATTGTGCTTTCCAAATGCTAGGGGGATGAGAAAAGAGGGCATCTCCTATTCACAAAGGATTCACAACATAGTGGGAGTGGGGTAAGAAAAAGAAAATTACAGTATAACATGATCGTTATCTTTGATAATAATTAAAGAACAAGCATATAATTAGACTCTTCACACATTACACAATTAAAAGGACAAGCTAAGCATTAGGAATACACTCCTTATCCCTGTACTTAATAGCAGTAGAATGAGGATAACAAAAGCTAGTATTTAATGGACTGCTTACTTTGTGAGAGGTGTTATTCTAAGCATCCATTTAAACCTCACAAAAACCCTATGAGCTCGGAGCCATTATAGAAAAGTTTATTTACCCCTGGTCACTCAGCTGTAAAGAATAGCAACGGGAATTAAACGCTGGTGTGATGGCCATCTCCTAACCATGACCGAATACTGAAGCTAGAGAGGAACAGTGACCTGGTCACCTGAACTCCCCAAATTTGGAACAGGTTGTTCTAACTCTACCTCAGTTTCCCTAACATCAGAGGAGAGAGTCAAGCATGCAAAACTCTGTGTAAGACAACAGGGTAAACCGTGATTCCTCTTGGGATCCTTTCCTGTGCTTGCTATTTGCCCACACTCTCCCATTAATAAAGTAATATGGAATTATTATAAAAAATGGAAGAGGCGGGGGCGCCTGGGTGGCTCAGTGGGTTGAGCCGCTGCCTTCGGCTCGGGTCGTGATCTCAGGGTCCTGGGATCGAGCCCCGCGTCGGGCTCTCTGCTCGGCAGGGAGCCTGCTTCCTCCTCTCTCTCTGCCTGCCTCTCTGCCTGCTTGTGATCTCTGTCTGTCAAATAAATAAATTTAAAAAAAAAATTATAAAAAAAAAAAAACTTAAAAAAAAAAAATAAAAAAAAAAAAAAGAAAAAGAAAAAAAAAAAAAAAAAAAGACAAACAAAATCCAAGAAACCAACTTAAACAAAAAAAGCTTCATCCATTCATAGTCTCACCACCCAGAGGTAAATATTGCTAACATTTTGGCACATTTCCTTCTAGTCTTTTAAAAAAAAAATGTATTTTATTTATATAGCTGAGATTATACATAAATGTAATTTTGGACCCTGCTCTTTTTTCACTTAAAATCAGAGCATGAACTCTTAATAAACATTATTTTAAGTGGATATATAATAATCCATCATATAGATATTCTACAATATATTAACTGCTCCTTCACAGTTGCATATTTAGGTCGTTTCCAATATTTTCACTATTATAAATAACACCACTATTTACATTCTGGTCCATAAATCTTATAGATTACTTTTTTAGGATAGTTTCCCAGAAATGTAATTACTAGGTTAAATGTCAAGAATATTTTAAAGATTACACAGAGATGTAGTATTCTTTAAAAACAACAAATATATTCTTTACAAACAAATGGAAAGGCTTCTACGGGGTCAAAAGTTGTTTGTATGTTTGTGTCTGTGTAAGTATGGAGGGGGGTGGATGAGAGACAGAACTGGGAACTCTCTCAGTACTTGGTCAGTGCAGTAACCACGTGACCTTTTCTCTTGTGAGCTACTGCTCAATTTTCAGGGGCACATGCTGATTAAATATTGTTCCCTGAATGCCACCAAATGGAAGCAAATTTCAGGTACGGAGTCTGTATGCCTTTTGCGAGTATATTATCCATAGAATCAGTGAGACTTGGCACCTGTGTTTTTCACCAGGCAGAGCACTTTCACTGCCATTAATTACCTCAATATCTTCTCACAGCTTCTGGGTGAAATGGGTTGGGACAACCATTCCCATGCCCAGGTCATTGGTTAGAAACTCAGGCCCAGAAAGAAGTGACTTACCCAAAGTCACAGAGCTTGTTGGAGAGAGCTGGGGCTAGAATTCTCGTCTCATGGTTCTAAGGTAAAAGCCCCTGTTATGGAGTGAATTACGTATCCACCACACCACCACCCCCACGCCCCATCCATATGTTGAAGCCCTAACCTGAAATGCGACTATATTTGGAGACAGGGCCTATAAGGAGGTAAAAAAGATTAAATGAAGTCATAGGATGGGGCCCTGATCTGGTAGGATTAGTGTTCTTATAAGAAGAGGAAGACCAGAGCACGCTCTCTCTCTTTCTGCACACACGCAGAGAAGAGGCCACAAGAGGACACAGCAGAAGGTGGCTGTCTACAAGCCAGGAAGAGAGGCCTCATTAAAAATCAACCCTGCCAACACCTTGATCTTGGAATTTCAGCCTCCAGAACTGTGAGAAAATACATTTCTGTTGTTTAAGTACCCAGTCTGTGGTTTTCTGTTATGGTAGCCTTAGCAGACTAATACAGATTTTGGTACCAAGACATTGGGGGGGCGGGGTGGTTTTTGCTGTAACAAATGCCTAAAAATGTGGAAGTGTTTTTGGAACTGGGTAATAGGCAGAGGCTGGATAAGATTTGGGGTACATGTTAGGAAAAACACCTAGGTGGCCTTAAAGGGACTGTTGGTAGAAATCAAGTGTTAAAGATAGTTCTGGTTAGGGCTAAGGAAGAAAAGAGAAGAGCTGTTAAAGAAAGCATCTATTATTTTAGAGAAGACACACATCATCATGGACAGAATGTTGGTAGAACTGTGAACCTTAAAGGCGATTCTAGTGAGGTGTCACATGGAAATGCAGAACATGGAAATGGAAACTGGCAGAGAGGTGATCCTAACTGCAAAGTGGCAAAGAACTTGGCTGAACCATGTTGCAGTGTTTTATGGAAAGTGGAAATTGCAAGTGATGAACTTGGATATTTAGCTAAAGAGATTTCTAAGCGAAGTGTTGAAGGTGCGGCCTGATTTCTCCTTGTGGTTTATAATAAAACATGAGAGGAGAGGGATAAATGGAAGGGACTGCTAAGCAAAAAAGGAACCAGAATTTGAAGATTTGGAAAATTCTCAGCCCACCCATGTGGCAAAAACCAAACAACAACAACAACAAAAAACCAAAACAAACAAACAAAAACAACCAAGAATGCACGTCTTAGGGAGGACACCAAGGGTGTGCCTGGCCAACAACTCTAGAAGGAGGCCCCCCATGCAGTTCATCAGACATCTCAGCAGAAACCGGTAATAGAGATGAGAGGTATACTAGCAAGAGACACTGCCACTTTGGACCAAAGGGAACAAAGAAGGGACAAAATAAAGAAGGCTGTTGCACTTCCAGGATTCTACAGTACAGGATGGCTGAGCTATTTGGCAGTGAATATGCTTTATTCTTCAAGAGACGGGAAGAATGAGCTTGAAGGAGATTCAGAGATCATCAGGGCTGCCATTCCCACTATATGCCTAGGGCACTCAGCCCAGACGGCAAGGCTATTTCCTTCTCAGGTTCAGAGGGTAAGGCCTACTCTTGGTTTCAGGGAGTTGGGCCATCCCTGCCATGTGCTTCAGATGCAGGGCTGCGCCAAAAAGTCACAGGGATAGGGTTGCTGCCCAGAGTCGAGGAGGTGGGGCTACTGCCTAGGGCAGAGGGATGACAATACGGCCCCAGTGGGCCCCGGGTGGCAGAAAATTCAGCTAAAGGATTATTCTAGAGGTTTAAGATCTGGTGGAATTTGCCTTGCTAGGTTTTGGGGGATTTGTCTGGGACCTGTCACCCCTTCCCTCTTTCTGATTTCTCCCTCTTGGAATGGGAATGTTTATCTTATACCTATATTTTGCACATAAGTCATCTCGTGTCCATGTATAGAGGCATTTTGCCTCAGGATAAATCATGCTTGGAATTGCATCCGTATCTGATTTAGGTGATATTTAGATGAGACTTTGGACTTGGAATTGATGCTAGAATGGGTTAAGACTTTGGGGGCTGTTGGGATAGCGTAAATGTGTTTTCTATACAATGAGCACATGAATTTTAGGGGTGGGGTCAAAGGAAAATGTTATGGACTGGGTCTCCCTCCAATTCACATGTTGGAGCCCTAACCCCCACGGTGACTGTTTTTGGCAATGGGCCTATACAGAGGTAATAAAGATTAAATGAGGTTATAAGGGTGGGGCTCTGAGCAGATGGAATTAGTGCCCTTCTAAGAAGAGGCAGAGAGAAGAGCTAGCACCTTGATCTTGCACTTCTAGCCTCCTGAAACTGTGAAAAAATAAGTTCCGTTGTTTAAGCCCCCCAGTCTGTGGTATTTTGTTATGGCAGCTCAAGCAGACTAATACAGCCTCTAAATACATCAATGGCAAGACCATATCTTTTATTTATCCCATGGGTGCCCAGTGGTTTTGACAGACCCACCTACCTAGTCATCATCTTCAGGAGTGTCTTGTCCATCCCAATACACAGTATTTTGTTGACTTGTGCAAATCTGGGTGTGAAGAAAGAGGCTCAGTGAAAGGAATAGACGACAAGAGGTCTGAAGCTTGGTTTCTAGAACCAGGCTTGGCCAAAACTTGCTAAGGGATCTTAGGCAAGCCACTTCTCTCTGATTATCATTATCCATCTGTAAAATAAAGTGTGCTGCATCAGGCTCTGAAGTTATACAGATGTGGCTTCGAATCTAGACTCTGACATTAGTTGTGTGACCTTGCACAAGTTTGGTTTTCTCATCTCGAAAACAGAATAATAGTACCTACCCCAGGGATTACTGGGTTAATTAAGAGATGATGTATCCAGAGTCCCCAGCACATTTTAAAGGACAATAAAGGTGGTTATTTTCCTAGATTCATTAATTAATTAAGTTAATGTATGCAAAGTGCCAAGGACAGTTTCTGGCACTTAGAAAGGCTGTATCCCTCTTAGTTGCCTTCCCCCCCCCACCCTTATTCTAGCAGATAGTTAAGTCCTCAGTAAGTAAGATCCTTATTATTATTATTATTATTATTATTATTATTTAAGATCCTAATTATTATTTTCAGGCTTCATCTCCCTTCATTTCCCTCCAAAGCTCTAAATCCTAACTTTACCTAATTTTGTTTTCCCCCCCTAATACAGCCCCTAGGCTTTGCTGCCCTAGTATATTTGTCTACTCCGTTTTCTCTGCCTGATGCTCCATTTCTTTTCCTCCAGAGCGCAGCTGTCTTCTCCACTGGGAATCCTCTCTCCACTACCCTCCTCCTCCCAGGCAGAGGACTGGCTCCTTGATTTGTGTCTTGCTAAGAAAACAACTCCATATAGCACTTAGCTCTTTGTGCCTGGTGGTTCTGTTAACTCTTTCAGAGCCAGCCTCCAAGAGTAGCGGCCTCTGAGGCACGGTGCTGGGTGAGCAGCCTCTTGGTGTCACCCAAGACGTCTAGCACAGTGCGGGACAGAGGAAACGGCCCCCAGGGCAGAGAGGGGTCCAGTTTAACTCCTAGAAGCCCAAGCCTCCGACCCTCCCCAGGCCGCGCCCACCGTGAAGCCTGCCCCACCGCGGGCTCGGACCCTCCCTCCGCTGCTCACCATCACCTGAGTCGACCCGGCTCCCAGGGGTCCCCCGGGCTCCTTCCCGGCGGTCCCTCCCGCCCCCATCCTGGCGGGCGCGTCCCCTCCTCCACCCCGCGGCGGAGCCCTGCGGAGCTGAGGGCGGAGCGTCGCTGCTGATGGCTGGGAGCCGGGCTGGGAGGCGCTGGGCGAGCAGTGGGCTCCAGACGCGCCGCCGCCTGGCCGGGGGGCTGGCATGGCCGCGTGCTTGTGAACGCGGAGCGCGCGAGGGGCCGCTGCCACCATGCCCGGGGGCGTGGGCGCCGTCCGGCTCTGCCTGCTGGCGCTCGCCCTGCCGGGGTGGACCAGAAGTAAGTGGCGGGGTACGGGGAAGGGGGTCTGGGGGAGGATGGAGGCGGGTGGGCTCGGGGGCCCGAGGACCTGGGAGTCGCCCCGTGCAACTCCGCGGGGCTGGTTCCCCGCGGTCGCGCAGCCTGGGAGTCAGGGCTTTGTTCCCACATTGTGCGCCCGGGGAGGTGGTGGGGGTCCGGGAGACCCAGAGCAAGCAGAAAACAGCCGGTCCCCTCCCTGGCTTGCTTTTCTCTGTTTTCACTGTTTTTCTGCTTTTGGCTTTTCTTTCTGCTGCTTTCCTAGTCTCTCCTCCCCAGTCTTGGTGTGTGTGTTCCTATAAATATATATCGATAAAACTGGAACCATACCATATGTACGGTTTTGTGCCTTGCATTCTCCATTTCACATTATGAGCCCACATCGTTACATTCTCCAAAAACATGATTTTAATGACTCTAGATTACATCAAGAAATCGCAGAAGTGTAATTTTCAAAAAGTTAAAAACATAACATACAAATATAGGATGAATGGGAGGAAGACATTCCTTCAATTCATTAATGAGGTGGTGAGTAGAATGGTAAAGCTGGTGCAAAGCTCCGGAGGAATGGGTGGTACAAGCATCTGAGAAAAGGTTGAAATCGCGTGCTGGGACAGATACAAAGTGGTCAGTGCTCCCATAGGGTCAAGGAACCTTAATTCTCAGTTCTCTTTCTATAATATGGAAGTCATTTGCATCTCTACCGGACAAAAATCTATAGTTAACATGTAACTTCACAGAGTATGTTTTTTTGATTTGTTGTAAATTTAAAAAGTCAAACCAAGGGGCATTCCCTTAGAAAAATGTGGTGATCAATGGGAGGACCTGTTAAACAGTGCTCCAATGTGACATTGTAAGGACAATCCTGCTTGCTTTTTCCCTCATTCGCTAGTTTTGAACAATTTTTCTTAAGATGTACCGTGTGCCTCTATTATTTGGCCTTCCTCTCCATACTTTTTTGGCAATCATAAAGATAATTTCATTCCTTTAAACATTCCATTAAATATCATATAATTCCTTTTTATTGCAAAGAATCTAGACTTACCAGAGCCACCAGAGCAGGAATATGCCTCTCTGTTCCCCCATGAATATCAAGCACCTAGCGTAGTACTTGGTAGCTAGTTAAGCATTCAGAAAACACATTATGAATTAATGAATGCATTGCTTCTGATTTTTACTAGTACGATGAAACTAACGCTTGTCTAATGGGATTATTTTTCAGATGTATTTTGACTGAGAATACATCGTATCAGTAATCTGAAAGGAACATTAGTCACTCATAATCCTGCCATTTTCCCAGCACAACTGTGGCCGGCTATCATGCCATTTATTGTATTCTGTGTGATCAATGTGGTTGGTTTAGAGAGAATAGATTTTGCATTGGGGAAGGTCTGTGCTATGGTGAGTGCTGTGAAGTGTGTAAACCTGGTGATTCACAGACCTGTACCCCTGGGGCTAATAATACATTATATGTTAATTTAAAAAAATTAAAAAAAAAAAAGATCAGATTTTGAAATCCTCCCTCCCACCCCAGGCATCCTATGGATTTGGTCCTTTCTTGTGGAGACTAATTTGTCTAGGTCTTGGGGAATTACCGCTTTATTAAGGTGATCTGCAAAAAGTATTTTGAGGTCGGCGGTATGTAGAACACGTCTTTCTCCAAACAAGTTTCAGCTCACCTTTCTTGGAAAATAGAAGTCCTGCTACCTGTCTTGTCTTGAGGATGACAAGGGTTGATTGATAGTGATTAAGAAAGTAGGAAGTGATCTACAAAGGCAAACTTGCCATTAGGAAGCTCAGGGTAGTGTGATGATGCTTTGTGGATGTGGGAGCAGTTTCATGGTGACTCTGTCCAGTACTGCTGTGAATAGGCAGGCTGGTATCACTGTCTTCATATGACAGATGAGCAAACTGCAGCTCAGGGGGAAAAACCCATGGGCCTGATTTCCAGAACATACCCAGAATCTGACCACTTCATTCCTCTTTACTGAGCTCATTTTAGTCTGAGCCACCGTCGTCTCTCACCAGGTCCCCAGACTTGCCTTCTTGCTTCTATTCTTATGCCCACCCCTCCCCCAGTGTACCCCCCATCTCCACCCAGCAGGCCGAATGATCTTTTAAAAACCTGAATACAGATCATATTGCTCTGTGTCTAAACCCTCCAGTGCCTTCCAAGACTATTTATAATAAAATCCAGACACTTGTCATGGCCTCTGGGATCTCAGAACCATGGCTGTTTTGCTGACTATGTCTCCTACCAGCTTCCCTGTTCACTTACTAGATTCTAGCTAGCTCTGCCTTCTGCATGTTCCTTAAACGGGCCAAGTCACCTTCTGCTCAGGCAGGACCATTGCCCTTGCTGGTCGTTCTTCCTGGGGGCACTCTTCCCCCAGGTCTTTTCATGGCTGCCTTCTTCTGGTCTCTCAGGTCTCAAATGCCATCTTTGCTCACCATCCAGTCTAAAATAGGCACCTCCTCTTCAGTGTCTCTTTATTCCATGACCCTACTGGCCATTTGAGGATATTCGTATATCGTGCATCTCCCACCTCTAGAAGGTAAACTGTGAGGACTACAGAGACCTTGTTTTCCTTGTTTACCACTATATGGCCAACAGCTAACAGTGCCCAACTTACAGTAAGCAAGAGCCTGGCACCCAGCAGGTAGTCTAATGACCCAGGAAGGGGGTTGTTCCAGTTGGCAATGCATGCTTAGCTTAGCTGGGATGCAGACTTCTGAAATGCCAATGGTTGTGCATCCTGTTTTGGCAGGAGGAAATGGGGAAGGCAGCCCCCAGCTACAGCATGAACGAATAATACCTCAGTGGAAGACTGCAGAAAGCCCCACCAAAGAAAAGGTAAGACACCAAATATCTCATTTTCAGAGGCAGGAGCTGACAAGTCCATTCTGTGACATGCGGGGCCTCCTTCTCAACTTTCCTGGAAGTCCGGTCATTGCTATTAGTTCTGTTTCAGGCCTACTCTGTCCTCTTTGTGCATTCGTTTTGAAAATCCCAGATGGGACTTTCTTTCATTGTGTGACAAACTTCTAGAACACTTCCAAATGCTATTAGTTGAGGAAATGAAAATTATTAATGCTGACACAAGCTAAGTGCAAATACGTGTCACAAAAATCACCAGCTCTCAAGTGGAATTCATTAAATATTGTCACTGTTATCTTTGCTTTATATAATACATGCTTTACTTTATTGATGAGATAATATACTTGGAGAGAAAAATAATAATTCAAGCTATTTTTAAGAGACAAGGGAGGAATCTCATACTGGAGGATATATCTTAAAATGCAATAGTCTCCATGGGCCATGACACCAGGAAAATGCACCAGCTTTATCATAGGGATTGGGAACAAGACAGAAAACATTAACCTGTTATGCAAAGAGGACCTGTACATCCACGATATTCTTTGTGGTTCTGGTCTTTACAGTTCAAGTGAGACATGAAAGAGCTAGAAAGGAGGACAATTGCTGTGTGCCAGAAACCAGCTATGGGACCTTCCCCTTTCTGAACTTCTGATTCCTCATTTATAAAATAGGGATTCTAGGGGATAGCAATAAAGAGGGCTGGGGAGAAGCGATAGTTAATAAGGTCCTTTAGGGCTCAAAAGGTCCATGATTTATTGGGCAGCATATAAAAAAGCAAGATTATAGTAGAAGAAAACGGAGAGAGAGCTGTGTCAGGAAAACGTCAGAAATGGAGAGGAGAAATGCCTGGAATCCTTGAAGTTATGGCTAGGGTAATACACACATGTCCAAAATGCTTCCATTCGAATTTATTAAGGTAATTTCCAGCAAAAAATTTGGGAGAAATGAAAGTAACATTTTATCCTAAAGACAATAAATGCGTGGACCATATTTCATCAAAAAGTAGGAAAGGCTGAAAATAGCTTCAGGAAAAATCTAGACAGATTGATGGATGGCCTTCCTAGAGCAGGTTATTTTTAAAAATTAGGATCTTGGGTAGTCCAACATATCTGTTGGATATGGATCCAATATTTTCTGTAGAGGTTCTTTGTTCCTTCCAGATGTGGGATGCCTGGCATCCTCAGGAAGGGCCTGAGAAACAAAGTGGAGCTCCAGATCCTGTCTTTATTCCTAGCCATTGTCTGCCCAGAATCTGGGTCATTGTATTTTGTAGGAATAGTCAGCACAGTGCCTGGTGCCAGAAGTACTTGTTGAATGAACAAATGAATGAATGTCAGAGAGGGTGTAGAAGGTAGACTTCAGTCAGACCTCTTATTCTCATTTCTGTAATTAATTCATTCGCCAAACATTAATTGAACACTCACTGTATAGTAAGTATTGTACTAGATCTTAAGTGGCAGGTGCACATACACAGGACAGGTTTCTGATACCCTATGAAGCTGAAGATCTATTTAATCTACCCCTAAAGAGAAAAGAATTTTAACCTTTCATGGGAAGTATAACCAGCAGGTTGGCTCCCTCCACCTCCTAGGAGAGGTGAGCTTGCCTCTTCCTAGCACAGAGTGGAATTGCAAGGAAGAAGCTCAGCAGGGGAGATCCATAGATCCTGATAGAACTGTTTCATTGTTTTGCTTGAAATGTCCCTTGGAAACAAGGGACAACATATTTTAAATATCACTGTCTGAGCATCTTCCACACCACTTGGATTACCAAGTAGGCATTTGTACTCATGTTGCAGCTTGTGTCTCTTTGGAGGAGAGGTGACAGTGTTTGATTTGATGTCAACTTTCCTTTTTTTGTGTGGACTGTCACGCTTGAATAAGGGAATTGCTACAGTTCTGTTGCTGTGTACTCTTCCTCAGATGCCCACTTGCGACTGTGTCCCTGATGCTTAATGTGACTGGACAGGGTCCGTCTTCTGGAATATCCGGCGTAAAGTGGCAAAGCCTCAGCAACCAGAATAGGAGTTATCGGAGCTGAATCAGGGCGTTAGAGATGTAAGGGATGTGGATGCCTTAGTGAAAGTTATTGGGCAAACAACCACCTAACTTCCTCTCCCTGTGGTTTTGAAATGTCCTTTTTTAAAAGAAGTCAGTAGGATGAATTCATACAAAAATAGTAAAGGACAGGGTTGCCCAAGCTTTCTGGATCAGAATGTTCAGATCTCGTTGGAGCCCTTGGTGGCCTGAATGTTTCAGGGATGCCCAGTGCCTAGGACCCTAAAGGAAAGTGCAGTTCAGGGCAAATAAAAAGAGGAGTGTGCTTGGAAGAGGAAGGCCCCCAACCAGGGGTGGCAAAGCAGTGGACCCACTTTCTCCAATGCTGAAACTAAGCTTTGGGGTCAACTTCAGGAATTTATTAGTTCCTTGGTCCCAAGTTAGAGAACATGTATTTAAAACACACCAAAGAATTGAGCCTGTTTTTAATATGCTTAAAAATGTAAGTATCTCATTTTAAATAAATAACTTTACCTTCGAAATAAGCTCAACCACCTCAAGCTGAACTGTTGAAACATGGAAGTTTGTTATGACTTGAAAATTTTCCTTTTTTAAAATTTTAAACATTTTTTTAATTTTTCATTTTTTTATGTTCAGTTAGCCAGCATATAGTACATCATAAGTTTTTGTTGTAGTGTTCAGTGATTCATTCATTATATAATTTTCCACAATATTAAGGTAAAAAGAGATGAAAAGTCCCTTACTTAAAATATCAAAGCAATTCTCAAAACATGGAAAGATCCACAAAGAAAATAAAATTAACCCATGGTACTACTGCTGAGAGGTCACTGTGGTAACCTTTTGATTTATTTCGTTCTACAAAAATATATTTAAATAAAATATATAGAGTTGTTTTGAGCCTCTGTGTGCTTAATAATTATCATGTCTACTTTCTTGATAGTTTAAAAATTATTTCAAGTCATTGATTTTAATGACTGTTGAGTGCTTTGTCATATGCTTGGTCATCATTTATTTAACTATTCTCCTATTTTTGGACATTCAAATTATACTTCATTAGCCATCAGTATAAGTAATGAGCATCCCTGTGTATAAACCTTTGCCTGTTTCTGTTTGTTCTCTTCGGACAGAGTTTTGTCTAAACATTTAAAAACTCTTTGTCCATCTTGGGGCGCCTGGGTGGCTCAGTGGGTTAAAGCTTCTGCCTTCAGCTCGGGTCATGATCCCAGGGTCCTGGGATCGAGCCCCGCATCAGGCTCTCTGCTCAGTGGGGAGCCTGCTTCCCTTCCTCTCTCTCTGCCTGTCTCTCTGCCTACTTGTGATCTCTGTCTGTCAAATAAATAAATAAAATTTAAAAAATAATAATAAAAAATAAAAAATAAAAACTCTTTGTCCATCTGTCAAATTATTTTCCACTGAGTTGGTATCAATTTAAATTATTATTGGTAGGGTATGAGAGTGCCTATTTTTCAGTGTGCTCATTGTGATTTATGGGTTTTTAAAAATCTCTGTCACTTTTTTTTTTTTTAAGGTATCTTTAAAAATTTTTCCTTTTCGGTGGGGAGCAGTTACCACTGATGGTGAACATGTTTTTCGTGCTTATGAGCCATCTGTATGATATCTTGTGTGATCTCTTCTGGGTGTGCTGCTCTTTGGCCATCTATAAGTTTTTCTCATGTGTAAAATATATCTTCTCCCAGCTGTCTCCTCTGAAATGGTTGGGGAACTGAGACCCGAAATGAAACTGAGAGCCAAAATGAAATAAAATACGAACTCACTCGGAAGAGTGGTCTCCTGGTATTTTTGGTAATACCCAACAAGTATCAGTGGTTTTCTCTGCACCAGCTCTGTGACAAATTATTTACATTTGCTATGTCGCATAGTTGGTACAAGATTCCCATAAGGCTGACTGTTATTATCTGTTTTACAAATAAGGAAGCTGAGCGGTAGGGTGGTTCAGTAGCATGCCCAGCTTCACGTACCTGGAGCGTGAAAGCCAGCCCTGGAATCCAGATCTGGCTGCACAGAAAATTGACTGTCCAAGATCGTCGAGTGTGTGCCTTGATCAGACCTGCATGGAAGCACTTACATCATAGTTCAGCCTGGAGTTCCTTTCCTTTGTGTGTGAGGAGGAGGCAGATGGGGGAGGGGAACCGGGTCCTTTGGGGGTTGAAGTCATTTCATGTTTGGGCTGGAAATGCAATTGACCCTTTTTCGTTCACTTCCTGTGGATCAATGTCAGAGCACTGTGCTGGATCCTGTGCCTATTCCAGGGAGCCTCTTTCCCTGCTTTTAGGAACTGACATTCTTTTGTTGTTGCTTTCAGCATCCACACAGAGCTGAGCTCAGGATAAAGGCCGAGGGGCGAGAATTCATCTTGGACCTCGAGAAGAATGAGTAAGTGGACTCCTCATTTATCCATAATGAAACAATTCACTTCCATGTCAATGCCGGATGCAGGTGCCACTGTTTTGGAAGGAAGTGGTTTGTGAAATCACCAAGCCCTCAATCTGTGGTTCCTTTGCGGGGAGTATCTTGCAAAGACAGTATATCCACAATCTCTTGACTTGCTGTGAAATTATTGGACTGTTTAACGTCTTCCTTGAATTTCCTCTGACTGTATTTCCGGGGCCTCCTAGAGTTCACTGCAGGCACACAGGGGTGTGTGTGTGTGTGTGTGTGTGTGTGTTGTGTGTGTGTGTGACGAAGGGAGGGATGGAATGGAGGACTTTGGCAGCTGACTTACTAGCTCCAGCACAGCGCATGGCAGGAAGTGAAGATTAGAGGAAAACAGCAGAAAGCGGAGAGAGAGGTGGGGTGGAGTGTTGTGGGATTTCGTGCCTCGAACACGGGCTGCTCCATGTGTTTTGGGTCAGATAAGTCTGAGCTTCTGCCGACAAGAGCATGGTGAGCAGTCTCCTGGCTTCATCAGGCCGATTCTGCCATCTTCCTAACCTCATTCATCTCAGGTGGCTGCCTGGCTCAGAAATATTTTTCCA
Organism: Enhydra lutris kenyoni; assembly: GCF_002288905.1. Taxonomy (NCBI): domain Eukaryota; kingdom Metazoa; phylum Chordata; class Mammalia; order Carnivora; family Mustelidae; genus Enhydra; species Enhydra lutris. Next base: position 30,364,183 of record NW_019154089.1, read on the forward strand.
CATTGATTTGCTATCAAGCGCAGTTGTATCTTGATTCACGTTATTGAGCAGGTGAGTGGACATAATGCATGGTTGCTCAGCGGCCATTCCCAATCTGCCTGGCCACCCGAGCACTCTCCTTCCTTGGCTGGGGGATGCTGAGGCCTCTGGTATTTTCCCACTAACTAGTTCTGCCCTGCAGACCTCCCAGATCAGACTGCATGGCTCAGAGAACTGCCTGCCTCCTCTTGGCAGCCTCTGGAGTCCCCTGAAGCAGATGAGTAATCAGACGCATCATTGCCAAGAAAGGGATGGATAGGGACCTTCCCGTATCCAGAAGGATGGGAATGGCTGCTAAGCTCGGATAGGAGGCAAGAACAGAAATTATTCCAAATTTGGGCTTTTGGATACTTGCAAAGGAGGGTGAGTAGTGTTGGTAGTGTGATAAAAGCATGCCTTAAGCAGCATGTACAGGAATTGGCTTCGTCCACATCTTTCCTCTGCCTCCAGAATATGGTGGCCTCCGGGAAGCTGGAAAGTTGGGCATCTCAATCATTTTTGCTGCTTTCCTCCTAACAGTGAAACCACCCCAAGAATGGTTTCCTTTTGTCCCATTTGCCTGGAATAGAATTGGCTGGCTATGTCCCCAGAAGGTGTCGACTCTGCCTGCCTGGGATTTCTCCTTGTGTTGTCTTCCTCTGGTCCTGCAGGAAATGCCTTCCGAGGGTCTCTTCTTGTCGATTTCTCGGGAGCCTGCTTTCGTTTAGCCCTTTAGCTCCAGGCTGAATGTCCCTCTTGCCACCCGCGGTTAATCTGTCCTATTTGGCCTCAAGAGGACCCCTTGACCCTTCAGCTTCCTCTGGGCGGTCCAAGTGATGGGGGGATGTCATGGGCAAATGGGATCCCGGGACTCATTCTTCCCTCACGTTTTAGAACCTGTGCAAGAGGCCATAGGAAGTTTGAGGAGGAAGATGTCTTAGAAAACACTGGGCGCGATGGTCTTATGCTGTTGGCCATTTGTATGATAGTCGTAGAAACTTTGAATCAGAGAGAGATAGGCAGGCACTTGTCTAAGGTTGCACAGCAAGTAATTGAGAGAGGTGAGACTAGGATCATTTGTGGTCTTGGCTTGGGTCTGGAAAAAACACCGGTTTAGTTCCTAGCTGTGTAACCTGGGTCAGCTTGCTATGAGGTATGTCAGCTCAGTGTCCTCATCTATAAAACGAGGGTAGTAAGCTACCGCCATAGGGTGGTTGTGAATGAGGCAGTGTGCTCAAGACAGAGTGTGGTGAGTGAGCAGCAGGGTGCTGAGTTTTACGGTCCCACACTTACAGCTTCCGGAGAAGAGCCCTCCTGTAGTTCTACTGTCTGCTGCCCCATGCAGCCCTTTGGTTTCCCAGCGAGCAGCGGGGGACTGCATACGGTTCCTGGCCTCCTTGAGCTGGCAGAAGGCAGGAGACTTGACAAAAATGGAAGCAGCCGAGCCAAGCAGTATGACCTCACCAGGTATCCCTGGGGGACGGCTTCCTGCTATTTTTGTCTAAATTGGGCTTTTTGTTTTTGAACTTGTGTTAGCAAGCGGAACTCTAACTGCACACGACTTCCCAGTGTGTTTATTTCCCCAAGCCTGTTCATTCATGGTGCTTGTGAGTCCGGATTCAAAACAGCTCAGGGGTGGGGAGGGGTCGGGGAGCGAGGCTTTTCTGATTTTTTCCAAAGTGCTGCGTTAAAGTTTTTGTAATCCCATGATACTTGAGGAGAAGCTAGGCCCTGTGCCAGGTGACTTCTCAAGCTCTGGTTCTGAATTTCCTCAACAGATTCATTCATTGTTATTCGTCCATTATGCATTTATAGCATTGCTGGCCTAGCGTCCCTACCGGGGACCTGGCTGTAAGCAGAACAGTTCTGCCCCTTGTGGAGCTTATATTCTAGTGGCAGGAACAGTAAACAAAAGAACAAAGGGAATTGTGGTATGCCCCAAGACCACAGTGGGGGGCGGGGGGACAGGTCAGGAGGGAGGGCCTTTTCAGCACGGTGGTCAGGGAAGGCCTTGGTGGTGAATTAGTATTGGAGTCAAGATCTGAAAGAGGTGAGGAAGTGAGCATGTGGAAGACTAAGAGAAGACAAGTCCAAGGAGAGGCAATAGACAAGTTCAAAGCCCCTGATGGGTTATGAAGGTTCCCTTTCTCTGCAGCTCACCAGCCCCCAACCCCCACCCCCATGCATTTCCCCATATATTGTATTCTCGGGCCTCTTAAGGCAACGGCTGTGGGCAGGAGCTTCTGGGACTTGTGAGGGAAGGGAGAGGACATTTCTAATTTATTTTTCATCATCCCGGGGTGTCTGGCCTTCTCCCATCAAGTCAGAGCCGGCGTGCTAATGTGTGGCCCAAAATAGCAGTGAGCAGGCCTTTAATGGAATTCGCACTTGAAGAGATTGCCAAGAATGGTGAGGATGGAGGAGCAGGGGGGTGGGCCAGGAGAGCAGGCACATAGCAAACGGGCCCTCAGCTCAGGAAGCAGACACCCCACGTTGTCTTAATTCGATAACATGACGACCGGCAGCCTTTTCCTTCTGTGAAGCAACTCAGGATAAGTGGATGCGTCCGCATGGGAGACACACATGCTTTACTGAGTGTGGACGAAAAGGAGTGGCGTTGTAGGGCTACTCTTAATATGGCTTTCATGTCTGACAGTCCTAGGTTCAGATTCTAGCTCTGCAGCTTATTAGCTTTGTGTGATCTTTAAGTCTCAGTTTCCCGATCTGGGATATAAAGATAGTCCATGCCATGAGCCATGCGAGGATGACATGAGATGGTGTGTGGAAAGCCGGCGCGCTGCCTGGCTTCAGTCCTACTCAGTAAATGGCAGCTACTATTATTCCTTGCTCAGGATTTTTTAACTGCGAAAGTAATACATGCTTGTCGTAAAACATGTAGCAATACCAAAATATGGTAAGTAGAAGAGTGAAAGTCTCCCACGCTCAAGAAGAATCCATTGTTAGCAGTTTGGTGGGGATACCCTGGACCTTGTCTGCGTGTGTGAGAACATGCACACAGATACTCGTAAACACAGTCGCATACTGGCAGCCATTTTTGTCCGGGAGGGAGGAGCAGAAATGAGATTATACTATGTATCTTGTTCCATACTTGTTTTTTTAGACTCAACTGTACATCTGAAGGTAGTATTCTACTCTAATAAAAGTATGTATTATGTTGCTTCACTCAACAGGCATACACATAATTTGCAAAGGTTGGTGCAGAGCTGTTATTAGGAGAGCCTTACTTGTGGTTGAGGCAGTGTGGTTTGTGGAGTGAGGACTGAACTCAGAGACAGATGAGGATGATCAACACGCTAGCTGGCTCTCCTGGATCTCAACATTCTTCATCTGTAAAATGGGGATTTTGTCCCCATTGGGCTCTAAGAGCTTTTTCTTACACTACCTATTTAAAGGACATGGTGTCAGTAGAATAATGGAACAGAACTCCTGACCTCAGGGAGTTTGCTTTTCATTTAGTTTAGAGACATTCAGTTTAGAGACATCCTTGAAACTAGGGCACTGGGATAAAGGCGAATGCTGCAAAACCATGGACCTTGAAGTTGAGAATGAACTCCTAGCTCAGGATTCACCACTTAGGCAACATAAACACAAGAAAGGAAATGACAGGGAAGAAATTATAGGCTGCTATTTCCACAAGCCACAAATATTGTTTCTGCATATAATTTCCCCCATGCCCTGAGGACTGCCTCATCAACCCAGAAGCTGTACTGAACAAAAATTTGTTTGCTGAAGTTAAATGGAATCTTCCTTAGCTGTAAGCATCTACGGAGATGAACACCTCCAGGAAATGTAGGCTCTGGCTCACTCCTTTCTCCTTTATGTACTTTTTCCCAAGGAGGGCCGACTGAACTATTGAATCAGCTTGCAGGATGCTCATTGGACTGCATTACTCAAGGGCAGGATCACTAGGTTACAGGGTCACCTTCAAAAACACATGAGCAGCTCAACTAGTGGGCACTCTGCCCAGAGGACCTTTGGCCATGCACTTTTCTCTGCTGGTCTCTTGAGCACATTCTGGAACTCTTAATTTCCTTGGTATACTGTCCTTCCTTGAGTCCAAATGATGATAAGATTCAGATTTTGGCTTGGGAAAGAGAGAGATATCTTTTGGTCTCATTCCACTCATTGTGCTCCAGCCCAGCTAGCGGAAGCGAGATCCTGTTTGCACGAGTCTAGCTAATAAGAATGGACATTTGTTTTCTTTTGTGTGTATGTCTACCTCCAGACCTCATGGAGAACAGTAACTGTCGAGGCAGAACGTGGGCCTTTAGAGGCTCAGTGATTGTAGCGTCCACCATTACTTCTGAAGTTCATCTCTCCTCATCTCTCTAATTTCTTATTAGTCCCTCAGAGATGTCACTGTGAAGCAGACTGCTTTTGTTGTCCTGGAAGTCAAGAGACAACTTGGAAAATCAACATTCATTCACTGCTAAGGGAGTGATCTAGAGCCCTCATTTTCTCCTTTCCCCCTCAATTCTATTTGAATTCTATAATACTGGAAGATTGGAGAAGGAGAGAAGAGCAGGCAGAAAAGGAGTTTTCAGCAAGACACAGGCTGGATTAGTTACCACCTCTTAGTGTTCCACTTCTCTTCCAAGGAAGCCTGGTGGAAATACGTAGCTGATCCAGAGTAAAATCCTGACTACACGCAGGCCATGGCACTCTCTGCTGCATCCACCTCCCCAGCTTCCTCTTGAGGTGGGAGTAGGCTTTAACATCTTACCTAGGATAAAGGACTGCTCTGTTTGACCCTCTCTTGTCAGGAGCTTCATTTGTTGTTGGCAAAATTCAATTTCCTGGATCAAAGAGAAGCTTAAGAAAGGCTTAGGCGCTATCCCAATGCTCTTGGTAAACCATTCTTCACGGAGTCTCACTGAAATGAGTCAACAGACATATGGATTACATTTCACTTAAAATACACAGGGCTTAAGAAATTAGAGGATATCATTCCTTAACCGAGTATTTGGCAAATCTAAAGCATTCAAAATGTTTTTCCAAACTCGGCACGCAGCTGGGCTCCCCATTCCCTGCAGTGGAGATCGTGTAACCCAGAGAACCCGGTGCGGAGGAAATGGTTGAGTGGATGGGTGGGGACACCAGAATTTGATGAGAGCTGCCTCTGAGTGTCTGGAATTTACTTCAAACGTTTTCTCAAGCATGGGGAACTGAGTTAACCCTTCTGTGTTGACTCTGAGGCAGGGAATGTGTAAGTAGATACAAATTTCAAGCACTGTGCTGGGCACCTTGCTTCAGAGACACCTCGTGGTCCTGTTTGAGATGTAATTTCCAACTGTAGCTTTGTAGGCTGAGATTGATTTCATCTGCACTTCCCGTGTTGTCCAGAACCCCTGGAGTTGAAGACCATATGGACTGCCAGCCAATCTAAGGTGATCTTTTTGCAAGCCGAATTCTCTCATAAGCAGGTCTTTATTATTTCCAAATCACTGGAGACATGCTATTGCTGTCTCAGGGGCCATTGCATAAATTCAGTTTCGGTAATTAAGAGAGCTGCTCTGAAGAGATGCAGCCATACGTTTGCCACACAGAGTATGAGGGAAGGTCTAGAATTGAAATAACCTAGATGTGTTGATTCTGAAGGCCAGGAGCATGTAAGCCTCCATAATCCATAAAGTAGAACAGGTTCCGGCTTGGGTGCCAGAGAGACCCAGATTTAGTTCCAGGCATTGATACTTCCTGGGTAGGTGTCCTTTGGCAATCACCTGCCTTCTGAATATTTCTTCATCTGTATTCATAATAATGCTCACTCCTTAGTGAGCATGTACTGAGAGCCAGTCACTGCAGAGGCACGTTAGTACTGTTCTAGATAATCCTCATGGCAACCCTTCGAAGAGGTGTTATTGTTATTCACATTTTATAAATAAGGACACTCAAATGGAAGGAGTTTAAGTAATTTACCCAATGTCAGCCAGAGCCAGGAGTCAAACTCAGATCTACCTGTCTCTTACTATCTTCTACCACATGCACAGAAATTAGATATTAATACCTTCATTGCAGAGTGGGCTAAGTTGGAAAAGGCCGCCCTCCCCAAGATATTCACATTCTAATCACTGGGACAGGAGAATATGTTACCTTATATGACAAAAAGCAGTCTTTGTGAGTGTGATTAAGTTAAAGATCTTGAGAAGAGATTATCCTGAATTATCTACGTGGGTCTTCGGTGAAATCACAATTATATTTGTAAGAGGGAGCAGAGGGATACTTGATCGACCATTGAGGCAGAGACTGGACTGATGTGGCTACAAGCCATGGAATGCAGGCAGCCACTGGAAGCCTTCTGAGGCAAGGAATGACACCTCCCAGAGGGCATGCAGTCTTGCTGACATGGTGATTTGAGTAGGACTATTGTCATTTTTCTGGCTGCCAGAACCGGGACTTCCTGTTGTTTAAAGCCACTAAGTTTTTGTTAATAGACAGCAGCCACAGGAAACAAATACACCTCATGAGGTTTAGTGGTAACGTCTTAGGATGTGCTCGGTACAATGCCCAGCACATAACAAGCAGGTTTCAATACACGTTAACTTTTATTAATGCAAAAGCAAAAACAAATATTTTCTGAAATGTCTGGGTAATGCATAGCATTGCATGTGCCCCTGTGGCTACCTCTTCAAGTATGAGGCGACAAGAGAAAAACATATTGAGAAATAGCATGTGTGGTTATCACTCATCAACATTTCCTAAGTTCCGGTCATGTTCTCAGATGCTCCATCTGCCTTCAGGCCGCTTCGGGCTGAGGATCATGGCCACATAATAATAACGATGTCAACAATTATGGTAATCGTAGCTATTACCATGTAGAAGTTGCCTATGTAGTAGGAACTGTTCTGAGGTCCAAAGATGGTTCATCTAAGTGAATCCTCACAACAACTCTGAGGCAGAGGTACTTGTATCGGCCTTATGTGGCGGATGAGGACCTTCAGTTATGGAGCAGTGTGACTTGCTCAGGGGCCCCTGCGTGGGAAGGGGAGAGCCAGGATGTGAAGCTAGATCTGTTTGACTCTGAAGTCCAGGCTCTTAGCTGGGGCTCTGAACAGACAGATGCCTTCAGATGCCTTATTCTTGCTTAGTAGGCTCTGTCTTGTTAGAACTGGCATTACTTCCCCATCCTACCCTCCCGCTTCCCTTTCTTCCTAATTGTCCTAGGCCCTGATTAGTATCCGGACTTCAGTGTGGGATAGTAGTGTCGTCCGCCTGGTATGGACTCAGAGCTTGGCTCCTTGCACCCACTGGCAATGTAAGCTTTGGCAAGTCGCTTCACCTCTGTGAATCTGTTTCCTCATCCACTCGGTGGGGCTAGTAATAGTGGCCACCTCACTGGATGTTGTGTGAATTCGATAACATAATGCTGCTAAAGGATGTACACAGTGCCTGGTGCACCATGAAAGTGCAATAAATAGTCGCTATTATTTGTATGTTGCAGGGTTGGAAAAACAGTTAAGAATGAAGTAAGAGGGAATTCCCCTGAGTTGGTTTCCAAATGTAATTTGGAAGGGTTGACCTTAAAACCCATGGCCTGAGAGAGGAAAGTCATTCCTGCTCTCCAGCTACGGCCAGTTTGACCTCACTGTATCTCATGAACACAGCTTTGCAAGGCTCTCCAGCCAGCCAAACTGTACGTCTTTTCTGTGCCTGCAGACTCAGTGCCCATCTACTCCCTTGGCAAGACCCTGAACTGTGCGATAAGGAGGCCAGGATGTGTTCACTGGTTCCGGCTCTCTCTCCTTCCAGGGACCCACAGCCAGGGCTGCCTGTGTAGCCAGGAAGGATGTCCATGGCTTTCTTTTGTCTCAGGCTTATTTCTCCTGGTGGCCCTGTAGCAGGAGCACGGGGTGAAATGAATGGGAGGAAGCTGTCAGCTGGCCTTAGATGGACCATGGTCAGAGCAAAGGGAAGCAGTGCCCTTGGAGGAAGTCAGGATTGATTTCTGAGTTTGAGGATCCCTTTGCCATTAGGTTGTTTACCTTAAGATAACAACGATCACGGGCTTTCCGGTGTGGGAGCATTTACCCCGAACTTACCATTTTACGTAGGTTACTTTTTTTTTAACCCTTTGTAAATTTCCATGTAAATTTACTCAAATGGGATTATACTGTATCCTCAGTTTTATGTGTGTATTTTCTTTCACTTAGAAATAGAGCACAGACAGGCATCAAATCATTTAAAAAATTTTACACAAGAAATTTTTGGAGTGTGTGAAAAGTTTGATAATAAAATACTAGGAAAAAAATTACACACGTAATAGAGTTTCAGAATAAACGAGATTATGCTCTATATGCTCTGCCATAGTTGGCTTTTTTATTATTTATCTTCGATATCTTTCCATATTAGCATATTTATAGGTCTGTCTCATTCTTTTTAATGGTGCCATAGGATGCCACTAAATGGATGGATCGAAATTTATTAATTTCCCTATTAATACACAGTTAGGTTTCTAATTTCTTGCTATTACAAATAATGCTGCAGTAATCAGCTGACACATTGTTTTGAGAACACTTGCAAGCATCTTTGTAGGATGGATACCTACAGATAGAGTTGCAAGGTCATATAGCATATATGTTGAAAATGATTTAAATTTGCATCAGTTGTACCTCTCACTCCACAGCGTCTACCCCCGAAAGGCTGTACCATTTTGCAGTCAGAAAGCAGAATGTGAGAGCTCATGATAGACACATATCCATGTAAATTTACAGATGATTTTTTATACAACAATTCTCAATAGCTGTTTTATATTTCATTGTATGTGTATGCCATAATTAACTTGGAAAATTTATTATAATGAAAAATCATCAAATGCACACAGAGGTAGAATAAAATAGTGAATCCCCATATACCCACCATCCAGATTCAGTAATAATAAAATGTCACCATTAATGTAATTACCCCATATTGATGGGCATTCAAGCTGTTTCTTTTCCTCCTCCTCCTCCTCTTCTTCTTCTTCTTCTTCTCCATTTTTAACAAACAGTGTTGAAGTGAGCACCCTTGTATTCTTTGGAAGGTACTTCTAGAGGATCACCTTCTAGGTTTCAGTCCCTGGATCAGGGGACTTTACATGGAACACATGGATAAAGGCACATTTACTTTGGCTTCTCTCCAAGTTACATCCTCTAGCCTTGTGGAGAGAACTTGTTGTCATACACTTTCATCAATGGGTTGATTTTTGAGCTTGGGGACACTCTTTAAACCTGGCTCTCCTGCCATTTTTAAAAACAGCTTTATTGATCTATAATTCATATGCCAGATAGATTATCCACTCAAAGTATACAATTGAGTGTTTTATAGAGTTGTGTGACTCCACATGTTCTAGTTTTTGAACATTGTATCACTCCAGAAAAGAAGCCATTAGCCGTTTTATGGGTTCAATGTGTCCCCTGAACTTGTATGTTGAAGCCCTAACCCCAGGACCTCAGAATGACCTTATTTGAAAATAGAATCATTGTGGATTTAATCAGTTAAGATGAAATCATGCTGGAGAAAGGTGGGCCCCTAATCCAACATGACTGGTGTCCTTATAAAAGGGGGAGATTTGGCCACAGACATGTGCACAGGAAGAAGGCTGTGTGAAGATTGAGGTCACGCTGCCACAAGCCAAGGACTCTCAGAAGCTGGGAGAGAGGCCTGGAGCAGATCCTTCCCTGGTGCTTTCAGAGGAAGCATGGCTCGCCAGCCCCTTGATCTTAGACTTCTAGCCTCCAGAACTGCGAGATAATCAATCTGTTTTTTAAACCATTCAGTTTGTGGTCGTGTGGGCAGCTCTGACAAACTAATATGAGCAGGCACTCCTCATTCTCCCACACACCCATCAGCAACGGCAACCACTGACCTACTAATGTCGAGATTTGCCGATTTTGGATATTTCATATAAAAGAGATTATATAATGTGTGTGTGTGTGTGTGTGTGTGTGTGTGTGTGTGTGTGTGTGTGTGTGACTGGGCTTCTTCACTTATGGTAGTGTTTGTGAGTTGTGTCCATGTTGAATAGCATGTATAAGTACTTCATTCTCTGTTGTTACATATTGTCCCAGGATATACCACATTTTGTTCATTCATTCATAGTTGATGGATCTGCTGCCTACTAAGCCAGAGCTAACTTGGGTCCATTCCCCAAGGCTGATTTCAGCAAATGCTGATTGAGCACATAGGTGTAAACTCCTATGCTATGTGCTGTAGGGAGTATATGCAAACGCACCATCCTTGCCCTCTGGCAGTTTGCTCTCTGTGAGAGGGAAAACATGCAAGCAGCATAACTCAAGGCAAATTACAACTTTAATAACAGAGTTGAAAATACAGGGCTGAGGAGGCAGGTGGGAATAGAGACTTTCTGGCTGGGGATAGAGAAGGCTTCTCTAAGGACAGTCACTTGGAACTCTGTCTTGCAGGAGCAAGGTGGGGAGGCTGTTTTTTGTCTTTTATATTGAAGTATAATTGATGTACAATAGCCTATTAGTTTCAGGGGTACCTGGCTTGATATTTTTATACATTATGAAATGATCCCCAGGATAAATTTAGTTACTATCTCTCACCATGCAAAGTTATAGTATCGTTGACTATATTCCCTATGCTGTGCATGACAACCCCATGACTTATTTTATAACCGAAAGTTTATACCTCTTCATCCCCTTCGCCTATTTCAAGCTCCCCCTCCTCCAATAACCAAGTTTGTTTCCTGTTATCTATGAGTCTATTTCTGTTTTTCATTTGTTTTTGGCTTTTAGGTTCCACATGAAAGTGAAATCACACGTTATTTGTCTTTATCTATTTGACTTATTTCACTTAGCATTTTACCTTCTAGGTTTGTCCAAAGGAGGGGAAGCTTTGGATGAGGGAGGGAGGAGAGGTGACTGGAAGAATGAGAAAGGAATTCAAACTGAGAAATTAATATATAAATATTTGGTCTGGATCAAGGGGAGGCAAAGCTGTACTGCTAATAATCTCTTGGGAATTCAGTATTCCAACTAGCCAAATCATTTTAATTCAGAAGGGTATTATGTAGGGAATAGGGAAGGGCTTTATTTTTCCTTCCACATCTTGCTACCCAAGGATTTCAGTGCCTTGAAGCTCAATTTTTTTGGTCTCTCTTATTGTTGACTTTGAGTTGGGCTCTCTTCCCTCAGGTAAAACCATGTGATCAGGGAGGTAGGTGGGGTACTTCCAGGAAAGATCCTTGAGGTACACTCTAAAGTTAGGCTGTATTTTTTTACACATGGGATGAGAAGAAGCTTTTCCCCCAGGCCTCCCCAATGAAGGAAATTCAGGTTGAGTCAAGTAGATAGAGGTATACCTAGTGGATGAGCCATGGACTGAGGGGTGAGCCTAACACAGAAGTGGCTTCTTCTCAACTTAGGGGTGGGGGAAAGCCTCTTAAGAAGTGGGGCATGGTGGGCGGGATGCAGATGGATGCGAGGATGTACTTTTGGACTTGGGAGAAGTGTGGAAGTTCCACTTTCAAGACTTCTATTTTCTCCCTAGCTGCTAGGATGCATCTAGGCTCTTCATCTAGACTCTCTAGAAGTTGGGGGATATTTCCACTCCCCAACCTTTGTGCTTGGGCAATGGAGCATGAGTATCCTAAGAAAAATCTAAGGGAAGAGGGTGTCAATACTGGAGCCTCTGGATGGGTTCTGTCCTGAGAATGAAATTGCATTTACACTTCACCCGGGAAAATACTTTGATTTTAAGAAAATGAGCTTACTCTTTCTCTGTGTGGAACTTACACAGAACTTTAGCTGACACCTTGAATACTAAATAAATGGGCCCTTGGGTACCATGGTACAAGTTGTAGGTCTTGCTCAGACTCAGCTATAGGGAGACTTTGGATCAGAGAATCCCTGGTTCTTTTTTTTTTCCTCTTAAAGTAAGCTCCATGCCCAACATGGAGCTTACTTTAACTCATGACCCTGAGATCAAGAATCGTAAGCTCTACCAACTGAGCCAACTAGGCACCCCAAGTCATTGGCTTTTCTGATGAGAGTGTCTATTGTACTGGGCTTGAGCTCTAGACTACTCACTGGGAACTCTTAATTTCTTGTCTTTCCTTCCTTCTCTCCCTTCATTTAACAAATATTGTGAGCGCCAGGCATGTGGCAGTTGTTAGGCTAGGTCATGGGTGTTCCCAGGAGAGCACTGGTAAGCAAAACACAGTCTCTGCTGTCACAGGGCTTAGAGCTTAGTGGAGGAAATAGAGAATCAAATTATTACGGAACAAGGTAGGGCTGTCATGGAGGAAGTGGAGGGCACTGTGGGACCTGAGGAAGGGGAACAAACATACTCTGAACTGGGGAGAAGGGATGGCTTCTGGGAGGAAGTGAAGTAAGGAAGAAGTAGGGTTGGGGGGAGGAGGGTGTGATAGAGTTGGCATATTCAAGCTGCACAAGTGGCAGAAACAAAGGCCTAACAGCAAGATTACCATGTGGAGACGTAAAGAAGTTCTTTGTGGTTAGAGCAGAGAGGGAGGGGACTGGAGGAAGTGGTGAGGGAAGAAGTTGGCTAGGTAGATAAGGGTGAATTCTTGGAGGGCCTCAAAGGCTTCTTAAATGGCTTAGCTGTTTATCTTGAGGGCAATGGGGAACTAAAGAGTATTTTGAAACTTAGGTAGTAATAGCATCCAAAATGCATTCGAGAAGGACTACTTCTACTGAAGTGTAGGAGGAATTCCAAGGGGCAAGACTAGGGAAGTTCTAAGACCCATTCAAAAGTTTTATTATCATCTGAGTGAGAAATTATGGTGGTCGAATTTAGGGAAGAGGTAGCTGATATGGAGAGAAGAGGATGCATTACAGAGGTGTTTACAGGGGGGAGTCACGGAGACTGGGAGATGCGCTGACTCTGGGCTGAGGGAGGAGATGGATTCCAGGGCCAACCTGAGTGTCCTGCCTGAGTAGGTAGCAGGGCAAGGCTGCCAGGCCCTGGGTTTGTCCTTAGCTTGTGCTGGGACCTCAGAAAAGCCACTTCTTTTTTTCAAGTTTTTAGTTTTCTCATTAGATGAAAACAATAATCCCCAGTCACCAACTTTGTGGGATCATGGTGGGGACCCACAAATAAAATCTAAGTGTAAAGTAGTGTCCTGTTCTCTTTCCATGACCGTAAAAGGCCGGGCAGAAGCAACGTCTGTCCTTACCCTGGTTATCTTTGTAATATGGGGTTTTACATAGTTTTCCCTCCTTATCTGTAATTCTAAGCACTTAATCACCCAGGAACTGGTGAGACCTCTGCCTGTTTAGCAGCTGAGGCCTCACTGGGGGCCTTTCTGGGGGTTCTCAAACCCGCTTTTGTTGAAAACAATGATATCATTGAGTGGGTGGGGCTGGGCCAGGCTTTCCTCAGCCGGTTTAAGGAGAAATAGGGTCTTTATGACTTCTGTACTTATGGCTCTTTTCCAGTCCTTTCCATAGCTCCCATGTGCCCCACTGCCCCTTTTCCTTCTTTCTCCCTGAGGTTACAGATTTGTGGAAAACTGGCAGCCTCCACATTTTCTCCTCTTGCATCAGTCTCCCCGGAGAGAGGTCCAGATGGGCCAAAGGGGCTATAATGGCTGCATTATATCAGGCATGGTTCTTTTTCCAAGCCCCCTCCTCCCATGAAAGGAAAGGCAAGTCATGGGAAGGGATTCCTTTGGAAGGGAGACTGGAATGCTAGGGAAAGAGGTGATCTAAGTGTTGGGAGAGATAGCAGGCTTCTTGTATTCTAGGAGCTCTTTATCTCTTGAGTTCTTGGTGCTAAATTTGGGAATTGGTAAGGGTGCAAAGACTGAACTAGCCTTTCAGTTATGTGGTGGGGGGAACACGGCTGGGGGAAGGAAAGCAGAAATGTTGAATAAGGACCCTTAGTTCCTATTCCTTTACTCCACTCTTCCTCTCTGTCCTCAACACACACTCACTCGCGCACATGGACACACACACACACACACACACACACACACACAGAGTTGCATAAGCACCCTTCCTCCATAGATGTGTAGGCAGCTTTTTAGGGGTACTTGGAAGCTGGTTGCCTAATGGCTTTGCAGCAATTCCAGGAAGGAAGGAAGATAGGCTGTTTAACAGTGACTCTGCCTCCAGCGACCAGATGGTCATACCCACCTTCTGTGTGGTCTGTTCGTGTTTGCCAAGTGCTTTCATAGCTGACCTTGTAGGAAAGGAAAAATCATTTTCCCTCTACCTTTCTAAGTTCTTGGCTGGGAACCCTGTAACAAAAGACAGATTAACGAGAAAAACAAACAGAAGTTTATTAACGTGTACGTAAGAGATACCCAGGGAAAAATGAGCAGTAACTCCAAGAGTTAGAATTCAGGCTTATGTAGCATCTTTCCCAAAGAACAATAAATCTGTGGCGAAATGACAGGACAGAGGAAAGCAGTTAGGCTTCCAAAGATGGTAAAATGTGGAGAGGTAGATATATGGGAAACTAATGGGAGGCAGAAGAAGCTAGTCAGTAAAAAAGCTGAAGTTGTCTCTGGTGATTAACTTTTGTCCTTCCTGGTAGACAGGGGAGGAGGGACGCCTTTGAAGTTTTGTCCTGCTTTTAGGCAAATAGGGGGAGGACAGAGACGTTTTGTGTTTTTGTTTGGTTGGATTGATTTTGGGTTTTTTGTTTGTTTTTTGTTTTTGTTTTGTATCTGCTTCTTCTCAGTCGCCTTCAGTGCAAACTAATCCTTGTACTAAAGTGGCATATTTGTTGAGTGGCCTATTCTGCCCCACTTCTGCTTCCTCTGATCTTCGTGATGGGAGATGCAGGTGCTGGGTGGAGGACGGAAAACCTGTGCTTGCTTCACTCACATCCCCTAGTCTCCTGGCTGGGTGCTCAGCACACCACTGGCCTCAGTCAATATTTGTGGAATGAGTAAATGGGTTTACAGATGCAGAGGCTGAGGCTCAGAAGAGATTCTGCCACTTGGCGGATGACCCGGAGCAAATACAGGATGAATTCAAGCGCGGAGGAATTGGGTCTTGCTGGGGCTGTGTGCCCCGCAGTTTGCACGGTACAATGCTGTTCAATAAACGGTTAATGATGAGCCTGCACAAACGTCCTTCCTTCCTCTCTGCCTCCTGGGAGTGTCTGAACGGCCAACTCTAGGATTACCTGCCACTGACCTTTAGCTGGCTTTTGTTTATTGAGACTGATGGGTTCAGAAGCGAAATACAGCTATGTGATGTTGGGTGAGCTGCTTTTGCTCTTTCTCAAATTCTATAAAAGTGGATTGAGGGGAAGTATTGGACAGAGAAGGTAGCAAATAAAGATGCTTTTGTTGCAGTCAACTCTGCCATTTGTATCCTGATCCCCCCCAACCCCAGATACTTTATGGAAAACATATAGAATGTGTTGGGAAAAGAAGCTGAAGTACTAGGGCTCAAAAAGGACAGGGTCTAGGAATTCATAGGCAGCCTTTTCAGATTCCACCATTGGGGTGACTCTGCTCCCGCCATTTTCACCAGATGTCACCCACCATGGAATTCGGGGAAGTAAGACCTGATTATCCTGGCTTGTCACTATTGACCCCAGGTGCCTGTGGTCATAGTATGCAGTGAGAGGAGAACACTTGTCTCAAGGCAAATCGGGGCAACCTTTTGCCAAGAAGGTGGCAGGGATGCTGGAGGCTGGGATGATAGCTGTCTGCTACGATCGAGGAGGGCTTTCCAACATCTGACCTTCTTGACTGTGCCAGACCTGTGGTTTAGGAGGCTAGGAAACATGGGATGAAGTTTTTCAAAGTTACTGGGATATTCAGTCAGGGTCTGAAAGGGACCAAACACACATTTAGGGCAGGTTGGTTTGTGGTCTTCACCCATGTGCTTTTTGTTTGTTTGTTTGTTTTTTGTAGGATGGTCCCCCATTCCCCTTTTTCCTAGCATATTCTCAGAGGCCCAGTGATCTTAGAGTTTCCTTTTCTTCACTTACCTTTTGTCTTAATCACAAAGTATATCTCTACAGTATGCCTGTTGCCTCTTTCTTTGGCCCCTCCCTTCAGGTTGATCTATTAAATGGGCACTATGGTTATTTATCAAAATTTGGTATTTAGGGATGCACGGGTGGCTCAGTGGGTTAAGCGTCTGCCTTCAGCTCAGGTCATGATCGCAGGGTGCTGGGATTGAATCCCGCATTGGGCTCTCTGCTCAGCAGGGAGGCAGCTTCTCCCTCTGCCTGCTGCTCCCTCTGCTTGTGCTCATGCTCGCTCGCTTGCTCTCGCAAATAAATAAATAAAATTTTTTTAAAAAATGGGTTGTTAGAGAGGCAGCTATCTGATAATGTTTTCATTTTTTAGATTTTTCTAAGAAATAGAGGTAGTGCCCCATTTCCTTTAATGGTGGTGGTGGTGGTGGTTCCTCTTCTTCTTCTTCTTTTCCTTCACATTCTCCTCCTCCTCCTTTTTCTTTCGTTAACCGTCCAATAAATACTTGTCATGGGCTTTTCAGCACACGGTAGAACAAATCTGTAAACTCTTGGGTGAGCCATTTTTAGGTCCCTTACCTCAGGTTCCTGACAGTTAAGCTCCTCGACCCCAAGAAATCAGCCCTGTTTGCACAGAGAGGTTACTCATTTTTGTGGAGTTAGCCAGGAGAGAGGCATGAAGAGGATTAAATAAAGACCCTGCTGGTCAAAGGAGTAAACAGTGCTCATCTAAACATCCTCTGGTATATAAAAGCAAAACACAGGACCAGGAGCTGGTCTGAAGGATGCCAGGTCTTGTGCGGACTGGGAGAAGATGTAATGAGAAGCAGTTGGTGAAAAGGAGTGTTGACTTAATGCATTGTTTGGAAACTTCCTTAATAAAAGGTTAAAGAAAACATGCCATGTAGCTTCGGCTCTTGCCAGGGTTATGCGTGGCGCCATCTTGCCTCAAAGTGTTGCTTCTGGGGCTGGTCTTCTGGCAGGAATAATGATACTTGTTCAAGGAAGTCCTTGGGATAGGAGGAGATCCCCACTCTTGAGATTAGGACCAATGTTTAAAGTTCCTCTTTCCTTGGCCTTTCTGTTCCCTCCAAAAGGAACGCTTCTGCCGGTGGGCCCCTGGGCTTGTCAATCCTTATTTGGAGTTAGGGTCCATGCCTTTGGCTTGTTGGTTTGTTTCCATTCCTCTGGAGTCAGAGGTGGAATGAGTACTGGTTTGGAAATCTTGGTTCTGAAACAGCTGTCTCTTCTCCCCTTTACTTTCTCCTTCGAAAACAAAAGAAAACAATACTTACTGAATTTGTTTTTTGTTCCAAATATGGGCAAACATTGGCCATTACATTAGAATAGCACTCTGCTTTTCAAAAATCCTTCTAGTGCCTCCCTGTCCTGGACTATTTCTGCTTGATTGAAAGGGGGACTAATGCCGAGAAGCTTGTGATTGGCATAATGTCCCCTAGCTAGTTAAAAAATTTTAACACCCAGGGGCGCTTTGGTGGCTCAGTTGGTTGAGCATTTGACTCTTGATCTCAGCTCAGGTCTTGATCTCAGGGTTGTGAGTTCAAGCCCTGTGTTGGCGTGGAGCCTACTTAAAAAAAAAAAAAAAAAATTAAGCCCCATAAAGAAAGAGACTAGTATTTTTTACCCTCAGATACGCATTTTCTGGATTTACCAATTATCAAGGTCTTGCCACATGTACACCTAGCTATTCCTGGAGAAAATTATAACAATGATTTGTAGAACACAAATACTTTATGCTTTACAAAGAGTTCTTTCATAGTTGTTGATTTTACTTGACAAAATTTCATAGGCTTTTGACAGCAACCCTGTTAAGTAGACTCTAAAATTCTTCCTATTTTATAGATGAGAGCAGAGGCACAGAGAGGTTAACTGACTTGCCTAAGCTCCCCCGAATTTGAAGTGTCAGAGCTAGTGCTCGAATGTCATTTTCTCATTTGATCCTTCCAGCGTTGCTGTGAGATAGTAATTATTACTCTGTTCTTTTTGGTTGGATTTTGGTCAGCTAAGCCATGGAGGTAGTTTAGATGGCTCAAGTTCCTTTGGTCAATGACAGTTAAAATGCTAATTAACACTTGTCAAAGTTTGATTTATCTCATTCATGGGGGAGCCAGAAAGATGTTAAAACTGGTTTAAAAGTTGGATAAGGGAAACATATACGTAGGCATGTATTTTTTTTTAATAGTGAAAAAAATGAATGTTGAGATAAGATCACTAAGTTAGATCTAAAATTGGTTAATATCACTTTACGGGAAATGTAACCACAACCTTTGGAGTCATCTTTTCTACTGGGTGGAAATCATTTGCATATCTATTGTACCTCATTAGCCTTTGACAAGTTAACTTCTCATCCTACAGGGTTGTAGCAGAGCAGCCTTAATTGACTAGTCTTTCAAAACTAAGTGTCCCCCTACCCCCATCCCGCCCCCATGGAGTCTGAAGACCCTTAGCCTGGCCTCTCTGAGCCTTCAGCTGCACGAAATTGAAAGCAATTGTGGTCATCTTTGGCCTCATTTCTAGGGTTTCAAAGGACAGTCATCTAGAGGGCAGTGCTGCTGGTACTTAAACCAAAGCTTTCGGAGCCTAGACTTGCCCTCTGTGCTGGGCTGGTATCATCTTCCGGTTTGGAGGGGTGATCAAGAGCCTAAAAATGGGAAAAAGAGTTTAAAATGTTAACATAGATCCATTGGAGCAGGAGAATTCTCAGAGCCTGGAAATGCATCACCTGGAAAAACTATTACAAATGCAGATTTCTCAGTCCTCTGGAGAATATAATTCTCAGCGGGGCCGGTATGGGGCCTGGGATTTTATAGTTTTTCACAGTGCTTCCGGGTGTTGTGCAGTTCCTGGTCTAAGTCCCATGACAACGGCATTGAGAGTATGAGCGACAAATGACGGAGGCTTGCATTATCATCAGCATGGGTGGACAGTGTGAGGATCCTCCAGGGAAAATGAGAGTGGCCAGCAAGGCTGTACCTCCCCAGTGTTTAAGCACCAGGATACTCTTGACAGACCTAGAAGGAGCACACTCTGGGGGAATGAGGTGTCCGTGAAACTAACCACTGTGGGATGAGCTAAGTAATGTGGACCTGTGCCGAGCAAGGCTGCATAGGTTGTTATCACTTTGTCTTCACCGGGTGCTTATCTCAAGCGGAGGAAGGAGGGTTGAGCTCCGAGAAGCTGATTTTTGAGCCCTGCTGCCTCTCTCCCCAGAGGGAGTTTTAGAGATTGAAGTTCGGAGAGGCCTTTGAAATGTGTCTGATAGTGAATAAAATAGTCGTTAAAGGGATTGTTCTGGTTATGAAGGTGCTGAGCCTCTGGGGAGAGGGGTCAGGGCTGTTTCAGACTGCAGTGTACTTTTGGGGTCTGGCTGTGCCTCCGCATAGGGCCCTGGCTGCCCCCAGACAGCTCTATTGTCTTTCCCTGGAGAGCAATCTTATGTCTACTATTTGGGGGACAGCTTCTTTTCCCAGGTGGGATTCGGAAGATGCAGGTTTTGCTGGAGGACATAGGGTCTGAGCAGTCTGGTTTTTGCCCCAAGTGAGCATTTCTGTGGTGGCTTCTATTAGCACTGGGATATCATCTCTGCCTGTCTTGTGGGCTTGTGAGCCCGGAGGGTGTGTGTATGCAGCGGGGGAGCATGTCATAGAAACTGCTTTTCCATCAAAGCCAGAAGAAGGAGGGGGTGGGGTGGGAAATCTTGGACAGTCCTTCTCCCTTCCTGGACGCACTTCACTCACAACTTGTTTCCTGAAAATCCTAATACACTCCAGTGGTGAGAGATGGCTTCCTGCTGAGCTGCTGAGCCAGCCCCTTGTCAGGGAGGAGATGAGAACAAGATGTGGCCGAAGAAGGGGCGGATGGGCCAAGCTGGGCTGCTCATTGACCCCCTAGCCCCCTCTCTGAGTCCCAAGAGCACTGCCAGGGTACCACCTAGACACACAGGCATGGGCAGGCCTGGCTAGGGCTGTGGGGAGGATATGAAAGTGGTGTTTTGTCTCTCAGTAAAATTGCATGGATGGTGGTGATGAAACGTGACCCTTTTGCTTCTGGAAAGAAGGACCTTGGCCAACATTGGCAACCCCATTTGGGGAAAGGGTTGTTGTTTCAAAAAACTGGCCCTGAAGTCCTTATGTATTCATCCTCTTTCTCCTGCCGCGTGCTTTGCTTACCCATATTTTTCTCTGCATATATGCACATCTAATAGCTCATGACATTTTTGTGACATCCCGTATGTCCCCAAGGCTGCTATCGTTATCATCAAATTGTGGTCTGGACACTGGTTCCTGGAAGTGTTTTAGTTTTATGCTTCCAATTTCTAAGAAAAAACAGAGCAGAAAAGTGCTTAAAAAGTATGGTCTGGGCCAACAGCTCCGGGTCTGAAACCTGGCCCTGACATCGTGCCGGGAGAACTTGGACAAGTTAAATGTGGAGTTTCCAGGGTATTTAGTCACACAGTGGGGAAAGGATTAGGACCTACCTCAGGGGTCTGTTGTACGTGGGTGTGTTCAACGGTTTAACACTTAAATATGTGTGAACTGTTTCGATGGAACTTTTCTGGGTTTTTCAGGTTCAGAATGATCCAGGATGTGGTAGAGGCAGGAAGATGATGGGGGCTTGGGGAGTGAGACACTTTGATATTTCTGAGGTGTGCCTACCTTAAAAGTTAACTCACTAACTTGTGGTCTAGGGTGGTGCTTCTGCATCAAAATCACTTCGGGAGTTATTACAAAGGGTGGCTGAGTTTCTCTCTGCCCCAGTACATCTGCGGTGGGGTCTAGCAATCTACAGTTTTAACTAATTCCTAGACTATGCTGCCGCTGCTGGTCCTGAAACGGCTGTTAGGCAGAAAAAGAAGCAGATCATTCCATGTGGATTCAGAAGACAGAATGAGGCCAGTGGGCGCCAGTTACAGAGAGGTTCTGTGTAAGAACTTTCTCTGACTGCTAAATGGGTTCCGAAATGGAGTGGGGGCTCTCATGAGCTCCGTGTCACTGGAGATGTCCAGTACTGAATGGCCATCTGGCAGATTCCCACACAAGTAGAAGGTTCATTCATTCACCTGTTCATTCATCCATTCATCCACTCATTCACAGAGTAAACTTTGTATTGCCTGCTGGGAGGTGCTGGGAGGTGCTGGGAGGTGGGGAGAAGCCTTGAACAAAGCACCTGTGCCATTGTTCTCAGGGAACCCACAGTCCAGTGAGTTTGGCTAAATGATTACAAAAGTCCCTTTTAACCCTGAGGCTCTGAGAGTCCTATGATGAGATCCTCAGAATAAGAAGCTACAGAACAATGCTTACCCTGCTGAAGACATGGCCAGGGACTGACAAGAATGTGGCCATCTCTGAGGTTCAATCTGGAATGTTCTCTTCGGAGCATCTTCATGTGACTGAATCAATGATTCTCCCGCCCTAAGACTCAAAAAGAGGTTAAAAATGTATTTGCCAGGAGTGCATTTCCTGTGAGAAAATTCAGGTTTCCCACTGGCACTGAGATAGACCATTAAACTCTGAACCCATAACTAGCTGTCCATAATGCTATCTGTGAAAGCAGACCCAGGAAATGGGGTTGAGAATGAGCTAATTGCTTTTTCACCTCTCTCAAGTGATCAGCTGGAGGATTAATGACTGGGGACAGTTAGGGGGAAAGAGGTACATTCCATCTGTTTTTTCTGGGTTCTTCTGTTATTATTCCTGGTGGAAGCAATGATGATGATTGCTGACCTTTACTGAGCTCACTCTGTGAGTCTAGGCTTGCCGTTAAGCTCTCTTCACGCATTTTCACTTAATTCTTTTTTGTTAGACTCCCAATTTCTCTTCTCTTACGGACCTGAGACCCCCTCTTTGCCCCTGGACTTCAACTTTCTATAGATGCATTTTGCCTTTAATGTGGCTGAGCTAGTTGAAACCTCCACTTGGCTCTTTTATTTTTCTTTAAACTTTTAGAGAAATTCTAGGAACCTTGTTTGGTGTTGCCTTTGCCTTTGGTGAGAGAGTCTTAGCCTCAGCCTCAAGGGGTCTGTGGCAAGGGAGAAACCAATGTCCAATTTTAGAAAAGAAAAGATAAAAAACCAGAATTGTCTGTAAGGGTAATGCACAGAAACAGCAGGTCTCAAGAAATCTGAGCCACCAGGTCTCAGAAAAGGCAGGCAAAGGCCGTGCGGGGAAGTCCCGCAGCGGGAACAAAGGAACAGATGAATGACTCCCATCTGGTCGGTTTTTGCAACATCATTCCATTGGCTTAGCTTGGTTCCTGGGACACCGTTGGCCAGGGCCAGGTGGGACACTAAAACATGCAACAGGAAAGAGAGTTTCCCTTAAAGAAAACCTGGCATGCTGATACTGAAAGCTGGTGGGCGCCGTGCTAACATTACCAGTGTAGGTCCCAGATCTGAGTCCGCGGACCTTGGCAAGTTCTCAGTGTGTGTTTGCGTGTATATATTCTAGGTTGCAGAAAGCATTGCAATGCTGCTTTAGCTTTGTCTGCTTCCTCTGGTTGTGTCCAAACTAGGTGATGAACCCACTGAATACAAACTAATCCCCTTCCTCCTGGTTTTCTTTTTGTTCCCGAGGCCCTTATGGCGGCTTATTTTCTTGTGCTAGGAGAAGCTTGGGTGGTTCTTCCTGGGTCATTGAGAATGGCTGGCCGCTGTTTCCAGGAGGGCAGAGGCCATCACCTAAAGAGACAAAAGCCTTTGTTTATTCTTTGCAGGTACCTTTTTGCTCCAGCCTACACGGAAACCCATTACACTCCAAGTGGCAGCCCTCAGACCACCAGGCTGAAATCTGAGGTAAGTTCAGGTCAACAAAGATCTGCAGTTGGCCTATCCTCGTCCCACCCCTGGGGAGTGAGGAGATGCATGGTGGAGACAGACCCCCTCTGAAGGGTTTGTTTGCCCTGACCCAAGACCAAGGGCGTGAGCAGGAGAAGCATTCTGTAAATTTGTTGTCTCATAAGGCCGCCCTCTTCTCTGCTGGCTAAAATGGTCAGACGAACAGTAGTTCAGGTAATTGCATCTGATTAAAATTGGTATAAATCATTACGAAGCATACATTTTCTTTGTTGGGTGTTAATCACCCACATATTAACAAAAGTGTAAGTGAAAGAAATGAGTTACCAGGGATCCTGCCGTGTCACTTAATTAGATGTTTAATTGATCCTTTCCCATATGGATGGATAAGGTTTTGTAGTCTGCCTTCTCAATGTAATTTCAGGCTATGCAGATTTTCTTGTTTTGCTGCAGTGTTTATACTGGATTTTTTTTTTTTCTTTCAAAGTGTTTTTGAGTTCAGATATTTGCACAAAGATTTGTCACTTAAAAAATGGTCTTTCAGGGGTGCCTGGGTGGCTCAGTTGGTTTAGCATCCAACTCTTGATTTCAGCTCAGGTCATGATCTCAGGGTCCTGGGATTGAGCCCCGAGTTGGGCTCTGCACTCAACTTGAAGTCTGCTTGTCCTTCTCCCTCCTCCTGCTGGACTCTCAAATAAATAAATAAGTAAAATCTGTTAAAAAAAAATAGTCTGTCAAATCGTTTGTCATATGGATGCATTTTAGTGTGCTTCACCACACCCCACTGGTGGGCATTTAAGGTAGTGAACTGTACCCATTTCACAGTTTGCTGACTTTTCCTACCAGGGGACCGTTAGTGTTGGCGGGATCAGAGCAGTGGTTCTTAGCTAGGAGTAATTTTGCCTAAATCATCTCTTTTACTTAAACTTTTGTTAATGTAAAGAAGATAGGTTTCATGTTGATGAGGTCAATTTTAATCAGATGCAGTTACCAAAAAATATTCTATTTGTTTGGTTGACCATTTCAGCCAGCAAAGGAGGGGACACTTGGCAGCGTCTGGAGACAGTTTTGACTGTCACAACTGGGAGGTGGATGCTACTGGCATCTGGTGGGTAGAAGCCAGGAAAGCCGCTAAGTGTCCTATAATGCATAAGGTGGCCCCTCCACAACAGAGAGTTATGCGGCCCCAAATGTCAACAGTGCCCAAGATGAGAAACTCTGGATTAGAGTGAACTTTCTCAGTATGTGCAGATGAGATAGGGTGAAGGAGGGAAGATGGACTCCAGCAGGAGCAGCAGTGGTCTTCTGCCTTTGGGGCAGGACGTCATGGAAGTGGGTGGCATGCAGATGCGGAGTGTGGTGAATAGGGTAGCAGGATAGGCCCCTTAGCCTCAGTGTTCTTCTGGAAGCTTCTCGTGGAATCAGAGAAGCTTCATGGGTCTCCATGACCCGTCTTTAAAATATCTCTGCTGGAGCGCAGATGTCCAGAAGACAAGGACAGCCACTCTCCGTCAGTAAAAGCTCAGATTAGTTTATCAGATTAGCCTTGAATGGGGAAAGGGACCCAGGACTTCTAAGTTTTGACAGATCTGAGAGGTTGGGAGCATAGCAATCGGGTAGCTGAGGAGCTGTGTTCCATCAGTGCTGTCTTCTTCACCAAGACCTTTCTGGAGGGGGGAGGAGTTGGCAGTGTGGCCAGGATCCACGGGCAGGCAGGTTGACCTTGTCTTCTCATCTCTGGGGAGGCTCTCTAGGCGTGGCTCCTCGCCTTCTTCAGTGCCCCTTGGTCGAAACTCCCTCCATTATGGAGACCTCCACTCTCTGCCTCCAGGGAGGAAGCAGGCGTGCCTCGAAAGCCCCAGGACCTCACCAAGCACCGTCCTCTGAGTTTGGCTTTGGCACTTCTCCACCCGCAGCTCAAGAATGGGTCTCAGTGCACAAGTTTGCCATGAGCTCATACTTCCTGCTGTGAAAGCCCCCTTGGGTGGCCCCCTCAGCCTGAGAGGCTGAGAAGGAATGCGGTGACTTCATGACTGTTCATTTACTTGTTCTTTGTGCACTCAGCATCAGGCAGAGATGCTGTGAGGGCCTTTCAGAAACAAAGGAGTGGAAGAGAACTTCCCCTCACCCCTGGAACACCCCTCTTTCCTGAAGGTCCTGTTGACCGAAGCACATCCTAGCTGCAGTATGGGACGACCCATTATTTTCGTACATCCCTCCTACTGGACCCTTGCAAAGCCCCCATCCAGCCCCATGGAACTCCTTCTCCGCTTTCTTACCTGGGAGCTGAGGACTTCAAAGAGAAATGAGAATAGAATACACCATTTAGCTGTGCCTGACCCAAACATGGAGGGCTACGCCCTGCGACCAGCCTTGGCCTGGGCTACTGGGAGCCCTGGGAACCGTCAGACTCATCCTTCAGGCCAGCGGAGTTCAGATTTGGAGTCTGAGGCCAGGCATGTAGACTTTAACCAGCTCTGTGACCTTAACCAATGCTTTTGTCCACACTGGTATTGAGTTTCTTCATCAGAAAATTGGATATATTAAGATCTGACTCTCAGAGCTATAGAAGGGTAAGATGAGTCACCGATTTTGTGGGAATTTGTAAACATATCTGCCAGCGCCACATTTTACTCATGAGGAAATTGAGAAGAGAGAAAATAACATGTTTATGTTCAGATAACCAGCCAGTGGCAAGGCTTAGACTAGAATTAAGTCCCTGGTGGGGCTAGAAGAGAGTAGAGCTGTGACCAGTTCATTCCTGCACACTTTCCTGGGGCTGCTTTTGCTCAGAGAGGCCGGCGAGTCTCAAGTTAGGCTTGCCGTGGTTCCAGTCTCCTCCTGGCTGTGTGACCTTGTGAGCCACAGGAAACCTCTCCCACCTTTAATTTCCCTTTTTAAAAAATGGCAGTTAAAATACCTACCTCATAAGGCTGTGAGATTGTCAGAATTAAAGGAAAAAAAATCTCCATTAGTTTTTTTTCCAGTCTCCAGGGCTGGATGGATGTTAGCCTCATGGTTTACAATAGAAATGGCAGGTATCATTAGCATGTGTGATGATGTGTGTGAAAGCGCTTGGTCGATCTAAAGCATGTTATTAAAGTCCACTGTTATGCTGTTTGAGAGGGCACCTTGGTGAACACTATTAGCATCATCTCAAAGATGGGAAGAGGCCCGGGGATTCTTCGTGTCCATCCCTGGATTTGAATTCTCTTGATTTGTAGAGGGACCCGGATTTTTGAAACTGTAGCTGATCCTCATTTCTGAACTTTTTGACTCTCCGTCATTCCAACATCTGCAAACCCCACTGACCCTATATGGGCCTGGCCTCGTCTTCCACTGGTGAATGATGCGGGCTGTGGAGTTCATGGCCCTGTGGCTGAGTTGTAAGGATCGGTTCAGAAGCTGCGAGTTGATGATACGTCTCCAGGTCTTGGGAGTCTGGCAGAGGGGGCCTGTGTGACAGCCGGCATCTGGGGGCCTGTGTGACGACCGGCATCTGGGGGCCTGTGTGACGACCGGCATCTGCAAGCAGGTGGAATCCCGGCTGGAAGGGGGGTTATGCCTGCCTCACCTCCCTTCACAGGTGCCGGCACAGCGCCTTTCCGCAGTGTTCCTCTGAATGCCGGCATCTGGTGCACTGGAAGTCCAGGAGAGTTTGATGCAAAGAGAGAAGCCGCTGCCTATCTCTTGTCCTGAGCTAGAATGGGTGGAGGAGCCGAGCCACGCCGCCAGCCAGCAGGTTGTCGCCATGAGAGAGGACACCCGTGCTCTGGACCCTGCCCCTGAGCTGAGTTCCGGCCTGGCCCGTAGCCTGTGACCTGGCATGTGGCTCAGCTGTGTATGACCCAGAATTGGTGTGGGACCACTGAGGGTTCAGGCCCTCGGTGGGCTTCCGGCTCCCTCGTAGCCACATCCCACCTTTGACTTTAAGGCCTGTATCACGATCACTAAGGTTTATTGCCTACCACAGGTCCTCAATGGAGAGTTTTCTCACAAGCACCTCATGAGGTAGAGACCAAAGACACTGGAGGTCGGAGGGAGGTTGTGGAACTGTTTCGACCACAGGCAGGTGTGGGCGCTTGCATGTAGATCCAGCCGGGCCGCACCAGCGTGCCTGCGTTTAGTCATCAGGCCATTGCCCTGCCCAGAGCTGGGCGGGAGGTGGGGCCAGAGAGTGCCGATGAATGGGTTTGTGAACGAATGGGTTTGCCGCCTCCTGGGTCCTGTCCCTGCTGGCTTCCGACCGAGGAACGACCACAACAAGTGTGGTCCTAGTGAGGGATCGCCGGGCAGATCGTAGGCAGATGCCCGAGATTTCTGATTGAACCTGCCTGGGCACTGTGGGGAAAGAAAAAACTCCCGTGTCTGCAGCTGCAGAGCTCAGACCCTTCCTAACACCTTTGCGAAACCCGCCTCTGCCCTGGGGATTTTTCCCTCTCTCTCTTCTGAGCAGCTGAGCTCCCTTGAACTATGTGGGAAGAAGTTTATAGGAGTGTGCCCTTGTGTGTGCTGGGGACAGTCGTGGGCTGCGCCCATCGGTCTCTTTGGTGCTTCGCTGCTCCTAGCTGTGTCCCGGGTGGCCTCTTAGATGCTCTGGTTCCCCTACTTATAATACACTCGGCTGGCACCTCCAACTTGGATTTCAAGCCTCTCTTCAGAGTTTGTAATTAAATCTCTGTATGGCTTTTTAATTAAGATTGGCTCTCGCAAGACGCTAAGTCCCAGGAAGGCTGGAGACGTGCGTGCTCTCTCCTTGTTGTGTCTCCCGGACGTAGCGGGGGGCCTGGCCTGGAGCAGCATTCAGCAGCTGCTTGTAGTCAAGGGGAGTCCAGCCAGGTCAGGAGGACCAGATGGCTGTGAGACACACCGATGTGAGAGCAGCATCAGCCCTCCAGGCGTCTGTGGCTGCAGGTGCCAAATCGGGTTTGATCCAGGCACACAGGGATTCAGGGAGGTGGGGAAGTGGGGAGCTCTCCGTTTCCCAGGGCTGCTGTGGCAAAGCACTGTGAACTTAGAGGTGCAAAACACAGTTCCGGAGGCTGGAAGTCCAAAATCATGGTGTCAGCAGGGCCAGGCTTCCTCTGTGGTCTCTAGGGAAGGATGCTTCCTTGCCTCGTCTAGCTTCTGGCGGCCCCCGTCAGTCCACGGTGCTCCTTGGCTTGCAGCTGGATCACCCTAATCTCTGCAGCCGACTTCAGATGGCCTCTTCTCTCTCCCTCGGGCTCTCTGTGTCCTCCCCTCTTTTTCCAAGGACATCAGTCCAGTATGACTTCATCTGAACTTAATGCCATCTGAAAAGACCCTGTCCCAAAGAAGGTCACATTCTGAGATTCTGGGAGGACACGCATCTCAACTCTGCAGGGGATCCCGGAGGTGACTCGAGCAGGGAGGCAGGCTCTTCAGAAGCCATCGTGGCCTGTAGCCACGTGTCATGGCAAGAGCCCTGAGCTAGACCTGATGTCCTGGCTTCTCTAACAGGGAGACCTTTAGCAAATCTTTCTGCTTCTCTGAATCTCGGTTGTTCATCTGTTCACTGGAATGATGACATCTGCTCTGTCCCAGGACTATTACGAGGATCAAATAAAAGGGTGGTTTAGGAAGCTCTTTGCAGACTGTAAGTTAGGGCGTGCATAATCGTCCCTGACCTTCACGGAACATGAACGTTGCCAAGCTTATCAGTGTCCTTTCGCCTGACCAGCCCCCTCTTCTCCTCGCTAGGACCACTGCTTTTACCACGGGACGGTGAGGAAGGCCGAGCAGTCCAGTGTGACACTCAGCACGTGCCGGGGAATGAGGTAAGAGGCCCTGGCCGCGCTGGGGGGCGCCTGGCACTCCCCGCACGCATGGAATTTTTAGGACAAGCAGGGCTGGCCTTGGGCAGGGACCTTGAGAGGCTGTCCATTGAGAGTGTATGCAAGCCAGTTCTGCGAAGGGCTGAGCTTCGGAGAGACAAGGAAAGTCCCGGATAATCCACAGATTCACTGGGCTTGAGCTTTCTCTTTCTTGAGGAACTTCAGGTTTCTTTATTATTTAGGCATGGGGAAGCCAGCAGGTCAGGAGATGACTACCACTGAAAAAACAGTTTGCTGTACTCAAGATCCCAAGAGAAGGGGCACACCACATAGGGAAGCACAGGGGTCAGTCAGGGGCCAGGTTGTGGGAGGTGAGGGGATGTGGGCAGGAGTCTTCGCTTTGGTTTCTATAGGAAGAAACCGGCATGGCAGGGTAAGCTGGCTTTGGATTGGCCACTTTGAAGTGGGATCTGGGGCAAAAGGGCTGTTCCTAGTTGTCTGGCACCAGCTCCCAGGGTGATCAGGGCAGGGGGACTGGCTAATAGGGTGGCACCTGCCCCCGGGGTGATCTGGGCAGGGGGACTGGCTGAGAGGGTGAGAGCCTGCATCTCAAAGTTGTTTACCGTCCCTAGGAATTGGCTAATCCTGAGAAGGGCAAGGCCCCAGCTATCAAAGCATCATCATAATACAGAAAATAAAAGTCATGGTTCATACACTTGAAATGAGCGTGAGTGCTTATTCCCACTTCTCCTTTGCTCTTTGCTGGTCTCAGAACTAGCAGGAGATGAAAAAGGAACCGGGCATTTAGGAGAAGAGGAGGGAGGAAGAGAAGGGAGAAGCTAGGTGATTTTCAGGATGACAGGCGAGGCAGAGAATCTATGTTAACTAGAGCCCTCTACCGTGAAGCCCTGTGCTGAGACTTCACCCAGGCTCACATGCAAGTGCAAGGCCCCTCGTGTGTTTGTTTATAAATTGGCCATGTCTCCTCTGTAAGGCTTCTCAGTGCGTCTGCCGGAGGGAATTAGGCAGGAAATGAGCTTTGGCTGGAAGACCATACCCGTGGCTCCCGATCCTCTGCTCAGATGACCTGGTTGAGCCAAGCCAACTGGTCTCCAGTGGTGTTTACAGGCCCAGCTGCCACCACCTGTGGTCTGCAAGTAAACAATGTCTGTCCCAAGAAGGAAGAAAGGGAACACGCAGGTGTGACTCGCTTCTCCCTGCCTCTTCCTCTGTGTCCAGGGTCTGGAGCAGTGGGAACTTGGCTTGGGTTCTCACAAATCATTCCCGCAGCCGTGCTGACAGGGGGAAACCGGCTGAGCCGCCCATGTGTTTGTGTTCTGCACGCTTCCCTCTGCTGCAGTTACCCGTCTTACTTTCCCAGCCTTCTCACTGCACACCTTAAGAACTGAAGGGCATCTGTGGGCCCGGCTGGCTTAAGAGCCGGAAACGTATACCAGATGTCTCATTCGGACCCTAGAGAAGGAACAGCTGCAGCAGCAGCAGACCTCAGACCCATGTAACCCTCAAGTCCCTCCCCACGGCTCATAAAGCCATGCTTCGTGGAGCAACCTCCATAGTGATGGCGCTTCTCTCCTGGGAATGTGCTCTTTTGCTTAGAGAAAATAGGTAGGATTTATACCAGATGGAATCTTTGGCTGGTCATACAAATACAGAGGAGTTCCCCTGAGTTTCCAGAGTTTCCAGATTGTTTCGGGCCCCCCTCTTCTCTCCAAAGCAATGTTTGAGTGACTTTAATTGGAGCAGTGATCCATGATCATGGTAAAAACAAATTCAAGTAGTACAAAAGAGAGGGTCCCATGAAAGATAGGGTCCTTTTTCACCCAGGATTTCCAGGCCCCCCTCCACCAGCGGCAGCCATTGTTAGCAGTTTCTTGTTTATCCTTTTAGAAATATTTCTTGCAAAAAAAGAACATTGGTAGGTCACATCCTGTTTTATAATCGTATTTGGGCTGCTGACACCTTTGAGAATTGTGTGACAGCTACGGATCCTTACAAAAAACACCAGCAGAAAGATGGGGCATACCATTTCACTAGGGATGTTGGGTGTCCAGGCCCCCCAGCCCGTCTCTGATCAACAACTCATCCTTTAAATGTCCACCTGACTTCTTACATGCACAAACGCTTTGCAGAGGAGCACATAGGATCAATGTAAGGAGGGATGGTTATCTGTGAAGGAATCCAGACAGTATCGGGATGAAGTGACCGTGAGTGAACCTGCAGGTTCTAGGAGACACGCTGTGTGTGTATATGCGTGTGTATGTGTCCCTAGCTCGCTCTCTGCCAGCAAGAGAGGTATTGATTGCAGTAAAACTTTTTTTAACCTCATTGGTAAGTTGCTTATTTTTAAACAAAATGCTGTTTAAAAGTTATTATTGCATAACTGATGTGTTAACCATTCAAATAATCTAGTTTCAAGTTAAAAGAAGTGGAAGTTCCTTATCCCCTCCCACCGTTCCAACCAGTTGCTCTTGGGGATATATATAACTGAAAGACATAAGTGTGTGTATACATGGTGTTTCTTAATCCAAATAAGATAACCCTATACATAACACTATGAAATGTTTTTCTCACTTAACATTATGTCTTAGGCACACATAGATCTAGCTCATTCTTCAAATGGCTACATAGTGTCTTTATGAAGGTCAGACAAGTTTAATTACATTGAAGGTCTTTCAAGGATATATATAGTAAATCTGATAACAGCTCTGTCCTCAAAACCCTGGGCCCCACTTCCACTGTGGTTATACTGACCCTTCACCCCAGGATCCAGGTCTGTGAGAGAGGGCGGGAGAGAGAACATGAGATCAGAAATGTGAGAGAATGTGTAAGAATGTGTGCATGATGGCCTGGAAGGAGCTCAGAATTTAGTCAAGGGACCCACCTTTGAGACTCCACACCTCCTGGAGATGGGGTCTCTGAGTTTTGCCTTTCCCAAATCATTCTCTGCTTGTCTTTGCCGTGGCTGGACTGGCGTTTCCCGTGGGCCTTCGTTGTGGATGGTGCTCATGGGGCAGAGGCTGGAAGGGGACGGTGGGTCCGGGGTCCGGGGGCTGGGGTCAGGGCCCCCCTGGGGAATGAGGAGCCTGTTCACCAGAAGGCTGGGATCTGCCCCAGCTCTAACATTAACTCACTGGGTAACTGTGCACGTTCCTTTTTCCCTGGGCTTTGGTTCCTCTCATCTGAAAAAGAAAACAGATCAGATCACGCAAAGGACTGTTGAACGTTGGAAGTTCTGAGCTACAGAGAGTGCATGGTCCCAGGGAGGCCGGTGCCTGGGGTGGGATGGGGTGGCAGCAAGGCAGCCCTGTCAGCCCCTCTCCTGGGGAGGGGCATGGCCTTCTGCCTTTGAAAACCTGGCCTGGCTTCTGAAGAACACATCATAAACGCTGCCTCTGTGTCCAGCACAGAGTAAGCCGTGACCTGTGTGGATCCTGGAGTCGAACCAGTCTCATCTAGAGCCTAATCCCCGGTGTTGGTTTTCTCGCCTATAAAATGAGAACATCTGTGACATCTTCGGTGGATTTACATTAGGGGATGAGGGTGGTCTCCTTGAGAGCAGGGACTCCTTTCAGTCCTGTTGCCTCCCCAGTGCCTAAAACAGTCCCTGGCACATTGTAGGTTCCGTATATGTGTGCTGAGTGGCTAGGGAACGGCTCCCTGTACTCCAGTCAGTTATCACAGCCACGGTGTGAGCCGGCCAGCACTGTGGACTTAGCACAATGCTAGTAGACAGCAGCCCGAGTTTGAGCCTTGTGTGCTCCCTCCTGAGCTTACGCTCTCCACTTGTGCCTTGCCACCCCATACCCAAGGGAGCACATCACCTATGTGCCTTCTTCCTTCTGTGCCGCTTTTGATGCTCGCAATACCTTTTTCTCATTGGATGCAGATTGGGGCCAGGGCGGGGAGGGGAGGGAAAGAAGGGGAACAGGGTGGTTACCTCTTAGGGCAGCTCTGGATGTAGGGACCTGGGATGTGTCTCCTTAGGTTTAGCTCTGAATGGACACATTCCTACGAGGCACTTCTTGCCTAGGTCGTTCAAGGGTGCATTTGGGGGAGTCCCGTGATCATTCAGGAGTTAAGCACGAATCACCCGCCACTGCCTGCCTGCCCTTCCCTGCCAAGGTTCCTCTGTATAATTTCATTTATATCAAGCTCTTAACAATGAGCAATAGGGTGGAGAGTGGACTGGAGAATAGCGCATGAGGTCCCAGCTTCCCAGCTTCCTGCGTCCCCCTCCTGTGCCCCCTGACTGAGCTCTGCCAGTGCTTACATTTAGCAAATTAGATCAACTGAGGCTCCTGGAAAGATAAACGACCTGTGGGTGCTCAGGGGAGAGCAGCTAGCAGGATTTGGGGGTGATGATGGGGGGCCACGGGAAGTGGATTCTAAGAAATCCCCTGACCATTGTGGGAGCTGGTGCTCACTGTGAAGTTCTGGGGTTCATGCCAGCTTCTCCTCCAACCCAGGCAGTCGGGGAGGACTGCAGCTGTGCCACGGGGCCGTTACCAGGGACCACAGTAGGGGGAGGGGTGGGGAGTGGCCACAAGTTCTCAGTGTCCTGAGACCTAGTATCTGCCACTCTCCGAAGCAGAATCGTCTGGGCTTTTGTGAAAGGACAGGCTTCTGCCACCAAGCCTGGGCTCCAGGCCAGATTTCCTGAGTGTGCCTGCGCTGGGAATTACCGCTCGACTTGTTTACGCTGCAGATGCTCCAGCCCCAGAATCAGAGTCTCCGACATCTGTCACGTTAATGTACACCGCAGAATGGTCTGATAGGTAGATCTGGGGGCTCTGATCCTGGAGATCTATGACCCCTCAGTTTGGAACTCACTGATGGAGGCAGTTGGCCCAGAGGCTGCCAGAACTTAAATCTTTGGCTCTGGATACCCATCAGACCTTGTTATGCAACCTCTCTGGGGCTCAGTTTCCTCATCTATAAAATGGGACTCATGATGATGCCTTATAACGCTGAAAAAAGAAAAAAAGAATGATGATTATAAGCCCAGAGCCTGGCCTATGGTTAACTCTCAAAAAAATGGCCTCTCACAAGGAAAATGGGCTAAATGCCTCCTTTGTCTTCTTATCTCCCGACAGACTGGTATCTTGCTTCTGACGGGCCGATCTCACCTCTGCGGAGAGTTACTCATGCCTGTCAGCTGTAGCCATCTGTAAACCGGGAGTATCTTTCTGCCCTACTCTACAGGGCTGTGTGACAGAGGTAGTGTGACAGTGTGGTTAAGGTTGTGAGACCTGGGACCAGACTGCTTGTGTTCTGACTACCTGTGTGACTTGGGGCAGTTTATTAACCTCACCTAGTCTTAGTGCTCTTGTTTGCACAATGGGGGTCAGAAATGTTAGGGTGAAGAAGGAAATACTCAGCACAGTGCCCGGGCTATAGCAAAACCTCCACATAGCCACCATGATTAATATTACTCACCATGGACCAAACTCTGGCTTGGTCTCTGCTCTGTTTGACCAGAGGCAGGTTCAAGCAATGCCTGCTGGGTCGGCCCCACGGGGACCTTCACTGGTTCCTGCGCGGAACTTTCCACTCACTGGGTGTTATCTTCGCAGCCACAACCTGATGGGCATAAAACCATCATCTGACTTGCTGTCAAGCCCTCTGTCTCCAATGTTTGGAGTCACTGGGGGAAACTGAGGTCATGGGAGGGGCCTTGGTCAGCCGCGATGAGAAGAAAAGCTTGGGAACAGGATGCCCACAGTGGCTCTGCCCTCTGCCCTTTCCTGTCTGGACTCGAGAGCGGATGTGACCCTGGCTGTTCACCCACTCCCACCTCCAGCTGTTGAGGGAGCACCTTGGGTGTCCTGCCGAGGGGGTTGCTGTGTCAGCCTGGGTGAGGCAGCCGGGAAGTCGTCAGGCTCCCGGGCACCGGAATGAGGTCAGCCAGGGATGGGTTCCAGGAAGGCTGCTGCTGATCCGCTTGGCGCTATCTCTCCGGCAAGCATCACAGGCTCTTCCCAAAGGGGAAAACCTGGGTGGGGATTTGAGGGGGGTAGGGGTGGAGGTGGAAGCTGGGGCAGCCAGAGAGAGGTCCTGCCAGTTTGGAGAGGCAAAGACCGACTTGGAGATACCTTAGCTTTGAAATTTCTGGACAGATGAGGGCCTGAGGTTTTGGAGCCCATGAAATACTACTGGTGCCCTAGGACTTGTTACTGGGCTTCTTCCTCCCGCAGAGCCCTGACTGAATGCCTTCCTTTGCTACAGTATTCATCTCACCGCATCACGCCTGCTACATGGGCCCATACTCACCCTTCCATGGATTATGTGTGGTAGTGATCAGTAGTAGGTCATGGCCTTGGAAGCCTCATTGATGTGATGCTCCCAGGCAGCTGTGTCCAATCCATTAGCGTTAGGGGCGATGAAACCTTTGTGCTCTGTTATATACTCTGTTCTGTACTCCAGTGGTTTATTCCCAGGTTCAGAGTCTAAGCTCCACGGGGGCCGGGACTCTGTCTGTCTTGTTCACGTCTCCATCCTCCTCATCTGGCTCGATGCCTGGCACATAGCAGGAGCTCAGGAAACCATGAATGACTGACTTGTGGAATGAATGGCCGTCCTCCAATGAAACTGAGAATGACTTGAGAACAGGGATTATGTCTAGATCACATCTAGTACAGGTGAAAAGTTCAGTGAGTGAAAGAATAAAATGAATGAACGCATGTCCTTATTCTTAGTTCAGTGTTTGTGTCTATAACCAGGAGCCAAGAGTACTCTCAATCCTTGGTTGTGGACATAACTTCACTGAAGAGCGGCCCGACTCGGGCTAGTAGCAATCACATCGGTGATGCCTCTAGCTTCGGTTTCTTCTGTACACAAAAGTCTTTCCATTTAATCATCTGGAGTCCTGTTAAATTAGTTAATTATCACTTGCATTTACACATGGGAAAAGTGAGTGATTTTTTTTTTTAAAGAGATTTGTTGAAGACCATTTGACAGCTTAACGTTGGAGTGAACACCAGAACTTGGACTCCCCACTCCCACACCACTGTTTTCCTTTCCAGTCACCAGGCCATCATTTTCTCAGTCTCTAGGTTTCAACTTTTGATTTGTCATATGCCATGTTTGAGTTGGGGGGCTTTTTGGAATCCTTGTCTTACCATCCTTTATATATTAACTGTCCTTGGTGAGCCTTTTTAGACCCTTTCAGCTTCTCCGTAACCAGCTTTCAGTACTTGCAATTGTGTACCAGCTTTCATATACATGTACAGATTTCCCTGGAGAGAAAGTCCGAGTTGATGTCAGATTCTTACCAAAAGGGTCATGATCCCATAGTAAAGTTAAGAACCAACGATCAGAACCAACCATGTCACTTTGCATATGGAAAACCTGAGGCCTGAGCAAGAGACTTTTCCAAGACTATAATCTTTGACCAGAGATTCTGTTTCTCCCATTGACAGGGGACTGATTGTGGTGAGCAGTAACCTCAGCTACATCATCGAGCCCCTGCCTGACAGCGAGGGCCACCACCTTATTTACAGATCTGAACATCTCAAGCTACCCCTGGGGAACTGTGGGGCCGAGCACTCCAAGTCCACCCCCGGGGACTGGGTCCTTCATTTCACCAACCAGACCAAGAAACGACCTCGCAGGGTGAGTCTCAGTATAGGAATCAACCTGGGGGTAGGTTTGTCCCCTCTGAGGATCCTTCCTTTGGATCCATGAGTATTTCCAAATTAAAAGAGATGGCCAGGGAGGAAGAAATAACCTTTCTCTTAGAATAAAAATTCTAAGTCACTATCTTGTTCACTGCTGTGTGAAATACACTTGTATTGGATGGAATAACTGTTTTGGGGGAAAGCACTATGACATTTAAAACACCCTGAGATGCTGATTTCAGAAACCTTAAAATGTGAGAAAGAAAAATATGCCTCTCCTTTTGGAATAACTGCTTAACCATATGCACAGAATACTTGTGTTTATGTATGCTGGAAATAGAGGTATGTGGTTTCAGTGTGTTTTGGGAACAGGGTTGTCAGCATGTTCCCTCACAGTTTGGTGGCCCCTGTACTTGCCAGCCCAGCTCATTAGTTTTTGAGTATGAAGGACTGGACCTGTAGTCCCAGAGCAGCCCCAGCAATAACCAAGATGGCGGGCGGAAGGTGTCGTGACGGTGGTGGGGACTGTGGCCAGCATCAAGTGTGAAGTCAGTAAGGGGGGGGGGCACTGCTTATTAACCAATACCATTTCTAAGCAGTTTGTTTTAAAATGAGGCCACACCCACCACTTCTATAGCTCTGATCCGCTCATATCTCTTTCTTAGATGAAAAGGGAAGATTTACACTCCATGAAGTATGTGGAGCTTTACCTCGTGGCTGATTATGCAGAGGTAAGGGGGAGACAGTGGGTTTTAGCGGAAAAGCTACTCTGTTGATAGCTTCCATTTTAGGCTTCCAACCACTTTGGGGAAATGCTGAAACATTCTTCTTTCTTCAGTATGTCATGTGATTTTGGCCTTAAATCTGACCAAGAGCTCTTCTAGCTATTTTAAATATAGTTGGGGAAAAAAAAAATCTTCTGGCTTAATACATTAATCAAATAGAAGATCAGCAACTAGCATTATCTGGATTAATATTTCTTTTTTTTTTTAAGATTTTATTTATTTTTTTGATAGAGAGAGATCACAAGTAGGCAGAGAGGCAGGCAGAGAGAGAGGAGGAAGCAAGCTCCCCGTTGAGCAGAGAGCCCAATGCGGGGCTCGATCCCAGGACCCTGAGATCATGACCTGAGCCAAAGGCAGAGGCCCAACCCACTGAGCCACCCAGACGCCCCTGGATTAACATTTCTTAAACTGAGTCTTAAGACCTTTTGGTTCTGGTGCTTATTCTTAGGGAGCCCATAAATTCTCTACAGAAATTGCCAAAAAATTTTTTGCAAACATAGTAAGGATAATCAGTCATCTTATTGAATACAATTTTCCTGCCCATGTGTGGGTCCATTTTTATAATCCCCTTGGTGCCAAATTAGAACCATGGTTCCCAAAGCATCAGCAGAACCTGGGAACTTTTGAGTGCAAATTCTTGGGCCCCACCCCAGACGCAGTGCTGAGTCCTAATCTGTGGGGCTGGCGTCCAAGAATCCCTATTTTAACAAGCCTTCTGGGTGATTCTGGACACAAGCAAGTTTGACAACTACTGACGTAAGGAATAGCTGTTTACCCTTTAATTCTGTATTTCTCAAATCAGCCAGCTTCTCACGGGGCTTGACTCCTAAAAGTTGATGAACACTCATCTCTCTCACTCTTCCATTTCATCTGTTCATCAATGATATCTTGATTTTCTCATATGTGTCAAACACAGTGTTTGGCCTGAGAAGATTAAGACAGACCTGTCCCTGGCATCAGAGTTTACAGTAGCAGCACAAAAACTCAAGTGTGGTGACTGCCAAGATTGATCGTTATAGAGGATTAGAGCAAAGATCATGAAAGGTCTGGCATGGTTTTGGGAATTGGGGAAAGCTCCCAGGGGAGGATGTTGATGCTGACACATAAGAGTAGGTTCAGGGGGCACTTGGGTAGCTCAGTGGGTTAAGTCTCTGCCTTTGGCTCAGGTCATGATCCCAGGGTCCTGGGATCAAGCACCACATTGGACTCCCTGCTCAGTGGAGAGCCTGCTTCTCCTTCTCCCTCTGCCTGCCACTCTGCCTACTTGTGCTATCTCTCTGTAAACAAATAAAATAAAAAAAAAAAAAAAAAAAAAAGAGTAGGTTCAGGCTCCAGAGCATGTATTTGCCTAAACTAGCCATATTTCACCTCCAATTCTCACTTTATGTAGTGACTCAGCCACAGCTAAACACATCTGGGCAGGGACAGTCACCATGAGCTGAACACTTGCCATGATCTAATGCCACAGCCTTGCCTGGGGCTCCCCTAGGACAGAACTCATCAGAGCTCCGTCTGTCTCATGCCCCATCCAGATGCTGTAGTTACCAGCTCCCCAAAAGACCTCATCCCAAGGCAGCTTTATCTAGTCCACACTCCCAAAGCACGGGTCCTGGAGCAGTACAGGTCATGGAAAGAAACTAGGCTTCAGGCCTGAAGAGCTGCCTTTAAGAACGCTAGTGGCAAGAGCAGGTGGCCTTGAGCTGCCTTAAAGGATAAGCAGGTGTTAACTGGGCAAAAAGGTGGGGGTGAAGGGCATTTCAGGCCGAGGGAACATCAGGTTCTGCTTTGAGAAGAATTTAGCTTTGTAACTGATGTGGATATTGGTTTTTCCAGCACCCTTTCCTTTTTTTTTTTTTCTCTTTTGTTTTCCTTTCCAAAGGCTGGTGTGTGTGTAGGACAGGGGAGTAGTGTGGGGGAGCAAAATCTAAAGTTGATTTAAAAGCCGAGGCTCACGGTCATGGGGAGAGGTAATGACGCTGGCCCTGCCCAGCAGGACTGCCTTTGCAGTGAGAGGGCCGCTGGAAAAAAGCTGAGCTCCTCTGACTCTAGGACATTTTTCCATTTAAGCTTTTGTTAGATGATCTAAGATCATCTCATATAGTGGTCTTGAAACTTTCTTTTATATATATATATATTTTAGCCACAGAATCATTTGTTCAGATAAAGCTCCTAGGCCCCCCAAAGCTCCTGCTCTAATGTGAAGGTGGAGTGATCCTCCCCTTCAACCCTGCACTTGGCCCAGTGACATCTGTCTGGAGGGTTCTAAAACCTACTGGGTGTGAAACTCGGGAAACTAAAGTTGTGGGGGTGGTTTAGGGATTGAGCATCTTCAGTCTCGTGGCATTTGGTGTCACAGCAGAGCCCAAAGAGGAAAAGTGGCCCCCAAGTTGCCTCTAGGACTGTGGTGTGGTCTAGGGCCATCTTGTTCCAGAGGAGAGAGCCTCCAGTGCCGGCCCCATAGGCATTGACTACAGGGAGTGACTCAGGCAACCTGTGGGTCGGGCACATGCTCATTGCTCAGGGTCCTGGGCTTTGAATGATTCCCTGGAGGGGGTTGTAATCAGCCAGGCTACGTTCACAGGCTCACAAATCCCTACCTCGTACACCACCTCTCCCAGACTCCCTCTCCGAGTGGCAGAAGTGAATTCCTGACAGTTAGTTAATCTGAGAGGTGGGGAAAACAGGGAAGAGGAGGGCTGCCTTATCTGTGATTTACAGCCTGGTGCTGAGACAGGCCAGGCTCCTTCTCTGGGCTCTGAATTTGGCGCAGGGTGCACAGTCGCCCAGAGAGTGCAGTAAAAATGACCAAGCAGCTGGGCCTAGGTGGGGCGGCCTGGAGCCGCTCTCCATATATTCATTCCGCAGGTGAAATAGGAAATCTGGGCAGGGAACGAACAACATAGGCTGTTGCAGGAGGATGTGGGGTGGTTGTGTAACCAGGCCTGCAGACTGCTGTCATGCTCCGGACAGAAAGTGGGGTAGCCAGCGAAGGCCAGGTGATGTGCCACATTTTACTTCCTTTGTCCCCCTAGAAAGTATAAGATTGAGATACTTCTTTCTTTTCGATCAGAGGTCCGCAAACTCTAGCCTATAGCCCACCACATGTTTTTGTAAATTGAGTCCTACTGGCAGAAATGCTTCCTGCTTGTATGTGTTGTCTGTGGCTGCTTTAAGCTGCCGCGGCGGAGTGGAGTAGAAGGGGCGCAGCGTGTCCGCAGATCCTCAAGTGTTCACAGTCTCGCCACTTACAGAAAGTTTGTGACTCCTGCTTGAGTCTTCTCTTCTGGACAACATGGTACATGTCTTCAACTACCGTGGTATTATCAGGCAGTTGTTAAAAGACAGGGTTAATATATTTGAAAAACAGTGAACTCTGACTCTGATGTTCTAATAAATATTCTGTATATGTTGCAATCCTTTCTCTGCAGTGAGACCAGTTTAGAAATGGGACAGCCGAGAAACTTCAGGATTCACAAGTCATAGGTCCAAGTCATAGGGCTTCGCATCGAATTGCACTCTAAAAAGCAAGGGTCAAGTGAGAGGATAGTTCTGGTGAGCCACAGTTCTGAAGAAGCCCAGGAAAGTCCACAAGCAGTGGGAGAGTAGAAACAGTGGCTTTCTCGCCGGCTCATGGCCAGACACACCCTCGTCCCAAGAGATATCCCAGGGTGTTTTATCTGGCTGTTCTTTGTGATTCTTGCTTG
Organism: Enhydra lutris kenyoni; assembly: GCF_002288905.1. NCBI lineage: Eukaryota > Metazoa > Chordata > Mammalia > Carnivora > Mustelidae > Enhydra > Enhydra lutris. The sequence continues at coordinate 30,404,857 of NW_019154089.1, forward strand.
AATGTTTTTCTGGGATGGGGTGGAAGAAGGATGCGAAGTGTTGGAATTGAAGTACCATATACAGTGTGTGCAAGGTAGATCAGATAGGCACCTAGATTCTCTGTGACAATGGCAGCATACAGGACATGCCCATCATTTGCAAATTTAGGTTACAGTTGTAGCAGATTTTCTCTTTACACTGTGAAGCTTTCCTTCATCATTGCAGCTGAAGGAGATCTATTCCCTCTCAGACAGGAATGATAAATGTGAGGCTACCTACTGAAATGTCTCCTCCTTACTGGTTCCCATGGCAGACATTTGTAATTGAGCACAACACTCTTTCCTACTGAACCCCATACCATCTCAGAATTCTTCTCACTGTAGAAGGCCCTGCCAGTTGATCCAAGTGGCATGTCAGACAAATCCTGTGTGCCGAGGTCTTACGGTCCTGGTTGCCAGCCCCCAAGTGTGTCATTCACGTGGCTTCCCATTGCCGTTATTTATGTGCCCATTTTAATTGTGTATTTCTTAAATACAGATTCTGCCATTGTTGTTATTTTGGGTTGGCTTTCTTTCTTTCTTTCTTTCTTTCTTAAGATTATTTTAGAAAGAAAGAGCAAATGAGCAAGCAGGGGGAAGGGGGAGGAAGTGGGAGAGAATTTCCAGCAGACTCCCTATTGAGTGCAGAGCCTGATGCAGGACTTGATCTCACAGCCCTGAGATCATGACCTGAGTGGAAACCAAGAGTCAGACACTCAACCGACTGAGCCCCCCAGGTGCCCTTCTCTTTCCATTAAAATGGAAATGTACTATTTGGACCAAATGGACCAAATGGACCAGTACCAGGATGTCACACTGTGTCCTATCTAGTGCCAAGCATAATGCCTTGCACATGGCAGCTTTTAGCAGCAATTTGATGAGTGATGATTGATCACATGTAGCGAGGCCTCATGAGATCCCTGTGATGATGGCTTCATGTTGGAGCAATGAGCAACACAAGGATCAGATTGGTCCCACTTCTAAGCCCCAGTGAGAGTTTGCAGGAGACCTGGTAATTTGGAGGACTGGAGAACAGGTTTGACTTCAAGGCCTGGAGGAAGAGAATTCAATTTACTCTACAACTATGACATGTCTACTGTGTGCCTGGCACTGAGCTGGCAGCTGGGGATACCAAGATGACCATGACCCAGGTTCTGCCCTCCCTGAGCTGACACTGTAGGGAGGGTGTGGGGAGAGAGGAAATTGTATAAAAATAACTGCTCTCATAGAAGCCTGGAGAAAATAAAAGCTAATTGAAAGACAAGAAATGGGGTCCAGGAAGGGTCCAGGAAGGGAATCTGGGGCCTCACCGAGCTCTTCTTGCTCCATTCAGTTTCAGAAGAATCGACGAGACCAGGATGCCACCAAACACAAGCTGATGGAGATCGCCAATTACGTTGATAAGGTGAGACCAGGTGTGTACTTTGCGGGAAAGGTGCCAGCACCTCAGAGGGGCCACAGGACAGGAGATGGCATGGCACCTGAGCTGCCTCAGGGATTGGTCACCCCAGCCAATCTCTGAGATGGAATAGCAATGCCATAGAGGCTCAGGGTGGTCATGACAAAGCTCTCAACTCTGTGACCTTAGCCAGGGAACTTAGCTTCTTTGGGTTGCAGTTTTGTGTTATGTTTAAATTTACAAAGTAGAGGGGCTGGCTTGAATCAGTGGCTTTTCAAAATTTTTGTTTTTCTGGTGGAACTCTTCTTTTTCAATGAAATCTTATGCCGTGTCTAATATAAAAGATAAAAACGGACTCTCAAAGCAGGGGTGAGGATCCAGAGTGCGGTCCTCTTGCTCCTTCCCCTCACCCCTGCTAATGGCTGCCAGGCAACATAAGACATGGAAGAGCCCAGCTGAAGAAAGCTTTAAAGTTCTCTAAGGTTCCTTCCAGGCATAAAGCCCAGAAGTTTCCTGAGTTAGGGGAGAACTGAGGTAGGTGAGCATGGGAAAGGTACAGAGACTGGGCTTCTTCACTTATGGTAGTGTTTGTGAGTTGTGTCCATGTTGAATAGCATGTATAAGTACTTCATTCTCTGTTGTTACATATTGTCCCAGGATATACCACATTTTGTTCATTCATTCATAGTTGATGGATCTGCTGCCTACTAAGCCAGAGCTAACTTGGGTCCATTCCCCAAGGCTGATTTCAGCAAATGCTGATTGAGCACATAGGTGTAAACTCCTATGCTATGTGCTGTAGGGAGTATATGCAAACGCACCATCCTTGCCCTCTGGCAGTTTGCTCTCTGTGAGAGGGAAAACATGCAAGCAGCATAACTCAAGGCAAATTACAACTTTAATAACAGAGTTGAAAATACAGGGCTGAGGAGGCAGGTGGGAATAGAGACTTTCTGGCTGGGGATAGAGAAGGCTTCTCTAAGGACAGTCACTTGGAACTCTGTCTTGCAGGAGCAAGGTGGGGAGGCTGTTTTTTGTCTTTTATATTGAAGTATAATTGATGTACAATAGCCTATTAGTTTCAGGGGTACCTGGCTTGATATTTTTATACATTATGAAATGATCCCCAGGATAAATTTAGTTACTATCTCTCACCATGCAAAGTTATAGTATCGTTGACTATATTCCCTATGCTGTGCATGACAACCCCATGACTTATTTTATAACCGAAAGTTTATACCTCTTCATCCCCTTCGCCTATTTCAAGCTCCCCCTCCTCCAATAACCAAGTTTGTTTCCTGTTATCTATGAGTCTATTTCTGTTTTTCATTTGTTTTTGGCTTTTAGGTTCCACATGAAAGTGAAATCACACGTTATTTGTCTTTATCTATTTGACTTATTTCACTTAGCATTTTACCTTCTAGGTTTGTCCAAAGGAGGGGAAGCTTTGGATGAGGGAGGGAGGAGAGGTGACTGGAAGAATGAGAAAGGAATTCAAACTGAGAAATTAATATATAAATATTTGGTCTGGATCAAGGGGAGGCAAAGCTGTACTGCTAATAATCTCTTGGGAATTCAGTATTCCAACTAGCCAAATCATTTTAATTCAGAAGGGTATTATGTAGGGAATAGGGAAGGGCTTTATTTTTCCTTCCACATCTTGCTACCCAAGGATTTCAGTGCCTTGAAGCTCAATTTTTTTGGTCTCTCTTATTGTTGACTTTGAGTTGGGCTCTCTTCCCTCAGGTAAAACCATGTGATCAGGGAGGTAGGTGGGGTACTTCCAGGAAAGATCCTTGAGGTACACTCTAAAGTTAGGCTGTATTTTTTTACACATGGGATGAGAAGAAGCTTTTCCCCCAGGCCTCCCCAATGAAGGAAATTCAGGTTGAGTCAAGTAGATAGAGGTATACCTAGTGGATGAGCCATGGACTGAGGGGTGAGCCTAACACAGAAGTGGCTTCTTCTCAACTTAGGGGTGGGGGAAAGCCTCTTAAGAAGTGGGGCATGGTGGGCGGGATGCAGATGGATGCGAGGATGTACTTTTGGACTTGGGAGAAGTGTGGAAGTTCCACTTTCAAGACTTCTATTTTCTCCCTAGCTGCTAGGATGCATCTAGGCTCTTCATCTAGACTCTCTAGAAGTTGGGGGATATTTCCACTCCCCAACCTTTGTGCTTGGGCAATGGAGCATGAGTATCCTAAGAAAAATCTAAGGGAAGAGGGTGTCAATACTGGAGCCTCTGGATGGGTTCTGTCCTGAGAATGAAATTGCATTTACACTTCACCCGGGAAAATACTTTGATTTTAAGAAAATGAGCTTACTCTTTCTCTGTGTGGAACTTACACAGAACTTTAGCTGACACCTTGAATACTAAATAAATGGGCCCTTGGGTACCATGGTACAAGTTGTAGGTCTTGCTCAGACTCAGCTATAGGGAGACTTTGGATCAGAGAATCCCTGGTTCTTTTTTTTTTCCTCTTAAAGTAAGCTCCATGCCCAACATGGAGCTTACTTTAACTCATGACCCTGAGATCAAGAATCGTAAGCTCTACCAACTGAGCCAACTAGGCACCCCAAGTCATTGGCTTTTCTGATGAGAGTGTCTATTGTACTGGGCTTGAGCTCTAGACTACTCACTGGGAACTCTTAATTTCTTGTCTTTCCTTCCTTCTCTCCCTTCATTTAACAAATATTGTGAGCGCCAGGCATGTGGCAGTTGTTAGGCTAGGTCATGGGTGTTCCCAGGAGAGCACTGGTAAGCAAAACACAGTCTCTGCTGTCACAGGGCTTAGAGCTTAGTGGAGGAAATAGAGAATCAAATTATTACGGAACAAGGTAGGGCTGTCATGGAGGAAGTGGAGGGCACTGTGGGACCTGAGGAAGGGGAACAAACATACTCTGAACTGGGGAGAAGGGATGGCTTCTGGGAGGAAGTGAAGTAAGGAAGAAGTAGGGTTGGGGGGAGGAGGGTGTGATAGAGTTGGCATATTCAAGCTGCACAAGTGGCAGAAACAAAGGCCTAACAGCAAGATTACCATGTGGAGACGTAAAGAAGTTCTTTGTGGTTAGAGCAGAGAGGGAGGGGACTGGAGGAAGTGGTGAGGGAAGAAGTTGGCTAGGTAGATAAGGGTGAATTCTTGGAGGGCCTCAAAGGCTTCTTAAATGGCTTAGCTGTTTATCTTGAGGGCAATGGGGAACTAAAGAGTATTTTGAAACTTAGGTAGTAATAGCATCCAAAATGCATTCGAGAAGGACTACTTCTACTGAAGTGTAGGAGGAATTCCAAGGGGCAAGACTAGGGAAGTTCTAAGACCCATTCAAAAGTTTTATTATCATCTGAGTGAGAAATTATGGTGGTCGAATTTAGGGAAGAGGTAGCTGATATGGAGAGAAGAGGATGCATTACAGAGGTGTTTACAGGGGGGAGTCACGGAGACTGGGAGATGCGCTGACTCTGGGCTGAGGGAGGAGATGGATTCCAGGGCCAACCTGAGTGTCCTGCCTGAGTAGGTAGCAGGGCAAGGCTGCCAGGCCCTGGGTTTGTCCTTAGCTTGTGCTGGGACCTCAGAAAAGCCACTTCTTTTTTTCAAGTTTTTAGTTTTCTCATTAGATGAAAACAATAATCCCCAGTCACCAACTTTGTGGGATCATGGTGGGGACCCACAAATAAAATCTAAGTGTAAAGTAGTGTCCTGTTCTCTTTCCATGACCGTAAAAGGCCGGGCAGAAGCAACGTCTGTCCTTACCCTGGTTATCTTTGTAATATGGGGTTTTACATAGTTTTCCCTCCTTATCTGTAATTCTAAGCACTTAATCACCCAGGAACTGGTGAGACCTCTGCCTGTTTAGCAGCTGAGGCCTCACTGGGGGCCTTTCTGGGGGTTCTCAAACCCGCTTTTGTTGAAAACAATGATATCATTGAGTGGGTGGGGCTGGGCCAGGCTTTCCTCAGCCGGTTTAAGGAGAAATAGGGTCTTTATGACTTCTGTACTTATGGCTCTTTTCCAGTCCTTTCCATAGCTCCCATGTGCCCCACTGCCCCTTTTCCTTCTTTCTCCCTGAGGTTACAGATTTGTGGAAAACTGGCAGCCTCCACATTTTCTCCTCTTGCATCAGTCTCCCCGGAGAGAGGTCCAGATGGGCCAAAGGGGCTATAATGGCTGCATTATATCAGGCATGGTTCTTTTTCCAAGCCCCCTCCTCCCATGAAAGGAAAGGCAAGTCATGGGAAGGGATTCCTTTGGAAGGGAGACTGGAATGCTAGGGAAAGAGGTGATCTAAGTGTTGGGAGAGATAGCAGGCTTCTTGTATTCTAGGAGCTCTTTATCTCTTGAGTTCTTGGTGCTAAATTTGGGAATTGGTAAGGGTGCAAAGACTGAACTAGCCTTTCAGTTATGTGGTGGGGGGAACACGGCTGGGGGAAGGAAAGCAGAAATGTTGAATAAGGACCCTTAGTTCCTATTCCTTTACTCCACTCTTCCTCTCTGTCCTCAACACACACTCACTCGCGCACATGGACACACACACACACACACACACACACACACACAGAGTTGCATAAGCACCCTTCCTCCATAGATGTGTAGGCAGCTTTTTAGGGGTACTTGGAAGCTGGTTGCCTAATGGCTTTGCAGCAATTCCAGGAAGGAAGGAAGATAGGCTGTTTAACAGTGACTCTGCCTCCAGCGACCAGATGGTCATACCCACCTTCTGTGTGGTCTGTTCGTGTTTGCCAAGTGCTTTCATAGCTGACCTTGTAGGAAAGGAAAAATCATTTTCCCTCTACCTTTCTAAGTTCTTGGCTGGGAACCCTGTAACAAAAGACAGATTAACGAGAAAAACAAACAGAAGTTTATTAACGTGTACGTAAGAGATACCCAGGGAAAAATGAGCAGTAACTCCAAGAGTTAGAATTCAGGCTTATGTAGCATCTTTCCCAAAGAACAATAAATCTGTGGCGAAATGACAGGACAGAGGAAAGCAGTTAGGCTTCCAAAGATGGTAAAATGTGGAGAGGTAGATATATGGGAAACTAATGGGAGGCAGAAGAAGCTAGTCAGTAAAAAAGCTGAAGTTGTCTCTGGTGATTAACTTTTGTCCTTCCTGGTAGACAGGGGAGGAGGGACGCCTTTGAAGTTTTGTCCTGCTTTTAGGCAAATAGGGGGAGGACAGAGACGTTTTGTGTTTTTGTTTGGTTGGATTGATTTTGGGTTTTTTGTTTGTTTTTTGTTTTTGTTTTGTATCTGCTTCTTCTCAGTCGCCTTCAGTGCAAACTAATCCTTGTACTAAAGTGGCATATTTGTTGAGTGGCCTATTCTGCCCCACTTCTGCTTCCTCTGATCTTCGTGATGGGAGATGCAGGTGCTGGGTGGAGGACGGAAAACCTGTGCTTGCTTCACTCACATCCCCTAGTCTCCTGGCTGGGTGCTCAGCACACCACTGGCCTCAGTCAATATTTGTGGAATGAGTAAATGGGTTTACAGATGCAGAGGCTGAGGCTCAGAAGAGATTCTGCCACTTGGCGGATGACCCGGAGCAAATACAGGATGAATTCAAGCGCGGAGGAATTGGGTCTTGCTGGGGCTGTGTGCCCCGCAGTTTGCACGGTACAATGCTGTTCAATAAACGGTTAATGATGAGCCTGCACAAACGTCCTTCCTTCCTCTCTGCCTCCTGGGAGTGTCTGAACGGCCAACTCTAGGATTACCTGCCACTGACCTTTAGCTGGCTTTTGTTTATTGAGACTGATGGGTTCAGAAGCGAAATACAGCTATGTGATGTTGGGTGAGCTGCTTTTGCTCTTTCTCAAATTCTATAAAAGTGGATTGAGGGGAAGTATTGGACAGAGAAGGTAGCAAATAAAGATGCTTTTGTTGCAGTCAACTCTGCCATTTGTATCCTGATCCCCCCCAACCCCAGATACTTTATGGAAAACATATAGAATGTGTTGGGAAAAGAAGCTGAAGTACTAGGGCTCAAAAAGGACAGGGTCTAGGAATTCATAGGCAGCCTTTTCAGATTCCACCATTGGGGTGACTCTGCTCCCGCCATTTTCACCAGATGTCACCCACCATGGAATTCGGGGAAGTAAGACCTGATTATCCTGGCTTGTCACTATTGACCCCAGGTGCCTGTGGTCATAGTATGCAGTGAGAGGAGAACACTTGTCTCAAGGCAAATCGGGGCAACCTTTTGCCAAGAAGGTGGCAGGGATGCTGGAGGCTGGGATGATAGCTGTCTGCTACGATCGAGGAGGGCTTTCCAACATCTGACCTTCTTGACTGTGCCAGACCTGTGGTTTAGGAGGCTAGGAAACATGGGATGAAGTTTTTCAAAGTTACTGGGATATTCAGTCAGGGTCTGAAAGGGACCAAACACACATTTAGGGCAGGTTGGTTTGTGGTCTTCACCCATGTGCTTTTTGTTTGTTTGTTTGTTTTTTGTAGGATGGTCCCCCATTCCCCTTTTTCCTAGCATATTCTCAGAGGCCCAGTGATCTTAGAGTTTCCTTTTCTTCACTTACCTTTTGTCTTAATCACAAAGTATATCTCTACAGTATGCCTGTTGCCTCTTTCTTTGGCCCCTCCCTTCAGGTTGATCTATTAAATGGGCACTATGGTTATTTATCAAAATTTGGTATTTAGGGATGCACGGGTGGCTCAGTGGGTTAAGCGTCTGCCTTCAGCTCAGGTCATGATCGCAGGGTGCTGGGATTGAATCCCGCATTGGGCTCTCTGCTCAGCAGGGAGGCAGCTTCTCCCTCTGCCTGCTGCTCCCTCTGCTTGTGCTCATGCTCGCTCGCTTGCTCTCGCAAATAAATAAATAAAATTTTTTTAAAAAATGGGTTGTTAGAGAGGCAGCTATCTGATAATGTTTTCATTTTTTAGATTTTTCTAAGAAATAGAGGTAGTGCCCCATTTCCTTTAATGGTGGTGGTGGTGGTGGTTCCTCTTCTTCTTCTTCTTTTCCTTCACATTCTCCTCCTCCTCCTTTTTCTTTCGTTAACCGTCCAATAAATACTTGTCATGGGCTTTTCAGCACACGGTAGAACAAATCTGTAAACTCTTGGGTGAGCCATTTTTAGGTCCCTTACCTCAGGTTCCTGACAGTTAAGCTCCTCGACCCCAAGAAATCAGCCCTGTTTGCACAGAGAGGTTACTCATTTTTGTGGAGTTAGCCAGGAGAGAGGCATGAAGAGGATTAAATAAAGACCCTGCTGGTCAAAGGAGTAAACAGTGCTCATCTAAACATCCTCTGGTATATAAAAGCAAAACACAGGACCAGGAGCTGGTCTGAAGGATGCCAGGTCTTGTGCGGACTGGGAGAAGATGTAATGAGAAGCAGTTGGTGAAAAGGAGTGTTGACTTAATGCATTGTTTGGAAACTTCCTTAATAAAAGGTTAAAGAAAACATGCCATGTAGCTTCGGCTCTTGCCAGGGTTATGCGTGGCGCCATCTTGCCTCAAAGTGTTGCTTCTGGGGCTGGTCTTCTGGCAGGAATAATGATACTTGTTCAAGGAAGTCCTTGGGATAGGAGGAGATCCCCACTCTTGAGATTAGGACCAATGTTTAAAGTTCCTCTTTCCTTGGCCTTTCTGTTCCCTCCAAAAGGAACGCTTCTGCCGGTGGGCCCCTGGGCTTGTCAATCCTTATTTGGAGTTAGGGTCCATGCCTTTGGCTTGTTGGTTTGTTTCCATTCCTCTGGAGTCAGAGGTGGAATGAGTACTGGTTTGGAAATCTTGGTTCTGAAACAGCTGTCTCTTCTCCCCTTTACTTTCTCCTTCGAAAACAAAAGAAAACAATACTTACTGAATTTGTTTTTTGTTCCAAATATGGGCAAACATTGGCCATTACATTAGAATAGCACTCTGCTTTTCAAAAATCCTTCTAGTGCCTCCCTGTCCTGGACTATTTCTGCTTGATTGAAAGGGGGACTAATGCCGAGAAGCTTGTGATTGGCATAATGTCCCCTAGCTAGTTAAAAAATTTTAACACCCAGGGGCGCTTTGGTGGCTCAGTTGGTTGAGCATTTGACTCTTGATCTCAGCTCAGGTCTTGATCTCAGGGTTGTGAGTTCAAGCCCTGTGTTGGCGTGGAGCCTACTTAAAAAAAAAAAAAAAAAATTAAGCCCCATAAAGAAAGAGACTAGTATTTTTTACCCTCAGATACGCATTTTCTGGATTTACCAATTATCAAGGTCTTGCCACATGTACACCTAGCTATTCCTGGAGAAAATTATAACAATGATTTGTAGAACACAAATACTTTATGCTTTACAAAGAGTTCTTTCATAGTTGTTGATTTTACTTGACAAAATTTCATAGGCTTTTGACAGCAACCCTGTTAAGTAGACTCTAAAATTCTTCCTATTTTATAGATGAGAGCAGAGGCACAGAGAGGTTAACTGACTTGCCTAAGCTCCCCCGAATTTGAAGTGTCAGAGCTAGTGCTCGAATGTCATTTTCTCATTTGATCCTTCCAGCGTTGCTGTGAGATAGTAATTATTACTCTGTTCTTTTTGGTTGGATTTTGGTCAGCTAAGCCATGGAGGTAGTTTAGATGGCTCAAGTTCCTTTGGTCAATGACAGTTAAAATGCTAATTAACACTTGTCAAAGTTTGATTTATCTCATTCATGGGGGAGCCAGAAAGATGTTAAAACTGGTTTAAAAGTTGGATAAGGGAAACATATACGTAGGCATGTATTTTTTTTTAATAGTGAAAAAAATGAATGTTGAGATAAGATCACTAAGTTAGATCTAAAATTGGTTAATATCACTTTACGGGAAATGTAACCACAACCTTTGGAGTCATCTTTTCTACTGGGTGGAAATCATTTGCATATCTATTGTACCTCATTAGCCTTTGACAAGTTAACTTCTCATCCTACAGGGTTGTAGCAGAGCAGCCTTAATTGACTAGTCTTTCAAAACTAAGTGTCCCCCTACCCCCATCCCGCCCCCATGGAGTCTGAAGACCCTTAGCCTGGCCTCTCTGAGCCTTCAGCTGCACGAAATTGAAAGCAATTGTGGTCATCTTTGGCCTCATTTCTAGGGTTTCAAAGGACAGTCATCTAGAGGGCAGTGCTGCTGGTACTTAAACCAAAGCTTTCGGAGCCTAGACTTGCCCTCTGTGCTGGGCTGGTATCATCTTCCGGTTTGGAGGGGTGATCAAGAGCCTAAAAATGGGAAAAAGAGTTTAAAATGTTAACATAGATCCATTGGAGCAGGAGAATTCTCAGAGCCTGGAAATGCATCACCTGGAAAAACTATTACAAATGCAGATTTCTCAGTCCTCTGGAGAATATAATTCTCAGCGGGGCCGGTATGGGGCCTGGGATTTTATAGTTTTTCACAGTGCTTCCGGGTGTTGTGCAGTTCCTGGTCTAAGTCCCATGACAACGGCATTGAGAGTATGAGCGACAAATGACGGAGGCTTGCATTATCATCAGCATGGGTGGACAGTGTGAGGATCCTCCAGGGAAAATGAGAGTGGCCAGCAAGGCTGTACCTCCCCAGTGTTTAAGCACCAGGATACTCTTGACAGACCTAGAAGGAGCACACTCTGGGGGAATGAGGTGTCCGTGAAACTAACCACTGTGGGATGAGCTAAGTAATGTGGACCTGTGCCGAGCAAGGCTGCATAGGTTGTTATCACTTTGTCTTCACCGGGTGCTTATCTCAAGCGGAGGAAGGAGGGTTGAGCTCCGAGAAGCTGATTTTTGAGCCCTGCTGCCTCTCTCCCCAGAGGGAGTTTTAGAGATTGAAGTTCGGAGAGGCCTTTGAAATGTGTCTGATAGTGAATAAAATAGTCGTTAAAGGGATTGTTCTGGTTATGAAGGTGCTGAGCCTCTGGGGAGAGGGGTCAGGGCTGTTTCAGACTGCAGTGTACTTTTGGGGTCTGGCTGTGCCTCCGCATAGGGCCCTGGCTGCCCCCAGACAGCTCTATTGTCTTTCCCTGGAGAGCAATCTTATGTCTACTATTTGGGGGACAGCTTCTTTTCCCAGGTGGGATTCGGAAGATGCAGGTTTTGCTGGAGGACATAGGGTCTGAGCAGTCTGGTTTTTGCCCCAAGTGAGCATTTCTGTGGTGGCTTCTATTAGCACTGGGATATCATCTCTGCCTGTCTTGTGGGCTTGTGAGCCCGGAGGGTGTGTGTATGCAGCGGGGGAGCATGTCATAGAAACTGCTTTTCCATCAAAGCCAGAAGAAGGAGGGGGTGGGGTGGGAAATCTTGGACAGTCCTTCTCCCTTCCTGGACGCACTTCACTCACAACTTGTTTCCTGAAAATCCTAATACACTCCAGTGGTGAGAGATGGCTTCCTGCTGAGCTGCTGAGCCAGCCCCTTGTCAGGGAGGAGATGAGAACAAGATGTGGCCGAAGAAGGGGCGGATGGGCCAAGCTGGGCTGCTCATTGACCCCCTAGCCCCCTCTCTGAGTCCCAAGAGCACTGCCAGGGTACCACCTAGACACACAGGCATGGGCAGGCCTGGCTAGGGCTGTGGGGAGGATATGAAAGTGGTGTTTTGTCTCTCAGTAAAATTGCATGGATGGTGGTGATGAAACGTGACCCTTTTGCTTCTGGAAAGAAGGACCTTGGCCAACATTGGCAACCCCATTTGGGGAAAGGGTTGTTGTTTCAAAAAACTGGCCCTGAAGTCCTTATGTATTCATCCTCTTTCTCCTGCCGCGTGCTTTGCTTACCCATATTTTTCTCTGCATATATGCACATCTAATAGCTCATGACATTTTTGTGACATCCCGTATGTCCCCAAGGCTGCTATCGTTATCATCAAATTGTGGTCTGGACACTGGTTCCTGGAAGTGTTTTAGTTTTATGCTTCCAATTTCTAAGAAAAAACAGAGCAGAAAAGTGCTTAAAAAGTATGGTCTGGGCCAACAGCTCCGGGTCTGAAACCTGGCCCTGACATCGTGCCGGGAGAACTTGGACAAGTTAAATGTGGAGTTTCCAGGGTATTTAGTCACACAGTGGGGAAAGGATTAGGACCTACCTCAGGGGTCTGTTGTACGTGGGTGTGTTCAACGGTTTAACACTTAAATATGTGTGAACTGTTTCGATGGAACTTTTCTGGGTTTTTCAGGTTCAGAATGATCCAGGATGTGGTAGAGGCAGGAAGATGATGGGGGCTTGGGGAGTGAGACACTTTGATATTTCTGAGGTGTGCCTACCTTAAAAGTTAACTCACTAACTTGTGGTCTAGGGTGGTGCTTCTGCATCAAAATCACTTCGGGAGTTATTACAAAGGGTGGCTGAGTTTCTCTCTGCCCCAGTACATCTGCGGTGGGGTCTAGCAATCTACAGTTTTAACTAATTCCTAGACTATGCTGCCGCTGCTGGTCCTGAAACGGCTGTTAGGCAGAAAAAGAAGCAGATCATTCCATGTGGATTCAGAAGACAGAATGAGGCCAGTGGGCGCCAGTTACAGAGAGGTTCTGTGTAAGAACTTTCTCTGACTGCTAAATGGGTTCCGAAATGGAGTGGGGGCTCTCATGAGCTCCGTGTCACTGGAGATGTCCAGTACTGAATGGCCATCTGGCAGATTCCCACACAAGTAGAAGGTTCATTCATTCACCTGTTCATTCATCCATTCATCCACTCATTCACAGAGTAAACTTTGTATTGCCTGCTGGGAGGTGCTGGGAGGTGCTGGGAGGTGGGGAGAAGCCTTGAACAAAGCACCTGTGCCATTGTTCTCAGGGAACCCACAGTCCAGTGAGTTTGGCTAAATGATTACAAAAGTCCCTTTTAACCCTGAGGCTCTGAGAGTCCTATGATGAGATCCTCAGAATAAGAAGCTACAGAACAATGCTTACCCTGCTGAAGACATGGCCAGGGACTGACAAGAATGTGGCCATCTCTGAGGTTCAATCTGGAATGTTCTCTTCGGAGCATCTTCATGTGACTGAATCAATGATTCTCCCGCCCTAAGACTCAAAAAGAGGTTAAAAATGTATTTGCCAGGAGTGCATTTCCTGTGAGAAAATTCAGGTTTCCCACTGGCACTGAGATAGACCATTAAACTCTGAACCCATAACTAGCTGTCCATAATGCTATCTGTGAAAGCAGACCCAGGAAATGGGGTTGAGAATGAGCTAATTGCTTTTTCACCTCTCTCAAGTGATCAGCTGGAGGATTAATGACTGGGGACAGTTAGGGGGAAAGAGGTACATTCCATCTGTTTTTTCTGGGTTCTTCTGTTATTATTCCTGGTGGAAGCAATGATGATGATTGCTGACCTTTACTGAGCTCACTCTGTGAGTCTAGGCTTGCCGTTAAGCTCTCTTCACGCATTTTCACTTAATTCTTTTTTGTTAGACTCCCAATTTCTCTTCTCTTACGGACCTGAGACCCCCTCTTTGCCCCTGGACTTCAACTTTCTATAGATGCATTTTGCCTTTAATGTGGCTGAGCTAGTTGAAACCTCCACTTGGCTCTTTTATTTTTCTTTAAACTTTTAGAGAAATTCTAGGAACCTTGTTTGGTGTTGCCTTTGCCTTTGGTGAGAGAGTCTTAGCCTCAGCCTCAAGGGGTCTGTGGCAAGGGAGAAACCAATGTCCAATTTTAGAAAAGAAAAGATAAAAAACCAGAATTGTCTGTAAGGGTAATGCACAGAAACAGCAGGTCTCAAGAAATCTGAGCCACCAGGTCTCAGAAAAGGCAGGCAAAGGCCGTGCGGGGAAGTCCCGCAGCGGGAACAAAGGAACAGATGAATGACTCCCATCTGGTCGGTTTTTGCAACATCATTCCATTGGCTTAGCTTGGTTCCTGGGACACCGTTGGCCAGGGCCAGGTGGGACACTAAAACATGCAACAGGAAAGAGAGTTTCCCTTAAAGAAAACCTGGCATGCTGATACTGAAAGCTGGTGGGCGCCGTGCTAACATTACCAGTGTAGGTCCCAGATCTGAGTCCGCGGACCTTGGCAAGTTCTCAGTGTGTGTTTGCGTGTATATATTCTAGGTTGCAGAAAGCATTGCAATGCTGCTTTAGCTTTGTCTGCTTCCTCTGGTTGTGTCCAAACTAGGTGATGAACCCACTGAATACAAACTAATCCCCTTCCTCCTGGTTTTCTTTTTGTTCCCGAGGCCCTTATGGCGGCTTATTTTCTTGTGCTAGGAGAAGCTTGGGTGGTTCTTCCTGGGTCATTGAGAATGGCTGGCCGCTGTTTCCAGGAGGGCAGAGGCCATCACCTAAAGAGACAAAAGCCTTTGTTTATTCTTTGCAGGTACCTTTTTGCTCCAGCCTACACGGAAACCCATTACACTCCAAGTGGCAGCCCTCAGACCACCAGGCTGAAATCTGAGGTAAGTTCAGGTCAACAAAGATCTGCAGTTGGCCTATCCTCGTCCCACCCCTGGGGAGTGAGGAGATGCATGGTGGAGACAGACCCCCTCTGAAGGGTTTGTTTGCCCTGACCCAAGACCAAGGGCGTGAGCAGGAGAAGCATTCTGTAAATTTGTTGTCTCATAAGGCCGCCCTCTTCTCTGCTGGCTAAAATGGTCAGACGAACAGTAGTTCAGGTAATTGCATCTGATTAAAATTGGTATAAATCATTACGAAGCATACATTTTCTTTGTTGGGTGTTAATCACCCACATATTAACAAAAGTGTAAGTGAAAGAAATGAGTTACCAGGGATCCTGCCGTGTCACTTAATTAGATGTTTAATTGATCCTTTCCCATATGGATGGATAAGGTTTTGTAGTCTGCCTTCTCAATGTAATTTCAGGCTATGCAGATTTTCTTGTTTTGCTGCAGTGTTTATACTGGATTTTTTTTTTTTTCTTTCAAAGTGTTTTTGAGTTCAGATATTTGCACAAAGATTTGTCACTTAAAAAATGGTCTTTCAGGGGTGCCTGGGTGGCTCAGTTGGTTTAGCATCCAACTCTTGATTTCAGCTCAGGTCATGATCTCAGGGTCCTGGGATTGAGCCCCGAGTTGGGCTCTGCACTCAACTTGAAGTCTGCTTGTCCTTCTCCCTCCTCCTGCTGGACTCTCAAATAAATAAATAAGTAAAATCTGTTAAAAAAAAATAGTCTGTCAAATCGTTTGTCATATGGATGCATTTTAGTGTGCTTCACCACACCCCACTGGTGGGCATTTAAGGTAGTGAACTGTACCCATTTCACAGTTTGCTGACTTTTCCTACCAGGGGACCGTTAGTGTTGGCGGGATCAGAGCAGTGGTTCTTAGCTAGGAGTAATTTTGCCTAAATCATCTCTTTTACTTAAACTTTTGTTAATGTAAAGAAGATAGGTTTCATGTTGATGAGGTCAATTTTAATCAGATGCAGTTACCAAAAAATATTCTATTTGTTTGGTTGACCATTTCAGCCAGCAAAGGAGGGGACACTTGGCAGCGTCTGGAGACAGTTTTGACTGTCACAACTGGGAGGTGGATGCTACTGGCATCTGGTGGGTAGAAGCCAGGAAAGCCGCTAAGTGTCCTATAATGCATAAGGTGGCCCCTCCACAACAGAGAGTTATGCGGCCCCAAATGTCAACAGTGCCCAAGATGAGAAACTCTGGATTAGAGTGAACTTTCTCAGTATGTGCAGATGAGATAGGGTGAAGGAGGGAAGATGGACTCCAGCAGGAGCAGCAGTGGTCTTCTGCCTTTGGGGCAGGACGTCATGGAAGTGGGTGGCATGCAGATGCGGAGTGTGGTGAATAGGGTAGCAGGATAGGCCCCTTAGCCTCAGTGTTCTTCTGGAAGCTTCTCGTGGAATCAGAGAAGCTTCATGGGTCTCCATGACCCGTCTTTAAAATATCTCTGCTGGAGCGCAGATGTCCAGAAGACAAGGACAGCCACTCTCCGTCAGTAAAAGCTCAGATTAGTTTATCAGATTAGCCTTGAATGGGGAAAGGGACCCAGGACTTCTAAGTTTTGACAGATCTGAGAGGTTGGGAGCATAGCAATCGGGTAGCTGAGGAGCTGTGTTCCATCAGTGCTGTCTTCTTCACCAAGACCTTTCTGGAGGGGGGAGGAGTTGGCAGTGTGGCCAGGATCCACGGGCAGGCAGGTTGACCTTGTCTTCTCATCTCTGGGGAGGCTCTCTAGGCGTGGCTCCTCGCCTTCTTCAGTGCCCCTTGGTCGAAACTCCCTCCATTATGGAGACCTCCACTCTCTGCCTCCAGGGAGGAAGCAGGCGTGCCTCGAAAGCCCCAGGACCTCACCAAGCACCGTCCTCTGAGTTTGGCTTTGGCACTTCTCCACCCGCAGCTCAAGAATGGGTCTCAGTGCACAAGTTTGCCATGAGCTCATACTTCCTGCTGTGAAAGCCCCCTTGGGTGGCCCCCTCAGCCTGAGAGGCTGAGAAGGAATGCGGTGACTTCATGACTGTTCATTTACTTGTTCTTTGTGCACTCAGCATCAGGCAGAGATGCTGTGAGGGCCTTTCAGAAACAAAGGAGTGGAAGAGAACTTCCCCTCACCCCTGGAACACCCCTCTTTCCTGAAGGTCCTGTTGACCGAAGCACATCCTAGCTGCAGTATGGGACGACCCATTATTTTCGTACATCCCTCCTACTGGACCCTTGCAAAGCCCCCATCCAGCCCCATGGAACTCCTTCTCCGCTTTCTTACCTGGGAGCTGAGGACTTCAAAGAGAAATGAGAATAGAATACACCATTTAGCTGTGCCTGACCCAAACATGGAGGGCTACGCCCTGCGACCAGCCTTGGCCTGGGCTACTGGGAGCCCTGGGAACCGTCAGACTCATCCTTCAGGCCAGCGGAGTTCAGATTTGGAGTCTGAGGCCAGGCATGTAGACTTTAACCAGCTCTGTGACCTTAACCAATGCTTTTGTCCACACTGGTATTGAGTTTCTTCATCAGAAAATTGGATATATTAAGATCTGACTCTCAGAGCTATAGAAGGGTAAGATGAGTCACCGATTTTGTGGGAATTTGTAAACATATCTGCCAGCGCCACATTTTACTCATGAGGAAATTGAGAAGAGAGAAAATAACATGTTTATGTTCAGATAACCAGCCAGTGGCAAGGCTTAGACTAGAATTAAGTCCCTGGTGGGGCTAGAAGAGAGTAGAGCTGTGACCAGTTCATTCCTGCACACTTTCCTGGGGCTGCTTTTGCTCAGAGAGGCCGGCGAGTCTCAAGTTAGGCTTGCCGTGGTTCCAGTCTCCTCCTGGCTGTGTGACCTTGTGAGCCACAGGAAACCTCTCCCACCTTTAATTTCCCTTTTTAAAAAATGGCAGTTAAAATACCTACCTCATAAGGCTGTGAGATTGTCAGAATTAAAGGAAAAAAAATCTCCATTAGTTTTTTTTCCAGTCTCCAGGGCTGGATGGATGTTAGCCTCATGGTTTACAATAGAAATGGCAGGTATCATTAGCATGTGTGATGATGTGTGTGAAAGCGCTTGGTCGATCTAAAGCATGTTATTAAAGTCCACTGTTATGCTGTTTGAGAGGGCACCTTGGTGAACACTATTAGCATCATCTCAAAGATGGGAAGAGGCCCGGGGATTCTTCGTGTCCATCCCTGGATTTGAATTCTCTTGATTTGTAGAGGGACCCGGATTTTTGAAACTGTAGCTGATCCTCATTTCTGAACTTTTTGACTCTCCGTCATTCCAACATCTGCAAACCCCACTGACCCTATATGGGCCTGGCCTCGTCTTCCACTGGTGAATGATGCGGGCTGTGGAGTTCATGGCCCTGTGGCTGAGTTGTAAGGATCGGTTCAGAAGCTGCGAGTTGATGATACGTCTCCAGGTCTTGGGAGTCTGGCAGAGGGGGCCTGTGTGACAGCCGGCATCTGGGGGCCTGTGTGACGACCGGCATCTGGGGGCCTGTGTGACGACCGGCATCTGCAAGCAGGTGGAATCCCGGCTGGAAGGGGGGTTATGCCTGCCTCACCTCCCTTCACAGGTGCCGGCACAGCGCCTTTCCGCAGTGTTCCTCTGAATGCCGGCATCTGGTGCACTGGAAGTCCAGGAGAGTTTGATGCAAAGAGAGAAGCCGCTGCCTATCTCTTGTCCTGAGCTAGAATGGGTGGAGGAGCCGAGCCACGCCGCCAGCCAGCAGGTTGTCGCCATGAGAGAGGACACCCGTGCTCTGGACCCTGCCCCTGAGCTGAGTTCCGGCCTGGCCCGTAGCCTGTGACCTGGCATGTGGCTCAGCTGTGTATGACCCAGAATTGGTGTGGGACCACTGAGGGTTCAGGCCCTCGGTGGGCTTCCGGCTCCCTCGTAGCCACATCCCACCTTTGACTTTAAGGCCTGTATCACGATCACTAAGGTTTATTGCCTACCACAGGTCCTCAATGGAGAGTTTTCTCACAAGCACCTCATGAGGTAGAGACCAAAGACACTGGAGGTCGGAGGGAGGTTGTGGAACTGTTTCGACCACAGGCAGGTGTGGGCGCTTGCATGTAGATCCAGCCGGGCCGCACCAGCGTGCCTGCGTTTAGTCATCAGGCCATTGCCCTGCCCAGAGCTGGGCGGGAGGTGGGGCCAGAGAGTGCCGATGAATGGGTTTGTGAACGAATGGGTTTGCCGCCTCCTGGGTCCTGTCCCTGCTGGCTTCCGACCGAGGAACGACCACAACAAGTGTGGTCCTAGTGAGGGATCGCCGGGCAGATCGTAGGCAGATGCCCGAGATTTCTGATTGAACCTGCCTGGGCACTGTGGGGAAAGAAAAAACTCCCGTGTCTGCAGCTGCAGAGCTCAGACCCTTCCTAACACCTTTGCGAAACCCGCCTCTGCCCTGGGGATTTTTCCCTCTCTCTCTTCTGAGCAGCTGAGCTCCCTTGAACTATGTGGGAAGAAGTTTATAGGAGTGTGCCCTTGTGTGTGCTGGGGACAGTCGTGGGCTGCGCCCATCGGTCTCTTTGGTGCTTCGCTGCTCCTAGCTGTGTCCCGGGTGGCCTCTTAGATGCTCTGGTTCCCCTACTTATAATACACTCGGCTGGCACCTCCAACTTGGATTTCAAGCCTCTCTTCAGAGTTTGTAATTAAATCTCTGTATGGCTTTTTAATTAAGATTGGCTCTCGCAAGACGCTAAGTCCCAGGAAGGCTGGAGACGTGCGTGCTCTCTCCTTGTTGTGTCTCCCGGACGTAGCGGGGGGCCTGGCCTGGAGCAGCATTCAGCAGCTGCTTGTAGTCAAGGGGAGTCCAGCCAGGTCAGGAGGACCAGATGGCTGTGAGACACACCGATGTGAGAGCAGCATCAGCCCTCCAGGCGTCTGTGGCTGCAGGTGCCAAATCGGGTTTGATCCAGGCACACAGGGATTCAGGGAGGTGGGGAAGTGGGGAGCTCTCCGTTTCCCAGGGCTGCTGTGGCAAAGCACTGTGAACTTAGAGGTGCAAAACACAGTTCCGGAGGCTGGAAGTCCAAAATCATGGTGTCAGCAGGGCCAGGCTTCCTCTGTGGTCTCTAGGGAAGGATGCTTCCTTGCCTCGTCTAGCTTCTGGCGGCCCCCGTCAGTCCACGGTGCTCCTTGGCTTGCAGCTGGATCACCCTAATCTCTGCAGCCGACTTCAGATGGCCTCTTCTCTCTCCCTCGGGCTCTCTGTGTCCTCCCCTCTTTTTCCAAGGACATCAGTCCAGTATGACTTCATCTGAACTTAATGCCATCTGAAAAGACCCTGTCCCAAAGAAGGTCACATTCTGAGATTCTGGGAGGACACGCATCTCAACTCTGCAGGGGATCCCGGAGGTGACTCGAGCAGGGAGGCAGGCTCTTCAGAAGCCATCGTGGCCTGTAGCCACGTGTCATGGCAAGAGCCCTGAGCTAGACCTGATGTCCTGGCTTCTCTAACAGGGAGACCTTTAGCAAATCTTTCTGCTTCTCTGAATCTCGGTTGTTCATCTGTTCACTGGAATGATGACATCTGCTCTGTCCCAGGACTATTACGAGGATCAAATAAAAGGGTGGTTTAGGAAGCTCTTTGCAGACTGTAAGTTAGGGCGTGCATAATCGTCCCTGACCTTCACGGAACATGAACGTTGCCAAGCTTATCAGTGTCCTTTCGCCTGACCAGCCCCCTCTTCTCCTCGCTAGGACCACTGCTTTTACCACGGGACGGTGAGGAAGGCCGAGCAGTCCAGTGTGACACTCAGCACGTGCCGGGGAATGAGGTAAGAGGCCCTGGCCGCGCTGGGGGGCGCCTGGCACTCCCCGCACGCATGGAATTTTTAGGACAAGCAGGGCTGGCCTTGGGCAGGGACCTTGAGAGGCTGTCCATTGAGAGTGTATGCAAGCCAGTTCTGCGAAGGGCTGAGCTTCGGAGAGACAAGGAAAGTCCCGGATAATCCACAGATTCACTGGGCTTGAGCTTTCTCTTTCTTGAGGAACTTCAGGTTTCTTTATTATTTAGGCATGGGGAAGCCAGCAGGTCAGGAGATGACTACCACTGAAAAAACAGTTTGCTGTACTCAAGATCCCAAGAGAAGGGGCACACCACATAGGGAAGCACAGGGGTCAGTCAGGGGCCAGGTTGTGGGAGGTGAGGGGATGTGGGCAGGAGTCTTCGCTTTGGTTTCTATAGGAAGAAACCGGCATGGCAGGGTAAGCTGGCTTTGGATTGGCCACTTTGAAGTGGGATCTGGGGCAAAAGGGCTGTTCCTAGTTGTCTGGCACCAGCTCCCAGGGTGATCAGGGCAGGGGGACTGGCTAATAGGGTGGCACCTGCCCCCGGGGTGATCTGGGCAGGGGGACTGGCTGAGAGGGTGAGAGCCTGCATCTCAAAGTTGTTTACCGTCCCTAGGAATTGGCTAATCCTGAGAAGGGCAAGGCCCCAGCTATCAAAGCATCATCATAATACAGAAAATAAAAGTCATGGTTCATACACTTGAAATGAGCGTGAGTGCTTATTCCCACTTCTCCTTTGCTCTTTGCTGGTCTCAGAACTAGCAGGAGATGAAAAAGGAACCGGGCATTTAGGAGAAGAGGAGGGAGGAAGAGAAGGGAGAAGCTAGGTGATTTTCAGGATGACAGGCGAGGCAGAGAATCTATGTTAACTAGAGCCCTCTACCGTGAAGCCCTGTGCTGAGACTTCACCCAGGCTCACATGCAAGTGCAAGGCCCCTCGTGTGTTTGTTTATAAATTGGCCATGTCTCCTCTGTAAGGCTTCTCAGTGCGTCTGCCGGAGGGAATTAGGCAGGAAATGAGCTTTGGCTGGAAGACCATACCCGTGGCTCCCGATCCTCTGCTCAGATGACCTGGTTGAGCCAAGCCAACTGGTCTGCAGTGGTGTTTACAGGCCCAGCTGCCACCACCTGTGGTCTGCAAGTAAACAATGTCTGTCCCAAGAAGGAAGAAAGGGAACACGCAGGTGTGACTCGCTTCTCCCTGCCTCTTCCTCTGTGTCCAGGGTCTGGAGCAGTGGGAACTTGGCTTGGGTTCTCACAAATCATTCCCGCAGCCGTGCTGACAGGGGGAAACCGGCTGAGCCGCCCATGTGTTTGTGTTCTGCACGCTTCCCTCTGCTGCAGTTACCCGTCTTACTTTCCCAGCCTTCTCACTGCACACCTTAAGAACTGAAGGGCATCTGTGGGCCCGGCTGGCTTAAGAGCCGGAAACGTATACCAGATGTCTCATTCGGACCCTAGAGAAGGAACAGCTGCAGCAGCAGCAGACCTCAGACCCATGTAACCCTCAAGTCCCTCCCCACGGCTCATAAAGCCATGCTTCGTGGAGCAACCTCCATAGTGATGGCGCTTCTCTCCTGGGAATGTGCTCTTTTGCTTAGAGAAAATAGGTAGGATTTATACCAGATGGAATCTTTGGCTGGTCATACAAATACAGAGGAGTTCCCCTGAGTTTCCAGAGTTTCCAGATTGTTTCGGGCCCCCCTCTTCTCTCCAAAGCAATGTTTGAGTGACTTTAATTGGAGCAGTGATCCATGATCATGGTAAAAACAAATTCAAGTAGTACAAAAGAGAGGGTCCCATGAAAGATAGGGTCCTTTTTCACCCAGGATTTCCAGGCCCCCCTCCACCAGCGGCAGCCATTGTTAGCAGTTTCTTGTTTATCCTTTTAGAAATATTTCTTGCAAAAAAAGAACATTGGTAGGTCACATCCTGTTTTATAATCGTATTTGGGCTGCTGACACCTTTGAGAATTGTGTGACAGCTACGGATCCTTACAAAAAACACCAGCAGAAAGATGGGGCATACCATTTCACTAGGGATGTTGGGTGTCCAGGCCCCCCAGCCCGTCTCTGATCAACAACTCATCCTTTAAATGTCCACCTGACTTCTTACATGCACAAACGCTTTGCAGAGGAGCACATAGGATCAATGTAAGGAGGGATGGTTATCTGTGAAGGAATCCAGACAGTATCGGGATGAAGTGACCGTGAGTGAACCTGCAGGTTCTAGGAGACACGCTGTGTGTGTATATGCGTGTGTATGTGTCCCTAGCTCGCTCTCTGCCAGCAAGAGAGGTATTGATTGCAGTAAAACTTTTTTTAACCTCATTGGTAAGTTGCTTATTTTTAAACAAAATGCTGTTTAAAAGTTATTATTGCATAACTGATGTGTTAACCATTCAAATAATCTAGTTTCAAGTTAAAAGAAGTGGAAGTTCCTTATCCCCTCCCACCGTTCCAACCAGTTGCTCTTGGGGATATATATAACTGAAAGACATAAGTGTGTGTATACATGGTGTTTCTTAATCCAAATAAGATAACCCTATACATAACACTATGAAATGTTTTTCTCACTTAACATTATGTCTTAGGCACACATAGATCTAGCTCATTCTTCAAATGGCTACATAGTGTCTTTATGAAGGTCAGACAAGTTTAATTACATTGAAGGTCTTTCAAGGATATATATAGTAAATCTGATAACAGCTCTGTCCTCAAAACCCTGGGCCCCACTTCCACTGTGGTTATACTGACCCTTCACCCCAGGATCCAGGTCTGTGAGAGAGGGCGGGAGAGAGAACATGAGATCAGAAATGTGAGAGAATGTGTAAGAATGTGTGCATGATGGCCTGGAAGGAGCTCAGAATTTAGTCAAGGGACCCACCTTTGAGACTCCACACCTCCTGGAGATGGGGTCTCTGAGTTTTGCCTTTCCCAAATCATTCTCTGCTTGTCTTTGCCGTGGCTGGACTGGCGTTTCCCGTGGGCCTTCGTTGTGGATGGTGCTCATGGGGCAGAGGCTGGAAGGGGACGGTGGGTCCGGGGTCCGGGGGCTGGGGTCAGGGCCCCCCTGGGGAATGAGGAGCCTGTTCACCAGAAGGCTGGGATCTGCCCCAGCTCTAACATTAACTCACTGGGTAACTGTGCACGTTCCTTTTTCCCTGGGCTTTGGTTCCTCTCATCTGAAAAAGAAAACAGATCAGATCACGCAAAGGACTGTTGAACGTTGGAAGTTCTGAGCTACAGAGAGTGCATGGTCCCAGGGAGGCCGGTGCCTGGGGCGGGATGGGGTGGCAGCAAGGCAGCCCTGTCAGCCCCTCTCCTGGGGAGGGGCATGGCCTTCTGCCTTTGAAAACCTGGCCTGGCTTCTGAAGAACACATCATAAACGCTGCCTCTGTGTCCAGCACAGAGTAAGCCGTGACCTGTGTGGATCCTGGAGTCGAACCAGTCTCATCTAGAGCCTAATCCCCGGTGTTGGTTTTCTCGCCTATAAAATGAGAACATCTGTGACATCTTCGGTGGATTTACATTAGGGGATGAGGGTGGTCTCCTTGAGAGCAGGGACTCCTTTCAGTCCTGTTGCCTCCCCAGTGCCTAAAACAGTCCCTGGCACATTGTAGGTTCCGTATATGTGTGCTGAGTGGCTAGGGAACGGCTCCCTGTACTCCAGTCAGTTATCACAGCCACGGTGTGAGCCGGCCAGCACTGTGGACTTAGCACAATGCTAGTAGACAGCAGCCCGAGTTTGAGCCTTGTGTGCTCCCTCCTGAGCTTACGCTCTCCACTTGTGCCTTGCCACCCCATACCCAAGGGAGCACATCACCTATGTGCCTTCTTCCTTCTGTGCCGCTTTTGATGCTCGCAATACCTTTTTCTCATTGGATGCAGATTGGGGCCAGGGCGGGGAGGGGAGGGAAAGAAGGGGAACAGGGTGGTTACCTCTTAGGGCAGCTCTGGATGTAGGGACCTGGGATGTGTCTCCTTAGGTTTAGCTCTGAATGGACACATTCCTACGAGGCACTTCTTGCCTAGGTCGTTCAAGGGTGCATTTGGGGGAGTCCCGTGATCATTCAGGAGTTAAGCACGAATCACCCGCCACTGCCTGCCTGCCCTTCCCTGCCAAGGTTCCTCTGTATAATTTCATTTATATCAAGCTCTTAACAATGAGCAATAGGGTGGAGAGTGGACTGGAGAATAGCGCATGAGGTCCCAGCTTCCCAGCTTCCTGCGTCCCCCTCCTGTGCCCCCTGACTGAGCTCTGCCAGTGCTTACATTTAGCAAATTAGATCAACTGAGGCTCCTGGAAAGATAAACGACCTGTGGGTGCTCAGGGGAGAGCAGCTAGCAGGATTTGGGGGTGATGATGGGGGGCCACGGGAAGTGGATTCTAAGAAATCCCCTGACCATTGTGGGAGCTGGTGCTCACTGTGAAGTTCTGGGGTTCATGCCAGCTTCTCCTCCAACCCAGGCAGTCGGGGAGGACTGCAGCTGTGCCACGGGGCCGTTACCAGGGACCACAGTAGGGGGAGGGGTGGGGAGTGGCCACAAGTTCTCAGTGTCCTGAGACCTAGTATCTGCCACTCTCCGAAGCAGAATCGTCTGGGCTTTTGTGAAAGGACAGGCTTCTGCCACCAAGCCTGGGCTCCAGGCCAGATTTCCTGAGTGTGCCTGCGCTGGGAATTACCGCTCGACTTGTTTACGCTGCAGATGCTCCAGCCCCAGAATCAGAGTCTCCGACATCTGTCACGTTAATGTACACCGCAGAATGGTCTGATAGGTAGATCTGGGGGCTCTGATCCTGGAGATCTATGACCCCTCAGTTTGGAACTCACTGATGGAGGCAGTTGGCCCAGAGGCTGCCAGAACTTAAATCTTTGGCTCTGGATACCCATCAGACCTTGTTATGCAACCTCTCTGGGGCTCAGTTTCCTCATCTATAAAATGGGACTCATGATGATGCCTTATAACGCTGAAAAAAGAAAAAAAGAATGATGATTATAAGCCCAGAGCCTGGCCTATGGTTAACTCTCAAAAAAATGGCCTCTCACAAGGAAAATGGGCTAAATGCCTCCTTTGTCTTCTTATCTCCCGACAGACTGGTATCTTGCTTCTGACGGGCCGATCTCACCTCTGCGGAGAGTTACTCATGCCTGTCAGCTGTAGCCATCTGTAAACCGGGAGTATCTTTCTGCCCTACTCTACAGGGCTGTGTGACAGAGGTAGTGTGACAGTGTGGTTAAGGTTGTGAGACCTGGGACCAGACTGCTTGTGTTCTGACTACCTGTGTGACTTGGGGCAGTTTATTAACCTCACCTAGTCTTAGTGCTCTTGTTTGCACAATGGGGGTCAGAAATGTTAGGGTGAAGAAGGAAATACTCAGCACAGTGCCCGGGCTATAGCAAAACCTCCACATAGCCACCATGATTAATATTACTCACCATGGACCAAACTCTGGCTTGGTCTCTGCTCTGTTTGACCAGAGGCAGGTTCAAGCAATGCCTGCTGGGTCGGCCCCACGGGGACCTTCACTGGTTCCTGCGCGGAACTTTCCACTCACTGGGTGTTATCTTCGCAGCCACAACCTGATGGGCATAAAACCATCATCTGACTTGCTGTCAAGCCCTCTGTCTCCAATGTTTGGAGTCACTGGGGGAAACTGAGGTCATGGGAGGGGCCTTGGTCAGCCGCGATGAGAAGAAAAGCTTGGGAACAGGATGCCCACAGTGGCTCTGCCCTCTGCCCTTTCCTGTCTGGACTCGAGAGCGGATGTGACCCTGGCTGTTCACCCACTCCCACCTCCAGCTGTTGAGGGAGCACCTTGGGTGTCCTGCCGAGGGGGTTGCTGTGTCAGCCTGGGTGAGGCAGCTGGGAAGTCGTCAGGCTCCCGGGCACCGGAATGAGGTCAGCCAGGGATGGGTTCCAGGAAGGCTGCTGCTGATCCGCTTGGCGCTATCTCTCCGGCAAGCATCACAGGCTCTTCCCAAAGGGGAAAACCTGGGTGGGGATTTGAGGGGGTAGGGGTGGAGGTGGAAGCTGGGGCAGCCAGAGAGAGGTCCTGCCAGTTTGGAGAGGCAAAGACCGACTTGGAGATACCTTAGCTTTGAAATTTCTGGACAGATGAGGGCCTGAGGTTTTGGAGCCCATGAAATACTACTGGTGCCCTAGGACTTGTTACTGGGCTTCTTCCTCCCGCAGAGCCCTGACTGAATGCCTTCCTTTGCTACAGTATTCATCTCACCGCATCACGCCTGCTACATGGGCCCATACTCACCCTTCCATGGATTATGTGTGGTAGTGATCAGTAGTAGGTCATGGCCTTGGAAGCCTCATTGATGTGATGCTCCCAGGCAGCTGTGTCCAATCCATTAGCGTTAGGGGCGATGAAACCTTTGTGCTCTGTTATATACTCTGTTCTGTACTCCAGTGGTTTATTCCCAGGTTCAGAGTCTAAGCTCCACGGGGGCCGGGACTCTGTCTGTCTTGTTCACGTCTCCATCCTCCTCATCTGGCTCGATGCCTGGCACATAGCAGGAGCTCAGGAAACCATGAATGACTGACTTGTGGAATGAATGGCCGTCCTCCAATGAAACTGAGAATGACTTGAGAACAGGGATTATGTCTAGATCACATCTAGTACAGGTGAAAAGTTCAGTGAGTGAAAGAATAAAATGAATGAACGCATGTCCTTATTCTTAGTTCAGTGTTTGTGTCTATAACCAGGAGCCAAGAGTACTCTCAATCCTTGGTTGTGGACATAACTTCACTGAAGAGCGGCCCGACTCGGGCTAGTAGCAATCACATCGGTGATGCCTCTAGCTTCGGTTTCTTCTGTACACAAAAATCTTTCCATTTAATCATCTGGAGTCCTGTTAAATTAGTTAATTATCACTTGCATTTACACATGGGAAAAGTGAGCGATTTTTTTTTTTAAAGAGATTTGTTGAAGACCATTTGACAGCTTAACGTTGGAGTGAACACCAGAACTTGGACTCCCCACTCCCACACCACTGTTTTCCTTTCCAGTCACCAGGCCATCATTTTCTCAGTCTCTAGGTTTCAACTTTTGATTTGTCATATGCCATGTTTGAGTTGGGGGGCTTTTTGGAATCCTTGTCTTACCATCCTTTATATATTAACTGTCCTTGGTGAGCCTTTTTAGACCCTTTCAGCTTCTCCGTAACCAGCTTTCAGTACTTGCAATTGTGTACCAGCTTTCATATACATGTACAGATTTCCCTGGAGAGAAAGTCCGAGTTGATGTCAGATTCTTACCAAAAGGGTCATGATCCCATAGTAAAGTTAAGAACCAACGATCAGAACCAACCATGTCACTTTGCATATGGAAAACCTGAGGCCTGAGCAAGAGACTTTTCCAAGACTATAATCTTTGACCAGAGATTCTGTTTCTCCCATTGACAGGGGACTGATTGTGGTGAGCAGTAACCTCAGCTACATCATCGAGCCCCTGCCTGACAGCGAGGGCCACCACCTTATTTACAGATCTGAACATCTCAAGCTACCCCTGGGGAACTGTGGGGCCGAGCACTCCAAGTCCACCCCCGGGGACTGGGTCCTTCATTTCACCAACCAGACCAAGAAACGACCTCGCAGGGTGAGTCTCAGTATAGGAATCAACCTGGGGGTAGGTTTGTCCCCTCTGAGGATCCTTCCTTTGGATCCATGAGTATTTCCAAATTAAAAGAGATGGCCAGGGAGGAAGAAATAACCTTTCTCTTAGAATAAAAATTCTAAGTCACTATCTTGTTCACTGCTGTGTGAAATACACTTGTATTGGATGGAATAACTGTTTTGGGGGAAAGCACTATGACATTTAAAACACCCTGAGATGCTGATTTCAGAAACCTTAAAATGTGAGAAAGAAAAATATGCCTCTCCTTTTGGAATAACTGCTTAACCATATGCACAGAATACTTGTGTTTATGTATGCTGGAAATAGAGGTATGTGGTTTCAGTGTGTTTTGGGAACAGGGTTGTCAGCATGTTCCCTCACAGTTTGGTGGCCCCTGTACTTGCCAGCCCAGCTCATTAGTTTTTGAGTATGAAGGACTGGACCTGTAGTCCCAGAGCAGCCCCAGCAATAACCAAGATGGCGGGCGGAAGGTGTCGTGACGGTGGTGGGGACTGTGGCCAGCATCAAGTGTGAAGTCAGTAAGGGGGGGGGGCACTGCTTATTAACCAATACCATTTCTAAGCAGTTTGTTTTAAAATGAGGCCACACCCACCACTTCTATAGCTCTGATCCGCTCATATCTCTTTCTTAGATGAAAAGGGAAGATTTACACTCCATGAAGTATGTGGAGCTTTACCTCGTGGCTGATTATGCAGAGGTAAGGGGGAGACAGTGGGTTTTAGCGGAAAAGCTACTCTGTTGATAGCTTCCATTTTAGGCTTCCAACCACTTTGGGGAAATGCTGAAACATTCTTCTTTCTTCAGTATGTCATGTGATTTTGGCCTTAAATCTGACCAAGAGCTCTTCTAGCTATTTTAAATATAGTTGGGGAAAAAAAAAATCTTCTGGCTTAATACATTAATCAAATAGAAGATCAGCAACTAGCATTATCTGGATTAATATTTCTTTTTTTTTTTAAGATTTTATTTATTTTTTTGATAGAGAGAGATCACAAGTAGGCAGAGAGGCAGGCAGAGAGAGAGGAGGAAGCAAGCTCCCCGTTGAGCAGAGAGCCCAATGCGGGGCTCGATCCCAGGACCCTGAGATCATGACCTGAGCCAAAGGCAGAGGCCCAACCCACTGAGCCACCCAGACGCCCCTGGATTAACATTTCTTAAACTGAGTCTTAAGACCTTTTGGTTCTGGTGCTTATTCTTAGGGAGCCCATAAATTCTCTACAGAAATTGCCAAAAAATTTTTTGCAAACATAGTAAGGATAATCAGTCATCTTATTGAATACAATTTTCCTGCCCATGTGTGGGTCCATTTTTATAATCCCCTTGGTGCCAAATTAGAACCATGGTTCCCAAAGCATCAGCAGAACCTGGGAACTTTTGAGTGCAAATTCTTGGGCCCCACCCCAGACGCAGTGCTGAGTCCTAATCTGTGGGGCTGGCGTCCAAGAATCCCTATTTTAACAAGCCTTCTGGGTGATTCTGGACACAAGCAAGTTTGACAACTACTGACGTAAGGAATAGCTGTTTACCCTTTAATTCTGTATTTCTCAAATCAGCCAGCTTCTCACGGGGCTTGACTCCTAAAAGTTGATGAACACTCATCTCTCTCACTCTTCCATTTCATCTGTTCATCAATGATATCTTGATTTTCTCATATGTGTCAAACACAGTGTTTGGCCTGAGAAGATTAAGACAGACCTGTCCCTGGCATCAGAGTTTACAGTAGCAGCACAAAAACTCAAGTGTGGTGACTGCCAAGATTGATCGTTATAGAGGATTAGAGCAAAGATCATGAAAGGTCTGGCATGGTTTTGGGAATTGGGGAAAGCTCCCAGGGGAGGATGTTGATGCTGACACATAAGAGTAGGTTCAGGGGGCACTTGGGTAGCTCAGTGGGTTAAGTCTCTGCCTTTGGCTCAGGTCATGATCCCAGGGTCCTGGGATCAAGCACCACATTGGACTCCCTGCTCAGTGGAGAGCCTGCTTCTCCTTCTCCCTCTGCCTGCCACTCTGCCTACTTGTGCTATCTCTCTGTAAACAAATAAAATAAAAAAAAAAAAAAAAAAAAAAAGAGTAGGTTCAGGCTCCAGAGCATGTATTTGCCTAAACTAGCCATATTTCACCTCCAATTCTCACTTTATGTAGTGACTCAGCCACAGCTAAACACATCTGGGCAGGGACAGTCACCATGAGCTGAACACTTGCCATGATCTAATGCCACAGCCTTGCCTGGGGCTCCCCTAGGACAGAACTCATCAGAGCTCCGTCTGTCTCATGCCCCATCCAGATGCTGTAGTTACCAGCTCCCCAAAAGACCTCATCCCAAGGCAGCTTTATCTAGTCCACACTCCCAAAGCACGGGTCCTGGAGCAGTACAGGTCATGGAAAGAAACTAGGCTTCAGGCCTGAAGAGCTGCCTTTAAGAACGCTAGTGGCAAGAGCAGGTGGCCTTGAGCTGCCTTAAAGGATAAGCAGGTGTTAACTGGGCAAAAAGGTGGGGGTGAAGGGCATTTCAGGCCGAGGGAACATCAGGTTCTGCTTTGAGAAGAATTTAGCTTTGTAACTGATGTGGATATTGGTTTTTCCAGCACCCTTTCCTTTTTTTTTTTTTCTCTTTTGTTTTCCTTTCCAAAGGCTGGTGTGTGTGTAGGACAGGGGAGTAGTGTGGGGGAGCAAAATCTAAAGTTGATTTAAAAGCCGAGGCTCACGGTCATGGGGAGAGGTAATGACGCTGGCCCTGCCCAGCAGGACTGCCTTTGCAGTGAGAGGGCCGCTGGAAAAAAGCTGAGCTCCTCTGACTCTAGGACATTTTTCCATTTAAGCTTTTGTTAGATGATCTAAGATCATCTCATATAGTGGTCTTGAAACTTTCTTTTATATATATATATATTTTAGCCACAGAATCATTTGTTCAGATAAAGCTCCTAGGCCCCCCAAAGCTCCTGCTCTAATGTGAAGGTGGAGTGATCCTCCCCTTCAACCCTGCACTTGGCCCAGTGACATCTGTCTGGAGGGTTCTAAAACCTACTGGGTGTGAAACTCGGGAAACTAAAGTTGTGGGGGTGGTTTAGGGATTGAGCATCTTCAGTCTCGTGGCATTTGGTGTCACAGCAGAGCCCAAAGAGGAAAAGTGGCCCCCAAGTTGCCTCTAGGACTGTGGTGTGGTCTAGGGCCATCTTGTTCCAGAGGAGAGAGCCTCCAGTGCCGGCCCCATAGGCATTGACTACAGGGAGTGACTCAGGCAACCTGTGGGTCGGGCACATGCTCATTGCTCAGGGTCCTGGGCTTTGAATGATTCCCTGGAGGGGGTTGTAATCAGCCAGGCTACGTTCACAGGCTCACAAATCCCTACCTCGTACACCACCTCTCCCAGACTCCCTCTCCGAGTGGCAGAAGTGAATTCCTGACAGTTAGTTAATCTGAGAGGTGGGGAAAACAGGGAAGGGGAGGGCTGCCTTATCTGTGATTTACAGCCTGGTGCTGAGACAGGCCAGGCTCCTTCTCTGGGCTCTGAATTTGGCGCAGGGTGCACAGTCGCCCAGAGAGTGCAGTAAAAATGACCAAGCAGCTGGGCCTAGGTGGGGCGGCCTGGAGCCGCTCTCCATATATTCATTCCGCAGGTGAAATAGGAAATCTGGGCAGGGAACGAACAACATAGGCTGTTGCAGGAGGATGTGGGGTGGTTGTGTAACCAGGCCTGCAGACTGCTGTCATGCTCCGGACAGAAAGTGGGGTAGCCAGCGAAGGCCAGGTGATGTGCCACATTTTACTTCCTTTGTCCCCCTAGAAAGTATAAGATTGAGATACTTCTTTCTTTTCGATCAGAGGTCCGCAAACTCTAGCCTATAGCCCACCACATGTTTTTGTAAATTGAGTCCTACTGGCAGAAATGCTTCCTGCTTGTATGTGTTGTCTGTGGCTGCTTTAAGCTGCCGCGGCGGAGTGGAGTAGAAGGGGCGCAGCGTGTCCGCAGATCCTCAAGTGTTCACAGTCTCGCCACTTACAGAAAGTTTGTGACTCCTGCTTGAGTCTTCTCTTCTGGACAACATGGTACATGTCTTCAACTACCGTGGTATTATCAGGCAGTTGTTAAAAGACAGGGTTAATATATTTGAAAAACAGTGAACTCTGACTCTGATGTTCTAATAAATATTCTGTATATGTTGCAATCCTTTCTCTGCAGTGAGACCAGTTTAGAAATGGGACAGCCGAGAAACTTCAGGATTCACAAGTCATAGGTCCAAGTCATAGGGCTTCGCATCGAATTGCACTCTAAAAAGCAAGGGTCAAGTGAGAGGATAGTTCTGGTGAGCCACAGTTCTGAAGAAGCCCAGGAAAGTCCACAAGCAGTGGGAGAGTAGAAACAGTGGCTTTCTCGCCGGCTCATGGCCAGACACACCCTCGTCCCAAGAGATATCCCAGGGTGTTTTATCTGGCTGTTCTTTGTGATTCTTGCTTGAATGTTTTTCTGGGATGGGGTGGAAGAAGGATGCGAAGTGTTGGAATTGAAGTACCATATACAGTGTGTGCAAGGTAGATCAGATAGGCACCTAGATTCTCTGTGACAATGGCAGCATACAGGACATGCCCATCATTTGCAAATTTAGGTTACAGTTGTAGCAGATTTTCTCTTTACACTGTGAAGCTTTCCTTCATCATTGCAGCTGAAGGAGATCTATTCCCTCTCAGACAGGAATGATAAATGTGAGGCTACCTACTGAAATGTCTCCTCCCTACTGGTTCCCATGGCAGACATTTGTAATTGAGCACAACACTCTTTCCTACTGAACCCCATACCATCTCAGAATTCTTCTCACTGTAGAAGGCCCTGCCAGTTGATCCAAGTGGCATGTCAGACAAATCCTGTGTGCCGAGGTCTTACGGTCCTGGTTGCCAGCCCCCAAGTGTGTCATTCACGTGGCTTCCCATTGCCGTTATTTATGTGCCCATTTTAATTGTGTATTTCTTAAATACAGATTCTGCCATTGTTGTTATTTTGGGTTGGCTTTCTTTCTTTCTTTCTTTCTTTCTTTCTTAAGATTATTTTAGAAAGAAAGAGCAAATGAGCAAGCAGGGGGAAGGGGGAGGAAGTGGGAGAGAATTTCCAGCAGACTCCCTATTGAGTGCAGAGCCTGATGCAGGACTTGATCTCACAGCCCTGAGATCATGACCTGAGTGGAAACCAAGAGTCAGACACTCAACCGACTGAGCCCCCCAGGTGCCCTTCTCTTTCCATTAAAATGGAAATGTACTATTTGGACCAAATGGACCAAATGGACCAGTACCAGGATGTCACACTGTGTCCTATCTAGTGCCAAGCATAATGCCTTGCACATGGCAGCTTTTAGCAGCAATTTGATGAGTGATGATTGATCACATGTAGCGAGGCCTCATGAGATCCCTGTGATGATGGCTTCATGTTGGAGCAATGAGCAACACAAGGATCAGATTGGTCCCACTTCTAAGCCCCAGTGAGAGTTTGCAGGAGACCTGGTAATTTGGAGGACTGGAGAACAGGTTTGACTTCAAGGCCTGGAGGAAGAGAATTCAATTTACTCTACAACTATGACATGTCTACTGTGTGCCTGGCACTGAGCTGGCAGCTGGGGATACCAAGATGACCATGACCCAGGTTCTGCCCTCCCTGAGCTGACACTGTAGGGAGGGTGTGGGGAGAGAGGAAATTGTATAAAAATAACTGCTCTCATAGAAGCCTGGAGAAAATAAAAGCTAATTGAAAGACAAGAAATGGGGTCCAGGAAGGGTCCAGGAAGGGAATCTGGGGCCTCACCGAGCTCTTCTTGCTCCATTCAGTTTCAGAAGAATCGACGAGACCAGGATGCCACCAAACACAAGCTGATGGAGATCGCCAATTACGTTGATAAGGTGAGACCAGGTGTGTACTTTGCGGGAAAGGTGCCAGCACCTCAGAGGGGCCACAGGACAGGAGATGGCATGGCACCTGAGCTGCCTCAGGGATTGGTCACCCCAGCCAATCTCTGAGATGGAATAGCAATGCCATAGAGGCTCAGGGTGGTCATGACAAAGCTCTCAACTCTGTGACCTTAGCCAGGGAGCTTAGCTTCTTTGGGTTGCAGTTTTGTGTTATGTTTAAATTTACAAAGTAGAGGGGCTGGCTTGAATCAGTGGCTTTTCAAAATTTTTGTTTTTCTGGTGGAACTCTTCTTTTTCAATGAAATCTTATGCCGTGTCTAATATAAAAGATAAAAACGGACTCTCAAAGCAGGGGTGAGGATCCAGAGTGCGGTCCTCTTGCTCCTTCCCCTCACCCCTGCTAATGGCTGCCAGGCAACATAAGACATGGAAGAGCCCAGCTGAAGAAAGCTTTAAAGTTCTCTAAGGTTCCTTCCAGGCATAAAGCCCAGAAGTTTCCTGAGTTAGGGGAGAACTGAGGTAGGTGAGCATGGGAAAGGTACAGAGCATTAAAAACTGAGTATATAGTCTTCATCTGTACACTTCATGTATCATGAAGACTGTGTGGTCTTCATCTATAAAATGGTTCTAAAATTATTTCTCTCTCAGAAACACAATGTGAATGGTTAACTTTCCTGGACCAGGCCCTTTTAAAACATGCCCGTAGGAAATACCCAAATTCTTGAATTTTACTAGAATAGTCTGGTCTGGGACTTGGAAATACTGTGTTCATATAAAAAAGGGCATTTGTTATACTGCAAAATGCAGTAGAATAGATAACCTTAAATTACAGTACGCTCTTGACAGGCTAGTAGTAAATAGTTTTTAAAACTAGATTTTAATATGTTCAAGGTCACAGGTCTCTAAGAATCTGAAAACACTTATTGTACAATTTCAGTGCACTCGCAGTGCTTCTGCAGCTCTGGGCCTGTTCGGGATTCATGGAGCCCAGGTCCAAAGGGGAAATTATATTTTTCTAAACAGTAGAAGATCAAGAAGAGAACTTAAAAAAAAAATTTTTTTTAATGGATTTACAAGCAAATATGGTAGCACTCTGAAGTCATCAGGCGGGAGAGTCTGTGGTCTGTGTTTTTGTTTCGCCCTAGATGGCTCTGGAAACACTGGTGACAGGTGAAAGTCATGAGCATTTCCTGGAAGGAAGGCCTCCAGGGACACAGCTCAGTCCTCTCTCTAGCTCTCAGTTCGCTCAACAATAACATTTAAATGATCCTACATCCCAAACACTCAACATCTGGGAAAACAAGAGAAGCTCATTTCCTGGGGGGTAGATGGAGGCAGACCCTGTTCTCACCCACGTGGTGTCTATTGTTCTGGAGACCCAGCAGGTGGGAAGCTTGGCTGGGTCTCCCCTTTGTGAACTCTCCAGCTGGTCTGCGGGGGTAGAACCAAGAGTGCTGATGAAAAGTGGGAGAGAGGCGACACTATGCCTCAGCCCTTACGTGAAGCCCCAAGCCTTGCTTAGCTGGTCCCTTCTGGGGGAGCGGGCTTGATTTTCTCCTGAGCAGCTGATTTTAGTCACTGTGGCTGGGGTGAAGGAAGGCACTTCTGGGGCTTGCTGACCCAGCTACTTGAACTGAACTGTTGTTGAACTAAAACTGGAATGAACTGCACTACATTTGCTGAATCAGGAACCAAATCCAAAATGTTTTTCCTTAACTGTGAAAAAAGCCAAGTTTAAGTCCTTAAAAGCTCCGTCATAAAGCAAGTTCAAATTGGAATCCTAAATAAAACCCTTTATTTCCTGTAACGATTGACCTGGCACAAAAACGGGAAAATCAGAATTTCCTTGGCAATCAACTGCTCTTTCACGAAAGCTGGAGCCCATCTTAGGCCGCAGCTTCTTGGGGGCAAGATGATTCTCTAGATGTGTGAATATGCCGGCCCCGAAGCCGCGAGGGTCTTGAGTGACTCTGAGATCCGATCTCATCGTCTGGGCCTTAATCCCGCCTCCACCGTCCTCCTGCCGAGACTCTGGGCCAGTCACTGAACTATCCTAAGCTTCCGTGCTTGGGACATAGAATGTGCTCAATAAACATCGATGTGACGATTTGTTGTTTTTAGCTGCCGCACTACTCGCCAATTTTGGATTAAGACGGTATCTTCTGCTCACGAGACCTGGGTTTCCGTGCAATTTTGTTTTCAGAGTAACTGCCTCAATAATCTCTAGGGTAGGCCAAAGAATCCCTGGGACCTGTGCCTTCCGGTGGCACTTTGCTTTGCAGAGAACCCTCTTCCTGTGTGTATGTGTAGGAGATGAAAGAGACCACATCACAAAGCTCAGGTGTCTCCCTTGTCTGAAGGAACCTGAGAGTCAGGTCTCATTTCTAGAATTTCAGGATCTCTGGACAGAACTCGAGAGGTGATCTGGGACCTTTGCCGCCTAATGCTGGCCACTTGTTCATGGCATTCGTGACAAAGTCCGAACACCTCCAGGGACGAGAAAGGAAACTTGCAAATGAGCGTATCTCTCAAGGTGTAGGAGACCCCACACAATAATGCAGCCATCTACAGTCTGGCATATCGATACAGCAAAATGCTGTTTAGCAATAGAACGAAGGACAAAGTGATATATAGGCCATGAGAGAGATGAATCTCAAAAACAGGCTGAGTGAGGGAAGTCAGATGCAGAGACCTCATGTGTGGTCTGGTCGTTCTGGTTAGAGGAAACACCTAGAAAGGGTAAATCTGTCGAGGCAGAAAGCAGATTAGTGATCACCTGGGTCTGGGGGTGAAAATGGGAAAAGACTGTAAATGGACATGGTGGTCTTCCTCGGTATGATGAAAATACTCTCTAATTGGATTGTGGTGATCATCTTACAACTTGGCAAATTTACTAAAAATATTGATCTGTACGCCCCCAAATGGGTGGATTTTATGTTATGTAAGTTACACCTCAACGTATAAGAGGAATTTTGTATAACAGAACTTTTTAGACATGTATAAAAAAGATAAGTAACCATGTAAGGAACTGGGAGAGAGGATTGTACTGGATGCCTGGGCCCAGGGTCCTTATCACAGACAACAGCGAAGCTTAGCTCTGAGCTTCCTTATGACTAACTTCAGTTACAAGGATTTTTTTTTTTCCTGTTTTAAAATGAAACGGGTCTTCCTGTCTGTCATACCTATTGGCCACGCCCCACTTCAGGAGCAGTTTAGAGACAGCACTAATGCTGTCTACACAGGATAGCCCTGTCCACGTGTGGAAGCAAGTCTGTGTCCTGTGTCCCATCCTTCCTCCAAGCTAAGTGACCCCAGCTCTGCCTGCACAACGTTGGCCATCTTTCTCAGGGTCTCACTGCTCTCTCCTGAGAAATGTGACTCATAGCCCCTGTCGCCCCCCATGGCCGGGGGCATGTGCCAAAGAGAAATCTGGGATCCACTCTGTGTGCTGAGGCTAGGAAGGGGCATGTAAATCTCAGGGTGGTGTTCACAGCCGATGCCGTGGCTCTCTGTGTGCGTTTTCAGTTTTACCGATCCTTGAACATCCGGATTGCGCTCGTGGGCTTGGAAGTCTGGACGCATGGGAATATGTGTGAAGTTTCGGAGAACCCCTACTCTACTCTCTGGTCATTTCTCAGTTGGAGGCGCAAGCTGCTCACTCAGAAGAACCATGACAACGCCCAGTTAATCACGTACGTGGCCTCCGTGCATGTGTGTTTCCGCGGGGCCGGCTGCACAGCATGCGCCTGCAGTGTGGGCACCCTGTGCCTGCCCTCCCCCACCCACCCGGTACTCAGTGTGGGTCGTCCTAGCCATCCTGCCACTCTGGTCCAAATAATCCTTATTTCTCAGACATGGGCTCTGCCGCCAGGACACCCAGGAAAGTACTAAAACCCTAAGAGTCAGAACAACCCCAAGAAGTGCTGACGATCTAGGTGAGAAGCTTAGACTTACACACATTCCATTGACCCATCTGAAACAGCAGGACGAGTATTTGGGAAGTGACTGACCATCAGGGGCTGCTTCCAAACAGCCTAAGGGGCTCCTTTTGGTCCTCGTGGTGCTTCGTTGGAGAACGCACGCTCATCTGCCAAAGCTGTAGCTTCCTCAGCTTGCCCTTCACTTTGTTCCCAGGGGCTCAGCACCAAGAGCCGGAACTGCTTCAAGAGGCAGATAGTGCAGGAACCGTGCGTTGGAGGGGAGGGAGACATTGGGGGTGGGGGGAGTTGTGCTGGAACTTCTTCAATTCCCGAGAGAAAAGAATAGATAGTGTGGGGTTCATGAGGGCCCCTAAAGTCCCCCAGGGGTGCGGGGGGTGCGAATATCTGGTATTTTTAGTGTTGACTTCGAAAGGTGTTCTGAGACAGTTATAAGAAAAGGCACATTACATAGTAAAACTATTTCCTTTTGTTCCCTAAAAAATCTTTCTGAATCAATAATCATTTAAACATTTGTTGCTTCTTTAAAAGAAATGGGGAGGGCGCCCGGGTGGCTCAGTAGGTTAAGCATCTGCCTTCAGCTCAGGTCATGATCGCAGGGTCCTGGGTTGAGCCCCGCATCCTGCTCCCTGCTCAGCGAGGAGCCTGCTTCTCCCTCTCCCTCTGCAGCTCCCCATGCTTGTGCTCTCTCTCTCTCTCTCCCTGTGTCAAATTAAAACAAAAAACAAAAAACAAAAAAACTCTTTAAAAGAACTGGGGAAATAACTGTACCAGAAATCTAGACTATGGTTATTTCACAATGGTACATTCACCTAGGAAATTTTGGGGTTTTGCCTGAATTTTGGAAGCCTGGTGCCCTGCTTTGGGCAAAACCCTGAATCCAGGTGTCCAGTAAGACTTCCCTAAGGTCATTTCTAAGTTTATAAAATAACCTTTGGGGCTTCATAGAGATTTGCTTGTATTTTATGTGTTTTCTTGCAAATTGTTTCTCTGAAGAAGAATCTGTCTTCAATTCAGCAAACACTTATTAAGTGCCCCCTATGTGTCAGATTCTATACTAAGTTCTGGTGAACCCCCCCAAAGAAATAAGGCCATCTTGGCTCTCAAGTTCTCATGGTCTAGATGAGAAGACAAACAGGGAGCTATGAGAGCACCATGTAATGAACTTCCATATAGATCCTTTAAATAAATTCCCTGTTTTTGGCATGCATGAGAATACTGGTGTTTTGTTCATTCCCTCTCCCCTGCCCTGGATGGATACAGCTGAGAGAGGGATGGATTGGCGGGGCGAGGGGCGGGGGATCGTCGCTGGCTGTTGGCAGGTTTGCATCACCATTGCAAAACAAAGGCAGAAACGGCTCATCTTTGCACCCAGCTGCACTTTCTGAGGCTCCTGATGGGACACATCTGTTTCTTTGGCCCCAAAGTGATGTGGAAATGAAGCATCAGCCCCCACAGCTGCTGCCCAATCCCTCCACCCCTCCCTGTCCCGCATACCGCAGAGCCGAGGGTGTGGCACGGGACCCTGGCAGCTGGCAGAAGTGGTTATGAGTCACTTAAGAGTCAGAACCTGTGCCACTCTTCCTCAGCCCCTCCCTCTGACTTTTTCCTCGGCAGCAGGAATGGGATGCAGCTTTAGGAGCCCCACCCATTTCCTTCCAGGGAATGGGGCTCTGGGCATACTGTGGGAAAAAGTGGCCTTTTGCCCTTTCTAGTTCTCTGGAACAGTGAGAGAGTAGGTGCGAGGAAGGGAGAGGTGTGGTGACCTGGAAGTTGTCCAGCTGGCCTAGAACACTGGGGTCTCTCCTTGGCAACGATCTGGGAATGGCAGCGGGGCCAGGGAACACCATGATGGCCCCCTGCTCTCGGGCACAGGGAACAGCCCTCACAGCTGCCATCTGAATGACCTTCTCTTGTTCCTTCCTGCAGGGGCATGTCTTTCCACGGCACCACCATCGGGCTGGCCCCCCTCATGGCCATGTGCTCCGTGTACCAGTCTGGAGGAGTCAACATGGTGAGTCTCTGCCAGGATGTTGGTGCTGCAGAAGGCAGAACACTGCCTCACAGGACAGGAGGTTGTCTTGTGGGGGGGGAAAATATATATATATATATATCCATATATATATATATAAATAATTGCAGGGAAAAAAAACCTTGACATCAAGTACAGCAGTTGTTTAAAACAAAATCACTAAATTCTAAAAGATGGAAGTATCCAGGGGTAAAATTTCATTTATTATAGTTTATTCCCAATTTTCAAGCTCAGGAGAGCCCTACATTACATCTAGTGATGTCGCTAGATCTCTCATGTGTTCCAAACCAGGGACTAGAGAATAAGATAGTAGAGATTTAAAAATATTCTTTATCCTAGGTTTTATGTTATTATGCATATCATCATGAAACAAGAGCCTGTCTCAAAGTCGTGGTTAGGAAATTCAAGCCTTCTTTTGAAGTTCTCTCTGGCTCTGTGGGACTCTTTGGATGATTCGTTTCTAACCTGTGAAGTAGATGTCAAGGAGGCCTGCTCTCCCATCTGTCTGTCCACGCCCCTACCCACAGATGTAGCATGACAGTTAAAAACACAGGCTTCCATCACGGAGTCTGTACACGCTGATCATGGAATCAGTGGGCAGTTATGAGGCCTGGTTAAAAAAAGACAGAAGCAGGGAGTAGGGAGAGATGTCTTCTTGACCTGAACTCTCTCCTTGGGCAGGACCACTCTGAGAATGCCATTGGCGTGGCTGCCACCATGGCCCACGAGATGGGCCACAACTTTGGCATGAGCCATGATTCTGCGGATTGCTGCTCAGCCAGCGCGGCTGATGGCGGGTGCATCATGGCAGCTGCCACCGGGTGAGTCAAACAGCAAGGTGGGGAGAACAGAGTGTGTGAGGATGGTACAACCCAAGTGTTCCTCCCCATGGGCCCTAGGAGCCTCTGTTATAGCTCTCGAGGGGGCTTTGGAGAGAAATGTGGTTGATGACAAAGAAATTGGAAGAGAACCAAGAAACAAATGTGTGCAAGGAGCTCTAGGTCTGTAGCAGGTGGTTTGGTGCTGGTAGAACCCTAGATATATTTAATTTCTGTCTTAGGGTCTTCAGCTGGAAAATTGGCCTGACCCCATGTATCCTTTTCACTTCATGAAGTTTTGAAGAGGACTCCTTTTGAACAGCCCCAACCCTTAAGTCCCTTCATCCCAAAGGAACTTTGTCAGTGCTGAGTCAAAGTTCTGATGTAGCCTGCACAACAAGGAAAAGGACAGGGAACATCCATGCCCACATAAGTGACTCCTCAGGGAATTTACAGGTTGCATTTAGCATGAGGAACAAGAGCAAGCCAGCTACATCTCCCTGTATCTGTGAGGGGTTTTTTAACCAGAGCTTTTGAAAGAGAATTCTGTTAACACCCACAATTCTTAGTTACCACTCTTAATATTTAGTATCTGAACTCGTGCAGCAGAGGGCATTGGGTTCTTCCAAGACCTGAGTCACTCTTTGGAAAGTATCGTGGTGGGAGTTTGTGTTCCCTTTACCCCAAGCCGTTGGAGCCTGCTTATGCTTCTTAGGGAATGGTGTTTCAGTGTCCCTAAGAGGAAATGCAATTCTCTTGGAGTTCCAGTGTCCAGTGTTTGTCTGTCACTTCTTGGCTGTGACGTAAAGGATGATGTTGATGCGCAGAATACAACTCCACGGGTCATGCTTAACTCCCTAAGAGCTCACGGTTAAGGCCACCCCTTTCTCTCTCAATCTAAAAAGTGTGTTTATAGTCATATGGTTGGGAGTGATTTTAATTATTACTCCATTTTGTTTTAAACTATACGCAAATATAAACTACCGAAGTACTTTAAAAATTTTTGGCTACAAATGCCTTATGACAGAACAAACAATGGAAGGGGTTAACTTCTAGTTGGTTTAGTGCATTGCGAACTTTTCCTTTACAGACCTAAATTGTGGTACTGAACCAACGCTAGAGAATGTATGACTTCTGATTCTTTTTTTTTTTTTTTTCCAATAAAAGGACTCGGCACCTTTCATAATCTTGTGATAAAACTATGCATATGTAAATTACTGGTTGAGTTTGGAGTGCTGCCTGTATCCTTAGAGTAGAGGTCATAAGATCCCCGGCCCCAGTGAAAAAATTAAACCCATGATCTTGGCTTTTTTTGGCCTGTTCTTTTGTTCCAAGAAAATCTCCATCTAATAACAGCTTCAGGAAAGTTTGGATTGGCTAGTATTCTGTTCAGCTCTAAAACTCAGGAAACCTATTATAACATATTCAATTACCCTTTATTTATGGCACCCTTTCCTACAAAGGGCAGAAATTGCTGCTTCTGATTTTCACATACCTCCTCCGTGCACAGTGAGGGAAAAAAGAATGTCATGGGGTGCTGAGAAACAATTGTAAGATAATGTATCGGTGATGTTCTAAGGGGACAGAATGCGTGTGCCTGGGACTATGGGGGTCTAAGTCTAGGTGAAATCCGCCTCATGGACGGCCAGACTGAGACTGTTCTGGCCGCCTGGTGCTCAGATCCCAGCTGACTCCAGCCTTACTCTCTGCCAGGCATCCCTTTCCAAGAGTGTTCAATGGCTGCAACAGGAAGGAGCTGGACAGGTATCTGCAGTCAGGCGGTGGGATGTGTCTCTCCAATATGCCAGACACCAGGACGCTGTATGGAGGCCGGAGGTGTGGGAATGGGTACCTGGAAGATGGGGAAGAATGTGACTGTGGGGAGGAAGAGGTAAGGTGTCATGGTAATGCTACTGGGAAGGGGAGAGTGTGCACTGGTTTCGAATCTTTGCGTCAAGGAGAATGCAACTGACCACTTCTTCGTCTTAGGAATTTCCCACATAGCATGGCTGTCAAACATCCCATCACAAATCAGATGTGGAGAGTAAGACTTCAATATGGACCATTTGTCCAGACTCTCTCAGATTGAGGTCAGCCCTGGTGATGTCCGCCTTGTGAGCGTGTCTGGTCTAACCAAAACCCATCGTCTCCTCCCCAGTGCAGTCACAGATGGCCTCTTGGTCCTCCAGCTGCACAGACTTAATTCTAGAGGCCACACGGTTGGATATATGAACTTGAACCTGGGCCTTGAGGAGGCTTAAAATAACAAGCTTGTGCTCTTTAGGCTGGAGAAGAGAGGACTGAAAGAGGATGTAGGAAGTACTGTTAGGTCTAGAAAGGGCTGCCGCAGGAAGAAGGAACAGAACTGTTTGTGTTCAAGCTCTGTACTTCCTTCTGATCTTCAAACTGAGTGGTGGGCATGCAGCGGAGCTCTGTCATTTTTGCCAGATGTGTGTTGTTCTGCAAAAAAGGAGAACTGGATGGTTTCATGTCCGTTTTCTGAAGGATGAAA
The DNA here is from genome assembly GCF_002288905.1 of Enhydra lutris kenyoni. Taxonomy (NCBI): domain Eukaryota; kingdom Metazoa; phylum Chordata; class Mammalia; order Carnivora; family Mustelidae; genus Enhydra; species Enhydra lutris. The sequence continues at coordinate 30,448,260 of NW_019154089.1, forward strand.
TATGTACGTTAACGTATGCAAAACAGTCAACTGTGTGAAGGGGAGACTGAGGGTTTGTATACGACTATTTGATGTTATAACCTTCTCTATGGTTAGATTTTTGGTTTTTTGTATTGTTTTTATTTTGAGAGAGAGAAAGAGAGAGAGCAAGGGTTGGGGGGGAAAGAGAGTCTTAAGCCAGACTCCATGCTCAGTTCAGAGCCTAACACAGGAATCGATCTCATGACCTTGAGATCATGATCTGAGCTGAAACCAAGAGTCAGATGCTCAACTGACTGAGCCATCCAGTCACCCCTGAGTTTTGTCTCCAATGCCAGCACACAACTTTCCTAAAACAAAACAAAACTAAAACTAGTTAAACAAAACTAGTTAAAGGCTCTGCCACTCCCACCACCATGAGTTCAGAGTGATCGATCCAGACCCATCAGAAAGGAGGGAGTCAGCCCTCTTACCATGGAGGGTCTGGTGGAGTTGAGGAGCAGTCTGCGAGTGGGCTCAGCCAGCTGGCTTATGTTCAGCAAGTACTTACTGAGCGTGGGGCACTATGTTGGGTGCTAGGGACAGGATGGGTAGCAAGAACAGACAGGGTTCCTGTCCTTGTGGAGCATATCATCTAGTGGGGGAAACATACATTGACCAAATAATGCAAAAGTATATGAGTACAATCTCTGGTAGAGGCTTAGGAGGGCTGGTGGTACGTGCTGTGAGCACCTGTATTGTGAGAGCAGCTGCCCTACTCAGGCGGGCGTGTGAGTTCTAACCCCATATCTGAAGGCAAAGAAGTTAGGAGTTCTGAGGAGCTCAGGGAGAGAAAGCAGACTTCAGCTAAAGGAGGAACCCCACCCTGAAACAGGAGGAAACCCTGCCTGGAGCCCAGGACAGTGGGAGATTAATGGAAGGAGAGTGGCCTCTTCCTTCTCTTAGGGGAAACAAGTGGATGGGTATCGTAGCCGGGCATGGGATGTGTCTCTCCCTGCCAGACCTGGGCGGTTAAGGTTATGATATGATTCATAAGCTTGGGACACGCCCCAGGCAGACATGGCTTAACTTCAGATTCAGCACTTGCTGGGTGTGTATCTGCCAGCATAGGACTTGTCTGAGCTCCATTTCCCCATCTGTGAAATGGCAGTAATCATGCCTCACAGTGCTGTGGTGGACCTAGGGGGCCTGGCACATTGTCAAGTGGCTTAGGATAGGCCTACAAATATAGCAGGAGAGTGATAAGGACACTCAGGGTCATTGGGATGTTTCAGCATCTTTTTAAATTTCATGCTGTACATCAGCACGTCAGGACCCATAAGGCAAGAAGGAAGAACCCATAAAGACGTTCTGTTCCAGAAAGGTCCAGGCCAGTGAAGGGTGAGGAAGAGCAGCAGGTGGTGAGAGCAGTCTGGGGAGACAGGACTCAGGACTGACATAAACTTCAGATTGTTCCAGCCTGGCCTTTGCTTTCGGTGGCCTTTTCTTATGGGATATCAGGCCCAGGAGTGTGGGGGCGGGGAGGGCAGGAGCAGAAGATGTGGTCTCTGGGCGTTCTACTGGGGATGAGAAAACAAATCCCAGAATCCCTTTATAGTATAATATTATGCTAAACATCATGTTTTTGAAGAATACAGGACTTCAGGGAGAAATGTACATATTAGATTAAAAAGCAGCAAGGCTACTATGATTTTGTAAAATAAATATGTATCTGTCTATGTGGAAGGGAAAAACACCTGGGTAAATATTCACACACAAAATGTGTGTCTGCGTTGTGATGTTACTGGTGATTGTGCTTTGTATATTTTCTGTGATTAATATACACGAGCTTCATGATAAACCTATAAAGCGAATTTTGTGGTAAAGATTTTCTAGGGAGCTTGGGCCCCAGGGGCATGTGGGGCAGGGGTGGGGAAGTGTGGGAGGTGGGGGAAGGGCTTCACCCCACCGGTATCCCGGCTCAGCTGCCCCAGAGGCTCATGGCCATACCCTCCGCCCCTGTAGGAATGTAAAAACCCGTGCTGCAATGCCTCAAATTGCACCCTGAGGGAAGGAGCTGAGTGTGCCCACGGCGCCTGCTGTCACCGGTGTAAGGTAAGAGGCCCTTTTCCCACCCCACTGCCCCCAGAACCCCAGGGTTCTGATCTGACAGCTCAATGCTCTGCTGTGGGCTAATGGCTGGGACTCAGCCTCCATCCAGGGGAAGTGATGGTGGCCGAGTTTCAGGAACACGCAGCTGGGCTGACCCCCCGGATAAAGTTTACTATTTCCTGTACCGTGCCTCACTGGCTTCAAGTCATCCCAGAGGGCTGTGCTACCTGGAAGATGGAAGATGGAAGACTGACTTTATTTATTCATTTATTAAAACTGTATTTTATTTAAATTTAGCTAATTCACATATAGTGTATTATTAGTTTCAGAGGTAGAGTTAAGTGACTCATCAGTTGTCTATGACCCCCAATGATCATTACATCACGTGCCCTCCTTAATGCCTGTCACTCAGTTCCCCCCTTCCACCCACCCTTCCCTCCAGCAACCCTCAGTTTGTTTCCTATCGTTTAGAGTCTCTTATGGTCTATCTCCCTGACTTTGTTTTATGGAAGGAAGACTTTTTTTTTTTCTCTTAAAATAAGTGTTCAGAGAGAGTAGGCTTGATTTCATTTGGAGCTCGTAGTAATAATCGACCTAATTTTGATTAATATCAATGGACTTCTTATTAGATGCCAGGTACTATGCAGAGATATATATTATATATATTATCTCATTCAGTCCTTACAAAAGTCCCATGAGACGCCTATTAACATCCTCCTCACTTTAAGATGAGTAAACTGGGGCTCAGGGAATAAGTGGCTGACCCCCAGTCACACGGCCAGGAGGGGCTGAACCATGCTTCCCTGCTTGTGGAGCCTACACGCCTAGTATCGATGTGGAGGGTATTGCTACTCATTGCCACTATCGCTTTACAATCTCTTATCTGTAATTCTGAAATTCAGAAAATTCTAAAAACCGGGAATAAAATTTCTTAACACATTTGGTGGCAAATTTTACCTGAATTGACGTAATGACAGTCTTTTTTTAAGAAAGCTACTTTCAAAGTGAATATTTCTGTGGTGCTGCAGAAAAATTAATGTGTTTGATTATAAAGTATAACCCTAGGCCTTCCGGGGGGGGTCATATAATAGACATATGTAATGTGTGAATGCATATACGTATATATGTGTGTACACGTGTGTAATGTCTACCTTCTGAAATCTGAAAAGTCAGAAGCCCATCTGTCCCCAAAGTTTGGCTAGGAACTCTGGACCTACGCTTCCATCCCCCACTTGCCAAGTGCTCGTTATGTGCTAGATACTGTTCCGGTGCTCTGTTTGAGAGCAGTCCTTGTAACAATCCCATGAAAAGGTTATTATCCCCGTTGACTCTGTGATAGCCCAGAGAGGTTAAGCAGCTGCCCCAGTCCCCACTGCTGGTTAAGGAGCTGCGATCTGAAGCCAGGCAGGCTGGCTCCAGGTGCATCCTCTCCACCTCCCTCCTGCTCTGGTGGTGGAGACACGTCCTGCCTCTTCCTCCTCCACGCATCGCCAGGGTCCGCCCTGGCAGCCAAGGCTCCGTGCTTTCAGCAGACTGTTCAGCGGGGCCATTCTCTGCCTTCTCTCCTGGGAAGGCCTTGTGGGTGGTGTGGGGTGCCCTGGGAGTAGGGATGGCCTCTTCTCAGATGTAGCTTTCCTTACAGGCCTGGGGAAACTCACCATCTAGTTTGACTCCAGGGTAGACTTGGCATCTCCCCGTGGAGGTTGTGCTGGGTGGGGTCCTTTGAGGCTCGGACAAGGGCTGGAGAATAACCATGGACAATGCCCATTCAGTTTGGTTCTCAAAAAGGATTCTCTAGAGAGAAGTGTGTGCAGAAACATGAGCCTTGGAGCCTGCGACCTTCCGTTCAAACCCTCTGGTGCGATCTGGGGCCGCCTACTAACCGTGTGAGTCTAAGTTCCTTATCCGCAAAATGGGAGGAGTGTTAATAACACGGACCCACTGACCACCCAGGGACACGGGAAGACTCGGATGGGAAACTTCATCTTTATCATTGCCCACCGTTGTGCTATCGATCAGGTTATTTTACCTCCACCAAGAGGCAAATGACAGCATCTGGCTCATGGATATTGTGAGGCTCACATGGGATCAGAATGTGTAACTTAGCCCAGTGCTTGGCTCAGTAATGGGGGGATATATTACTGCTCAAGTGCTTTGTAAACTCGGGGGTGTTGTGTGAATGGTGTGTGTGTGTGTGTGTGTGTGTGTGTGCGCGCGCACGCACGCACATTCATGTGAATTTATTAGTGGTCCTGGCTCTTCAGCCACTTACTGACCAGCAGACTTTTTGATACCTCACTTAACCTCTTCTGCCTCAGGTTTCGTCATCTGTAAATTAGGGATAACTATATGTTATGCAGAACTCTCAGGAAAAGTAAATCAGGTAATAATTCGTACTGGCCATTAAGTGGGAGCTCCATAAAAGTAACCATTCTTACTAAAGCACTTAGTAAACTGTAAATTGTTGCCTAAATATTATTCTTACCTAGTTCTTAAAACTGCTAAGAAGAGGAAATGAGCTAGCATCTGTGAAAACACCTTGAAAACCTCTAAGTCATTATTCATCTTAAAAGGTTGATGATGGTTGAAGCTAATGAGGTCATGCGGAACAGCGGTGCCTGGGATAATGGAAAAGGGAAACTCTGTTCCACGAGAGGGATGCTCACGAGTCCTTTGCTGGTCGGGTTGAGGACATGCAGGAGACTGACTATTTTTTCCCCTCTTGTTCCTCTTGGTTTAGCTGCTGGCACCTGGGACCCTGTGCCGTGAGCAGGCACGGCAGTGCGACCTCCCAGAATTCTGCACGGGCAAGTCTCCGCATTGCCCCACCAACTTCTACCAGATGGACGGCACTCCCTGTGAGGGCGGCCAGGCCTACTGCTACAATGGCATGTGCCTCACCTACCAGGAGCAATGCCAGCAGCTGTGGGGGCCTGGTAAGGACTGTCCTACAGAGCAGCCCTCCTCCCACCCCACCGCTTCCAGGCGGCATCTCTAGATACTACCTTTCTGCTTCCCCTTGACTCAGGGTAGACCTTCAGAGAGACAGTGAACAGCATTCCTCCCAGTTCCTCAATGCTTTAAATCCTCAGAGCGGGTAAATGGATAAGAATAACCCAACTGAAAAATGGGCAGAGGATGGAGACAGAAAAGGAAATGCAGATGACCCTTAGCTGTGAAAAGATATTTAACCTCACTTATATTAAGTGGAAACAAATTATAACTACTATGAGATGGGATTTCTCATATCTTGGACTGGCAAAGACTGAAACAGTAATATAATAATCATTATATCATTTTAATACCATAACTATAATAATAAGAGTGGTAATAATGTAGTGTGGAAAATGTGAGGAGACCTATAGGTACAACCCCTATGGAAAGCAATTTGAAGATATAAGAATTCATGTGAGCTTCCCATTGGACCTGTCCATTCCACTACTTAGGAGAGCATCCTACTCCTCTATTTGCCCATGTATGTGAAGATAGATTTAGAAGGATACTGCGGTAGTGTTAGTGATAGCTCTAGGACCCTAGATATCCTTCGGTAGGGACCAATTAAATTAATCCTGGTACACCCATGTCGTAGACCCCACTGCAGTTGAGTAAAAGAAGGAGACAACTCTGTATGTACTGAATAAAACCATCTCCCACAATAAATTAAGTGGAAAATGCAAGTTGCAGAATAGTGATTAGAATTGCTGCCATTCTTTATTCGATAGATTATCTCTAGAAGATACATAAGAATTGTTTCTAGAAGAGAGATACAGTTATCTTTAGAAGATACACTGTTAGTTGTGATTACTTCTCAGGGTTGTGAGGAAGTAGGAACAGGAATGGCTACTTAGAAAAATACATACTTTATTTCTTCAAAACTCTGTGCATTTATTACCTACTTTAAAATCCGAAATGGGACATGGCTTTTTCATTACAGAAAAGGCTTAGCACACAAACCTCCCGCAAATATAACACCTCAATATGGTATAAAGAACTGACATAAAACCTTTTTCTATGAATAGGTCTTTATGAGGAGTTGGGGGTGGAACAACCTGATGGGGTACAGGAAGAAGAACCTGACCATTCCCTCCCCAGAAACGTTCTTAACCTCATGACTTTACCAAGGGCTAGCTTTGCACTTTTGGGGGCTTCTGACTTCACCTAAAGTTGGCTAGTATACTGATAAATGTTTCTTCCCCACCCAGGAGCCCGGCCTGCTCCTGATCTCTGCTTCGAGAAGGTGAATGTGGCAGGAGACACCTTTGGAAACTGTGGAAAAGACATTAATGGGGAACACAGAAAGTGCAACATGAGGTGATGACCTTAGGGCTAACTCCAGAAGACGAAGGGTGACAGGGCCATTTCTGCTCTGTCCTCACTCCTGCCCAGATCAGCAGCCTGGGCCTTTAATAATTGTCAGTCAGTCCCCTATGCCAGGCTCGTTGTTAGACAATGTACCATTCAGTCTAAGGAAGTCAGAACGACAGTGTGGATGGCAGTGCTTCCTAGAGAGCTGGCTATGCTTCCTTTTGGGAACTTACAGTTGGGCAGGGAATCAGCTCTCTTGGGTCATTTCTGTGGGATGCTAATTATACCCTCTTCTGAATAGCCTGTCATTCATTCATTCATTCATTTATTCATTCATTTCAACCAACCATCCACCCATCTGTTGAGCATTTGCCATGTGCCGGTATGATGCTAATATGTGGGACTTTTAATTAACAATACCAGGTGATAACAGAACTGTGGAAAGAGCCACCCAACCTGGTCTTCGTAGGTCAAGGTGGTGTCCCAAGGGAAGGTACACCTATACTGAGATCTGGAGAAATTATCTAGTTGAACAGGATGGGGAATGGTGCGGGCACATGGGAGAGTAGATAGATGAGTAGAGAAAAGCTGGTGGTAGGAGGAGGTGATAACAGTTTGATGTAGTTAAGTATGATGTTGGGGTATAGTGGAGGGGGTGCTGCTGAGAAATGAGCCTGGATGGCTGAGCAGGAACCAGATCATGAAAAGCCATGAAGGCATGATTAGGGCAGTTTGGACTTTGGCTGAGAGGAGTTTGGAAATTGGACTCCAATGGAGGCAAGACAGGAGGCAAGGAGATCCAACCCCCGGTGTCCAGGTAGAGAAGGATGGTGATGTGATTTAGGGTTAATTTGTATGAGGGACGATTGATGGCTCAAAAATCACTTGAACCCAGGAGCAAGGGAGAATGGGGCATTGGGGCTGACACCAGGCTTCTGGCTGCAGCCCCTAAGTGCAAGGAGGTGGCTGGAGGATAAGTGGATAGCTGCTCAGGTCAGACAGTTGTCTTTGCAGTAGAGAGGACTTCCCCAGGCTGGTTCTCCGGCCTAGATCTACCTGCGGACAAGGATCTTATTTCCTGTCCTGAGTCTTAAGCTCACATGAGATCTCTCCTGCTGGGTTCCTAGAGCACACACAGCTCCCTGGCTCCTCCCCTATCTGAGCTGCTCTCCTGGTCGAGAAAGACCAAAGCTCTTCTGTGCCCCAGCTCTTCCCCTGCCTCTGATTCCACCTCCTTCCCTCCCTCCCTCTCTCTCGGGCTCAGAGATGCCAAGTGTGGGAAGATCCAGTGTCAGAGTTCTGAGGCTCGGCCGCTGGAGTCTAACGCAGTGCCCATCGATACCACCATCATCTTGAATGGGAGGCAGATCCGGTGCCGGGGCACCCATGTCTACCGTGGTCCCGAGGAGGAGGGTGACATGCTGGACCCAGGGCTGGTGATGACTGGGACCAAGTGTGGCTACAACCATGTGAGTACTGCCTCACTCAGGGGAGAGAGGAGTGACTGACAAATGTGAGCTCTGGAGGGAACGTGCCTGGGCTCCAATCCCACCTTCCCAGCTTCCCCGAGCCTCAGTGGCTTCCTTTATAAAGCACGTTAGCAATAGCACGACCTGCCCCATAGAATTGTCATTAGGATTAAATGAGAGGATCCCTGTAAAGAGTAGCTAGCTTGTATCACTTTTGTCCTCATCATAAATTATTATATGATTTATGGAATGGACTAAACTCTAGTCCAGAAGCCTGGGGAAAATAAGGGCACCTATTTCACAGTTAACTGAGAACAAAATTATAAAAAAGATGTGAAGCACTCACAGAGCTGACTGCTGTCACCTTTTTTATTTTTTAAGGATAATATTAAAATCAGTGCATGTGAGTATATAACAAAGTAACTAACATATAACTGACACATTAATGTAGAATGTAATAACATATTTATTATATTAAATATAATGTTTTAAAAATGTAATGTTTGTTATTTTCTCCCCAGTCACAAAGGGAATAGCAGAATTTAGTTAACCGTCAGGTTGTCCTGGTTTTTCAGGTCATTTTCTTTTTTTTTTTTTAAGATTTTATTTTAAGATTTTATTTATTTATTATTTTTGTTTTATTTATTCATTCATTTATTTATTTATTTAATTTATTTGACACAGAGAGAGAGAACACAAGCAGGGGGAGTGGGAGAGGGAGACGCAGGTTTCCCGCTGAGCAGGGAGCCCGACCAACATGGGGCTCGATCCCAAAGGCAGACACTTAATGACTGGGCCACCTAGGTGCCCCTTTTTAGGCCATTTTCAGTTTTTCTCTGTAATAAATACCCAAAACGGCGTTCATTTTTGAGTCCCACACGTTCTAAGTGTAAAAGCCCTGGTTCCTGGTGGCTGACCAGCATCCCTTCCATTGGACTGACCGTTTGGTTTCTCCTCGCTACAGATTTGCTTCGAGGGGCAGTGCAGGAACACCTCCTTCTTTGAAACGGAAGGCTGCGGGAAGAAGTGTAATGGCCACGGGGTACGTGTGCCCAGGGTTCTGGGGCTCCTCTGCGCCAATGCCTTGGTGGGGGACGGGCCCCTTGGCGGACCGGAGCCCTCCAGGGTGCTGACACATGTGCCCCTCCCTCGCTCCAGGTCTGCAACAACAACCAGAACTGCCACTGCTTCCCGGGCTGGGCCCCGCCCTTCTGCAACACGCCGGGCCAGGGGGGTAGCATCGACAGCGGGCCCATGCCCCTCGACAGTGAGTATCTGGCCTGCACAGGGGCTCTGCCCACTTCTGTGAGAAGGGGTGGGTGGCACGATGTAGACAAAGAATGAGTGCGCTCCATTGTCCTGACTTTGTAGATGAGGGAACAAAAAGGGGGGCTAAGTGGGAGAGTGGCTGAGGCTGGCAGGCCGGTGTGGGGCTCCTCTCAGCTGTTCTTTCCCTTATTTCTACTGAGGAGGGTGACACTCCTTGAGGGAGGGAGAGATCAAGAGAGATCATGGGTTATTGAATAATCTCATCTCATTTTGGACTACGGGGCTGGTGACCAGTCCTTCTCAGCCACACAAAAAGAATCATGAACCTGGGGCACATTATAGCAGTTCAGAGTCCTTGGATGAACCAAGCTTAAAATGGAGAAACAGACATGTGGAAAAACTTACAATTTTTAGGGTAAATCACAGAGATTCTAGCCTTTTGGTTTCCAAGGGTTTTTTTTTCTTTCTTTTTTTAATAGCAAAGTACTTTTATTTGAATGAAGTCTTTTAGAGAAGAAACCCCAATATATAAAATGGGTAAAAGTAGTAATATCACAGGTGTATATATATTTTGTTCATTTAAATGTGTAATTTGTGAGAACACTGAGGCAGCTGTGATGAAACCAAATATGAGATTATGGATTATTTGTGAGACTTCTAGTCTTTGATCAGTCTCAGCCTCTCAACATTTTGGGTTGGTTGCTTTGCATCCAGAAAAGTCATATTCGGGCTGAAAACTAGTGGTAAGTAATAATAGAACTTGAGCTCCTTGTCTCAAAAGGAACGCTCCAATTAAACAGAAGGAACTGGAGAAACTTCATTATAAGGTCTGCACAAAGCCAGTTGACCTGACTGTTTAAGCCAATATTCATGGTTTCCCAGTGGTACCTAATGTGTGTGTTTCATTATACTTCTTTATTTAAAATAAATAACACAAATTAAATGTAAATCAAATATCTGAAGAAGAATCAGGCCATTGCTGCAGCCTGAACAGCTTCTGAATTTCTCACTTGGGTTCTGTTTCTGGAAGGTGTTGGTCCTGTGATAGCTGGAGTGTTCACGTCCTTGTTCATGCTGGCGGTCCTTTTGCTGATCTACTACTGCTGTAAACAGAACAACAAACTGGGCCAACTCAAGCCCTTAGCCCTCCCTTTGAAACTGAGGCAACAGTTCAGGTATGATGGGGTGCCAGAAAGGACTTGGGTCCACTTGTGGGTCATAACGTTTTTTGTAAGTAGAATGTGGTAGAAGCAAAACAAAACAAAACAAAACAAAACAAAAACCCCCAAAACAAAAACACCCTGTGGTAGTGGGTCTAATTCAGAGAAGGCAAGTGAGACATCCATGCCGCCATCTTCTTTTCTGCCCTGCTTTACCACCATGACAAACATTACTAGTTGATCTTACTGTAAGTTCTCTCTACTAGTGTTCACTTCAGAATCCTCAGCAGAATGTCTCTAACCAATTCCAGTTGGAATACAAAATGAAATCTATTTGCCATCCTCTTTGTAATTGTCTGGATTTCCATTTCAAAGAGCAGGAAACTGAGGCAACCCAGATGGACTGGCCAGCCTAAGTCAGTCACAGGGGTGGCTGGCCATCCACTCAAGACAAAGGCTTTTTTTTCCCCCCAGCAATTCACTCCTTTGGGTCCCGGGGGTATATGGTTTCTGAGTCCCCTGTTAAATTATACTTGTTCTGGAGAGGATTTTAAATCCTAAGCCTACCTGGATCTACGCCTGAGGGAATTGGTGGATAGCTGGTGACATCCTTGTGTCTCCTTGAACAAGAAAGTTCACAAAAGGGAAAAGAGAAGGTGTCAAGGAAAATTCTGTTTTGTAAAGGTTGGCTCTCTTTCCTTGAGAGTTCTCTACTGGCCATACAGTGTCTCCACACGTAAGGAGCCGGGGTTCAGGGGGACTAATCTCACGTTGTCCAGAGCAGACATGGGGGGGTTTAGCTGCTTAGTGGCCGTGCTGGGCCACAGGGAACTCAGACACTAACCCTCAATGAACATTCCCCTTCTTCCTTCTACCCCATCCTTGTTACTAGTTGTCCCTTCAGGATGTCTCAGAACAGTGGAACTGGCCACGCCAACCCAACGTTTAAGTTGCAGACGCCCCAGGGCAAGCGAAAGGTAAGGGCTTTGCACCACTGAACTTGGCTGCTTTTCCTTTATCCCCAGGACCCTGCTGGATTTTCCTAAAAGCTTTCTGTGGGCTTGTGGGATTGGTAACAAAAGCCACTTTCTTGGCTTGAGAGAGATTCTGCTGGTTCTCACATCCCCTCAGGACTTTAAAGATTGCACCTGACCCCTGGGCCCCTGGGGGTTTGGTATGTCAACACGTCCTCCCTTTGGCCTCCGGCCATCCCGGTGAGACGTGCAAGGGCTCTCTGAGTTTTGCAGCATATTGAGGATTCCTGTTTCTCAGGAATCCCTTGTCTCATGCATACAGGTGACCAACACCCCCGAGACCCTGCGGAAGCCCTCCCAGCCTCCTCCTCGGCCCCCTCCCGACTACCTGCATGGTGGCTCCCCACCTGTGCCATTGCTGACGCCACTCAGCAGGACCGCCAGGAGCTCCCCGGGGGCTGGGTCTCAAGTAGAGCGGAAGGAGTCATCCAGGGGGCCTCCTCCAAGCCGGCCTGTCCCCCCGGCCCCAAACTGCATCCTCTCCCAGGTAAGCAGATTCCCAGCAGCCCTGGATTAGGGCTGTGCTTTCAGGGCTGCCAGCAATAGGGAGTGGCAGGCTGTGCGGATGGGACTCTGAGACGGGAGCGGACCGCCTTACCTGCATTCTGGGAAACGCAGGGAGCACCCAGAGTGGGAGACTGGTGAGCGTGGAGAAATGGACTCCCCAGGCAGCCCCCACACTACAGAGGATTACCTTCTGGGTTGGCCTTTTTACACCAGGCCACTACCTCCCTTCTTCCCACAATGAACCTCCCTCACTCCCTCAGTTCCCTGTGCTCCTCTCAGTCTTGGCAAATGCTTCATCTTCCGCCTGGTAGCCTCTCCCCCCACTTCTGCATGGCCACCTCCCGTTCATCCTCAGATGTCCTCCTAGAGGCCACTTCCCCCAAGAAGCCCTCTCTGACCCCTCAAGCCTGAGTCTGGTGCCCTTGTACTTCTCTCATCATAGTGCTTGTCCCAACAAATTATACCTTCTGTTAATTGGGAAGTCTGACGGGGGATGCTAATTCAAGGGCAGGTCAAGGGGCAGGGGCCCCTGGAAGGTGTGAGTCACCTGCCAGCAGCCTCTTATCTGGCCTGTCTGTGCGCGAATGGCTCCCACTGCATCTTCTTGCAGAATTTCCCACACCAGAGACACACACATTTCCCTGGCTGGGGTCGAGCTCGGTGCCTTCCAGAGCCATCCTATGTGTTCTGGGGGTGACCGCTCAAGTGAGCCGGGCAACTTGTTTATTTTCCTCCTGGGACAGCTTTTGTTGGGCATGGTTAGGGGCTCCACTGGGCCTGGCTGAGCCTGCAGGGTTGGCCCCAGCTCTGGGAGGGTCCCCCGGACACAGGGCCACACTGCAGTTTAGCAGAGCTGAGCACGTCAGGTTTGCTTCTGTGGCGTGAAGCTGCCGGCCCCCCAGTTTTCTCCTCTGAGGCAGGAATGGGATGGAAAATGGTCATGCAGAAAGGGAGAGGAAGGCCTGGCAGGGAGAGAGGAGAGGGGAGAAGGGAAAAGAGCAAGAGGGCAGAAATGAGGAGAGGAGGCAGAGAGTACATTAGTTGGCTTTGGGGCCCTAACTGAGTCCCACCGACCCCCTGACCAGGGGCTCAAAGAGCAGAAAGTTGTCTTCCTCCAGTTCTGGAGGCTAGAAACAAAGACCGGGCTGTCGGCAGGGTTGGTTTCTTCTGGCTCGCAGGTCAGGTGGTCACTTTCTCCTGTGTCTTCGGTCAGTCTTTCCTTTGTGCCTGATATCTCTGTGTCCAGATTCCCTCTTCTCACGATAGCAGTCGGGCTGGATGAGGGCCCACTCTCATGGCTTCATTTAAACATAATTGCCTCATTAAAGTCCCTGCCTCCAAATACAGTCTCATTCCAAAGTCCGGGGATTTAGGGCCGCAACCTAGTAATTGGAAGAGCTAGGATTTAATCCCGGTCTGACTCCAAACTCTACCACCCTGTGTGCCAGCTCCTCATTTAGGCCATGGGGTCTCCCCAGCTGAATGAGATACCACTCTGCCTTGGGGACACTCACCGTCTAGATCTCAGCTCCACTGTTCGCTAGCTCTTCTATTCCCTACTGGGCAGCAGTGAGCAAAGCAGACGCGAGCTCAGCCTTACAGGGCTCATATTCCACTGGGCAAGAGACCCCAATATGCGTAGTTACACTGGGGAACAGTACTGAGAAGAGAGGGTCGGGGTTCTCAGAAAGAGAGTTATAGGGGGACTTGACCTATTCTGGGAAATCTAGGAAGGCTTCCCTGAGGAGGTGACCTCTAGAGGAGAGCTTTTTCCTGGTCCAGAGACCTGCCGATAGGGAGCTCCTTTGGGCCTGAGGAGCTATGAGGTGAGGCTGGAGAATCAGGAAGGGCCAGATTGTGCCAGACCCCAGTCAGGGCTTTGCTCTACATTCCTTGGGAAGGAATGTAGAGCAAGTGGTGGGGCATGGTGCCCGTGGTGGGGCATGATGACATGATCCACTTTTCCATTTATAAGGATTGCTCTTTGGGCTACCTCTTAGGCAGGAGCAGGATGCAGTGGCTGGGAGGGACCCCCAGCTGCTCCTAGGGCTGTTAATCTTCTGTCGTGCCCCGGGTAGGGATTACGTAGGTGTGTTCACTTCATGATTATTCATCTAGTTGTACATTTATGATTCACATTTTTATATGCATATGACAGTTCAACTCTAAAACACTGGTTTTAAAAAATGGAAGGTCCCCTCCAGCTGCAGTATAAATTGCTGATGTGAGGGGCTGTGACCGGGTGTCTGGACATGCTAGTCGGAAGGCTTAAATGCCTCCCAGAGGAGAGATGATGGTAGCCCGGAGCAGGGAGTGGCAGGAGTGCTGGATCAAAGCTGACGGGAGATGCGTAGGAGAGAAAACGGATGGGACTTGGGGAACAATTGCTGATGCCCCCCGTGTCTGGTTCACGCAGCCTGGCTGAGGGAGGTGTTGCCCCCCTGAGTGAGCAGTGGGCCAGAGCGTCTCATGGCTGTTTCTGCCTCTGGCAGTGCTGGCTGAGGTCCCTGGTCAAGCCCAGCTGGGTCTGCAATGTGGCCTGTGGCAGGATGCTGCTGCAGGAGGCCTGGTGTTGCCTTGCCTGCCCGGCTCCTGCCCAGATACCCGCCCTGCCCCGCGATTGCTCATTTTGCACGGCAAGCAGCTCAGGAACACAGCATTTCCCACAGCAGCCTGACATCTGCTCGCAGCTGTTGCCTTCCCTCAGAAGGTCTCTGTCCCGGCCTCCAGCAGCCCCCACCGTTTGGCAGCTGTCCGGGCTGGAAGGGTGGGGGATTGCATTGTCCTTGGGGGAAGGGATGGAGTGGGACAACATGGCTTTTGGGTTCCAAGAATCTGCTATTCTTCTGTTCTTTGAGCTTTAGTGTCTGCTCTGTTTTCTGATGGATGAGAAGCTTCTTTCCCAAAATCCCACTTCTCTGATTTGCTCCTGCCCTCTCCCTTTGCTTGCCTTTTGGCCATTGTTAGGCCTGCTAGGGACCTCAGGAAGGGGAACAATCAAGGACTTTGGGCCCTGGAACTCCCAGTGACTGAAATTGGCTTCTGTCTCACACCTCACAGTCTTAGGGTTCTGTGAGTGGTGGTATGGTCCATTCTTCGCCCTGTTTAAAAAAAAAAAAAAAATTGATTGCAGAAGAAATACGTATTTGAAGAATTTTGACTAGCTCAGAAATTTATTTTTTTAAATATTTTTTATTTACTAATTAGAGAGAGAGAGCACGAGCAAGGGGGAGGTGCAGAAGGAAAGGGAGCCTGATGTGGGGCTTAGTCCCAGGACCCCTGGGATCATGACCTGAGCTGAAGGCAGATGCTTAACCAACTGAACCACCCAGGTGCCCCTCAAAAATTTATTTATTCAACAAATATGTGTTGAGTGCTTACTGTGTACTAGGCACTGATCAGTGAACCAAACAGACAAGGAACTCTGCCCCTGCTTCTGGTCTTGTGGCAGGTGGAAAGGCAGAAAAGAAGAAATAAGTAAGTTCTATGGTATTTTGGAGGAGGGGTAAGTGATATATACGTCCCCTCCAAAAAAAGGAGATTGGGATAAAAGGGTCTGGGAATCCTGAAAGCTATGGTGAGGGGTGTTGTAATTTTAAGTAAGGTGGTCAGGGAAGACCTTATTGAGAAGGTAACAAAACAAATACAAAAGCACAAAGTGAAGATCCCATTAATTGCACCACCCACAGAAAACCAGTACAGAAAATATGTTTTCTTCTTTAAAAAAATTTTTTTTTAATTTACTCAAGTAATACACATATATGATCATGTTAAAAATAATTGAATGTTCCCCTGGATGACCCCCTCCCCACTCACACCCCATCCCTAACCTCTGTTATCAGTTTGGTCTATATCCTTTCTGACTTTCTTCTGTACATTTACATTGACATTGGGGTGGGGGGTGATGGAGGGACAAGGTGGTGATTTATTTTACATAAACCGTCCTCTCCGACTTGTATGTCAGCTGGCAATGGCTCTCTACCATCATTCCATCTCAGCTGTACGCCCTGCTTTACTCTTTTCAAACACCACTAACACCACTTCATCTGTTACTATATAACTTGTCATTTGGGCTAACTTGTCATTTGGGCTCTTTGTGATTGCCTTTGCTGTCACAAACAGTGTTGCAAGCGACATCCTTGCAGTTTCGTTCTTGCGTGCCTATGCAAATAGCAGGAAATGAAATGATCAGATTGGAGAATGACCATTTCTCATTTTAACAGATAATGCCAACTTGCTGTCCAGAAAAGCTTTTCCCTAAAACTGTAGACACATGCACACAATTTCTTTTTTTTTTTAAGATTTTATTTTTTATGTAACGGAGATCACAAGTAGGCAGAGAGGCGGGCAGAGAGAAGAGGGGAGGCAGGCTCCCTACTGAGCAGTGAGCCTGATGTGGGGCTCGATCTCAGGACCCTGGGATCATAACCTGAGCAGAAGGCAGAGGCTTTATCTCACTGAGCCACCCAGGAACCCCCACAATTTGTTTTTAAATAGGGCCATGCAGTATATCTCTTTGCTCCTCTGATTTGGATCAGTAATATTTGGGGAGCATTTTCTTTCAAATAGGCCCTTCTGGCCTTCGAGTGAGGCTTGTGGCTTTCTCCGCAGGATTTCTCCAGGCCGCGGCCACCGCAGAAGGCCCTCCCAGCAAACCCAGTGCCAGGCCGCAAAAGCCTCCCTCGGCCAGGCGGTGCATCCATCCTGCAGCCCACTGCCACTACCCCTCTTCAGCCCCGGCCTCTGGGAGCACCTGTCCCAAAGGTGAGTCTTTAGAAATCTTTGGAAGCCCTCAAGGCATAAGTTGGGGCCATGGGGCTCCAAGGAGGCAAGAATGTGGTTGAGAAAACAGACCAATTCCTGCCTCTTTTAGCAGGGGTGTGAATTTCCCGAACAAAAGCCAAGGACAAAAGCTTAGTGTTACTTGGTGCCTATATGACTTTCCTTTAAGTTAGGGCTAGAGTTTTTTGGTTTCTTAGGAGAGGCTTGGGAGGCTGAACTATGATGGCTTCCAGACGGTCTACAACTCTCCTGCTGAATGACTCTGAGCAACTCGCTCTCGAGCCCGTCAGGCTGCTGTAAAGGTCAAGGCAGTTCGTTTCCGCCAGCTTATGGGAGACGATTTACAAACGGCCCCTCTTCTGACCTCTTCCCTGGGGCTGACGTTTTCAGGCTGCCAGTCCGGGAGTCGGGGCAGGGGGGAGGAGGCTAGAAAACTGGCTGACTGCCCTGGGCTCCCACCAGGCTTGGGAAGTCTGCAGGCTGACCTGCAACTCGGGCTGGGGCCCCCACCTGGCTTCTCGCTGGAGGCTTGACAGTGGACACACAGACATGGTGACAGACTTCTATGGGAATCCATTCTTACCTGAAGGTCTGTTTATCCTTCTGATCGGCCGAAAGCCAGAGGACAGCTCCCGTCGACTCTACTGGTCAGCATTTAGCTGATTTCTCTCTCTATCTCTCTTCTCTGTCTTTCCACAGTTTCCTGAATACAGATCGCAGAGGGCTGGGGGGATGATCGGCTCGAAGACCTAGACCCCTCTGAAGGAGCTTCTGCCTTTCCTTGAGGACTCTGAACCCCCCCAGAGGATCCTGGCCATGGAGTCTGGAACAAGCATGTCTGGCCGCTTCCAAGTCCTTCCTCCTCTCTTTCCATCCTCCCAGAACCACTGCATCTCCGGAAATCTCCTTCTTGACTCAGTGCCTCCTTAGCTTCCTGGGAGGCCCAGAGAGACTACTATCCGATGTCATCAAAGCGTTGTTTTGTGCAATATACTGCCCTGGGGAAGGGAGGAGAGAGCACTGAAGAGGATGAATGGCGGCTTCTTCTCCAACCTCCCTCCTGCTGGCCCATCACCTCAGAGGTGCCAGTGGGGATGGTCTGGGCTGTCGGAGCTTGTAAGCTCAGCTGGGAAAGGTCCTGTTCAGCCCTTCGGCCCAGGGCTTGGGTTGGAGAAGCCATCCATGCCTCAGAGCTTTCCACGGCTTCTGTCTTCCTTGAAAGTCCCAAGCTAGACAGAGGCCGGATGCTTACTCATCCCTTTTAGCTCTGAGATTGAGAAGGGTCAAACCAGCTTCCATCGCGGCCCTGCCCAGGGCTTGGTTGAGGTCACCACTCCTGGGTCTGTGCCACATGTGACCAAGAGAAGTCCCCTCCCCTCCCCCCTCTCCCCGAAAGCCCCACCTCCCCTTACTTACACGGGTCCCCCTGACTCTGACAGGTACTACTTGTGGGCAGTGTAGACAGCAGAGGGAGCACCAGGCTTGGGCCTCCTCTGAGCCAACGCCAAAGGTTGTGGCTCTCAACTCGGAATCATTCTTGGTTGCCTTTTCTTTTCTTCTCTTTCCAAGTGCTCGGCACTTTTGATTTCTCCTTCAGAAATTTCTTCCCAGCTCTGACCTACCTGATGTGTGGTGAGTGGGCCTTCAGCACTTCAGCCTCTTGGAGACCTGGTGCTCGCAACCTACAAGCGAGGAGCCTGCCTCAAGGGTTGGCCACTGGATTTGCCATGTGGTTCTCAAGAGTGTCTCAAGAGCGTCGAAGCTTTATTTGCCATTGTGTTTTGTGGCCTTGGTAGGGTGAAGTTCTTACCCTCTACTCCCTGATGGAAATCTAAGGTAGGTCCTCAGGGATGGATGGCAGCAAAGGGGCCACGCCCCAGCCTGTCCCTAGGCCTAGTCATTTATTTGAGGCATGATCATTGCCCTCTGAGCAGAGAGCTGACCTGTCTCTAGAGATCTGTAGAGAAGCAGCCAACAGTCTTGATGGAACAGAATCGGAGCTGGGAACACCAGGATTTTTATCATCCACTTCCTTGTGTTCTTTCCTCTGGTCACTGCCCTTATCTGACCTTTACAGAAAGAACTTGGAGCAGCTGGGGAAATGGCACTCCAATGGGTACTACCCCCCCCACCAACCCCCCCAGCCCCGGTGCAGGGAAGGAAGGCTATGTGGTGCTCTGCTAAAGTGGACGACTCGTCACTGGAGATGTTCTCTGGTGACGGCCTCCCACCCCCAGAAGGGTGCTGTGCTGTCCCCACCTCCTGCAGTGAGCCGTTGTTCACTCTTGAAAACCTCAAAGCAAGGAAGAAGCTTGAGCTTTCACTCCCAACCACCAACCCAGGGCCCCCTTACAGTTCTCTGCATACAACAGGTGCTCAATAGATGTTCTCGGGTTTTGGACAAGTGGGAGATTTGGCATACGCACCTGGGAACACACATGGGGTGGATTTAGAAAGATCTCAGAAAAATGAGGTTCTTTTCCCTCAGGTAGACTGTTACTCATGCCTCCATCTCCCAGACTTGGGCCCTGGTTGATCCCCAGAGCCAGTTTCCACCTTCCTTGCTGCCTGATTAGGTCAGGGGACAGCCTTCTGTGTAATTGTGTAACTTCAAATGCCCCAGGCCTCAGGGTTGGGTCCCTCAAAAGTAAAGGTGAAAACACCTTGGCCAAAAAAAAAAAAAAAAAAAAAAAAAAAAAAATCACACTTCTACCCACCCGCCTGCCTCCCAGACGTTCCTGTGGCATGTCCAGCTTTTCTCCCAGACACAAGGAGGTCGAAGGCTCTGAAGTGAAAATGCCACAGCCACTGTGGCTGCATGAGCCTTTCGAACCTGAAATCCACCCTCCCTGCATCCATACCGGAAAGAGCCCTGGGTTGTATTTTATTGTTTCTCTGTTTTTGTCTTCCGTTATTTTAATACCACCTCCACCCGTAAAACTGTACTGTGAACTGGAAGAAGGTTGAATTTTTAAAATTTGATGGAGACTTTTGGCGGTGGGCTCTATTTACAGTTTCACTTCTGGCTGTGTTCAGGGACTAGGAGTCGCCATTTTTGGCGGAGGCCAGGGAGGCTGCCCGGGAGCAAGAGCAGCCCCTGCGAGCTCCCTTTGCCCTCCTGTGCCCGAGTGCTGCTTTGAGGTGACAAATAAAAGCAAATACAGCCTTAAGAGGGGCTTTATTGGAAAGGCTTACTGCAAGGCGGGGAAAGGGAACTTGTGATCCGGGCGCGGGCTCTAGCAGTAGGGAGACCGCTCAGGGGAGCTCCTGCAAGATCCCACGAGCATCTCAAAGCTCAGAATGAAGGGGCCTTTTCTCTGATCGCTGGAGTGGACTTGGCCAGAGAGAACCGCAATGGGGCCGTCCTTGTGCTCAGCCTCCCCGGGAAGGGGCTGGTGTGTGTTGGGTGCTGGCTCAGACCTGAGTGTGGGTCCAAGTTCAGGTGGGGAGAAGAGGAGCTCAACTAAAGTCTGGTGGAGTTAACCTGCCCTTTGTTCAAATGGAGCTGGATAGAAATCTTTTTAAACACTAACTTAGCCTGCCAGTTTTACAATGGAAATGTTTTCCTTAAGAACTGGGGAGCCATCTCTGAAATGTAAACCTCAAGGGGCTAGCACCCCTGTCTCCCTGTCTCCCTGTCTCTGGGGGATTTTATCCCAGGTGCCTGGCTCCAAGTTGTAACTACCTACTTGCCATTCATTCTTTTTAGCCTCGTTGACTTTTCCCTAAAAGCCCCTTTTCTGCCCCAGCTCTGAGATGCTTGCAGATCTTACAGGATTGGGGGAGCCCCTTCTCCACACTTCAGTAGCCCCTTGCTGTCTCTTGCAATAATCCTTTTGAATAAAACCTCCCCTCGCCTATGTCCAAATTTGTTCTTATTTGGCAAAGGGTATGGAAGACTTGCATATTTCACACTGGGGACCAGTTCTAAAGTCATGATTGTGTTAAATATGTGTATAACAGCTCTGCTGGACACCCAAGGGAATGTCAACTGGAAAGGTGCCCCATCCCTAGGGAAGCTTGCTAAGAGGGGTTCTGTAGAATCCAAGCCAGTGTCCCCAAAGTCACCCTTCTGTGCAGCCTCTCACACCATCCACTGTGTGTACGTATGTGTCTGGGATCTAGGGCAATGTGAATTTTCTTTTTATTTGGAGATCGTTCACGAAAAACAGATCCTTTTCTCTCTTGTCCGCCTATTAATTGTTTACAATATTTGTACATCTATGCAAAATACTTGAATGGGCCATGGTGCCTTTTTTCCTTGTTTGTATTTAATTAAAATAAATTGTCATTTGAAATGCTGTCTGGTTTGGCAGTTCTTTTTTGTTTGCTTTAATCTCCCCCTGCTCAGCCTGGGTAGGATCCATCCCATGAGGACGCGGCAGAAGAGTTCCCACAAAGACCATCAGTCCACCTGTCGGGCCTGAAGCCACAGAAAAGCCCTGGGTTTTCCCATGACCAGTCGAGGGAGCTATTTGTCTCTGTACCTGGACATAGGCTGGTCTCGTTTAGTTGGTTCTTGGGTCATAAAGGCATGAATGATCCTGGGATTCTCTGCTGTGTTTCTTGTCTTGCTACACTATTGTGTTTAGGAGACAACCAAGATCCTGTGGTCGCCTCCTCATCTTATTGCTATAGGTCAGACGCACATCAATGTGGGGGGAGACCTGTTCAAGGTCTGTTGGGCTGGGTGGGCAGGTACAGAGCGAAGGCTGGGGTTGAGTAGGCTTTTGGAATCCAGATCCCTGTGTGACAACAGCTCACATCCAATAGTGCCTCCGAGTCTGCAAAAGGACCTCACCCTTATTGTCTCATTTGATCCCCACCTTAGTTCTAAGTTTCTCCAAGAGAGAACATAATAACCACGAGAGCAGGTTAATATCCACTGAGTTTTGAGCTGGCATTGTATCCTACTTTCTTTATGTGAATGATCTCATTTAATCCTCACAAAAGCCCTGAGAGGTCTTTGGTATTTGATTCTATCTTTCTAACTTCTCAGGGCTTTGAGATTGCCTAAGGATTTCAAAGACATCAAACACAAATGCTTTGACTACTGCAATGCCTGCTCATGAAATTAGCCCCTTACCGAAATGCTGCTGCCTGCTTAACACCATCATCTAAACCAACCGCCAGTCCTAGATTGGCCAGCAACAGAATGCACAAAACCTGGATGGGCAGACCGAGGTCCGCGTCCCAGCTCTGCTGCTTACTAGATGCGAGAGAGTGGATGAGTTCCAGAACCCTTCCAGAACTCTTTCTGCTACACTGTGGGAGATAACCGTGGGAATAACACCTCCCTCAAAAGTGTCGTGATCAGGGGCGCCTGGGTGGCTCAGTGGGTTAAAGCCTCTGCCTTCGGCTCGGGTCATGATCCCAGGGTCCTGGGATCAAGCCCCGCATCGGGCTCTCTGCTCAGCAGGGAGCCTGCTTCCCTTCCTTTCTCTCTACCTGCCTCTCTGCCTACTTGTGATCTCTGTCAAATAAATAAATAAAATCTTAAAAAAAAAAAAAGTGTCGTGATCATCAGGGAAGTGCGCCCAGTGATAGCACCCACCTGTGCCAGGCACAAGCCAAGTGCTCAGAAACTGCTATGACAGTTTTAGAGTTGCTCTTCTGGACATGCCGGGGAGTTCATTTAATTCTGATCTGGACTGAGAGCTGACCCCCGAACGTTTGGGCAAAGGAGGACTATTGGAACAGAATTGTCCCTACATTCAATAAATGTTTTTAGGAGTGCCAACTATGTGTTGAGCAGTGAGAATAAGCAGCAAATAAAGACCAACTCCCATGGGGCTTCCGTCTACAGGGGGGAGACAGCACTGATCACAGAAAAGAATGAAGTAGTGCCAGCCTTCTTTAGCCCTTTAGGGAGATGTACTGCCTGGTCGTTAAGACTCTAGGCTTGGAGCCGATATCAACTTTGAATCTTCCTGACTGCGTGACCTTGGGGGATTACTTAACCTCCCTGTAACCCTTTCCTTGTATATAAAATGGGGATAAAAAAATGTATCTACCTTGGGGATTTGTGAGGACTTAAAAGAATTCACATGAAGCTCTTAGTACTGTGCCTGGTTCCCAGTATGGGCTCAGGCATTAACAAGGGATGAATATTTTCAATGGACTATTCCCAAAATGGTCTTTCCCACTGCAGGGAGGGGGTGGCTTCAAAAGCTACTGTAGGGACTTACTTGGCAGCCACAACCCTCCAGAGATTGGGTACCAGCCCCCCAGCCCCAGACAAACCAGTTTCATTGTTCTGTGTCCAAAGAAGGCCAAGACACAAGTATTGAGTAAACATACTCGGGGTCTTTATTCTTGACCCCGCAGACCACACTCTCAGGGCCCTTCAATGACTGCCATTCTCAAGATCCAACATGTTGCATTGATTTTAGCCACAGACAGAAATCCACATTCATTCAAAACCGGGGATTTGAGGCTGGAGGTGCAGGAAGCCAGTCTGTCGGTCAGACAAGCCTGTGGAGGCTCAAGGCCAACAAGAGTTTGGCCCGGGCTTGGCTGTGCTCAGGGGAGGGGGCGTCAACCCAGGACACAGGTACTGGGTTATACAGGGAAGCTCTGCGTCCCCACCCCAGGGGACAAGGATCAAGCCTTCCCTCTTTATAGACATACTGGCTCTCTGACTTCCCCTTCAATGGTCCTTCCACCAACGCCTGGAGCTAGAAAGAAGACAGGAAGCAAACTCTCTCTCTCCACCTGCTCTGTGTATTGAATGCTTCTGGTCAAATGTGAGGGGACTAAAGGCGGTCCCCAAAGCAGCTGGTGTTGGAGCAGTCATGACCTGCTATTTCCCAGGGCAGGGAGCTCATCAGTGGCCCTGGGGACTTGGTGGCAATCAGATCAACAGCCAGAATGCTCCCCATGCCAAGCTTACAACCCCACAGGTCACTAAAGTTCAAAGCAGATCCCACTGCTCAGGCATCTGAGGCTACAGCCCAGAAATTACCCAGAGCCCCTCCCACCTGGGTTCTTGGTTGGGCACCAGAGTAAACACAAAAGTCAGCTCCGGGTTTCTAGAGGGCTTCTGGCTGCTTTCTGCCAATTTCTGACGTTGCTCTTCCCTCTCCCCATCTCCCCAAATCATATTTTGGTTGACTCCTTGAGGAAAAGGAAAGTGCATTCCGCCAAATGCTATCACGACAGCTGGACTACTTTTAAGACCAGCGCAAACACGGTTCTCTCTCCAGAGCGAGGCGAAACAAAACACTGGGCTTCTCCGGCGCGGCTTGGCTGTGGAGGATCTTCTGTCGCCGTTGTTCTTGTCATTTTGTCTTGAGTCCTAAGGTAATTGCCCGAATGTCTCAGTGACGACTCCTTAGGACAGAGAGAGAGAGAGAGACAGAAGGGGCGGGTCTGGGGACAGACGGAAACTAAGACGCTGACCTCCAGGCTGGAGTGCTCGGGGAACGGGGCTGCTGCAAATGGTCCCTGAGACATCAGGTGGTTTTCACCGTAAGAAGGTCAGCTGAGGTCATGCTTTTGTCCCCAGGGCCCGAGTGGCAAAAGCAGCAGGACGTCTCACATCAGTCGTCAGTCCTGGATGGGGAGGCATGAGGAGCTGCTGTCTGGGCCTCTGGCAACGCGCTTCCTCCTTGGGCGGAGGAATGGGATTCAGTCTCAGGAGAGCGAGCACTAAGGACTGCCCGACAACCAGCATCTCAGGGAAGGTCTTGGCCTGTGCTACATTCAACGGGTCAGATTCTCCCTTCTTCCCCACAACGCAGGGATGGCACCGAGGACACAAGTGGGAAGGGAGGTCCAAGGGACCTGCTGGCACCGATGTATTTGGTCGCTGAGGCTGTTTCCACAAAGTTCTGCCACCACCACTCACTGGGTAGGGAACCTTCTTCTGGAAACAGTGATGAGGTATAAATGAACGTCTCGAGAAAAGAGAGCCCACTGGTAACAGTGGGGGCGAAAATAACCAGGTGCCTCTGAAATGGAGAGGTCAGGCTGTACCGTAGAGCTCATCTTCTCACTCACCGATTCCAAGTTTTAAGAATGGATTATAAATACTCTGGGCTTCTCTTCTGGTGATGGGGTGCTGGAGAGTTCTATATTGTCCACAAGGACATTCTTGTCTTCCAGTCTGATGACCGTGGGCTCAGGGGTGGGAGAGGGGGTTGGGTTTTTGTGCATGTGAGGCAAGCTGGTCCGGCTGATGTCCAGGTCTTTGAAAGCGTGAAGCATGAACACACCCAGAATGATGGTGACAAAGCCAGAAAGGGTGCCCACAATGTCCACTGCAGACATGCTGTGCCATTCCTTGAAGAGGATGACGGAGGAGGTAACCACCACCGTGGTGAAAAACACATAGTAGATGGGGAACACCAGCGAGGTATTAAAAATGTCCAGCGCCCTGTTGAGGAAGTTGACCTGAGTGCTGAGAGAGAGTGCCAGGATGAGGGACAGGATGTAGGGGAGGGGGTGCCGCACCACTGGCATCCCTTGGAAGAAATTCTTGATGGTGATGCCCAGGCCCTTGACAGCAGACACGGAGAAGGCTCCGATCACAGAGCAGATGATGATGTAGACAAGGATATTCCTTTGTCCATAGCGTGGGGCGACGACGAAGATGAGGATGAGGCAGAACACCAGGAGAAGCACAGCAAACACGATGTACCCTTCAGGAGGGGTGGGAGACAGATAACTGAGCTGCAGAGGGGGTGCTTAGTTTCCAGAACCTTCTACCCCTGGTCATGGGAGATAGCACTAAAAACTTAAGCCCTAAAGTCAGACAGACATAGGGTCCAGCCCCAGGTCACAACTTTTAAATAATTTGGGCAGGTTATTAATTAAAGCGCAAAACCTCCATTTCCTTATTTGTAAAATAGAGCTAATAATAGGACCTTTCTCATAGATCTTTTTTTGTGGGATTAAATGAGATAATGCAAACTATAAGACTGTGTCGTTCCCCCCACCCCCATTAATGCCCAATGTGACGGTATTTGGACATGAGGCCTTTGGAAGGTGGCACCCTTTGAAGATGGCACCCTCATGAATGGGATCAGTGCCCTTATAAAAGAGACCCCAGAGAGCTAGCTCCCTCACTCCTTCCACCATGTGAGGACACAGAGAGAAGTTGGCCATTTATGAACCAAATTGTGGCCCAAACCAGGGCCTTGATCTCGGACTTCCCAGAAGTATAAGAAATACACTTCTGTTGTTTATAAGCCCCCCAGTCTGTGATATCCTGTTACAGTGGCCTGAACATACCAGGACAATGCATAGAATGTATTTAGAACCGTGCCTGGTACATAATAAACACAGAATAAATGACATCAACACACATCAGGCTGGGAAGCCTGTGAGCCAACCCTAAGACGAGCCCTCGCCCCCCCACCCCCGACTTTCCTTCTTTAGCCTCCCTCTCCTCCAGGTGGCAGCACCTGGCATGGTCAGCACCCAGTGAGACCTTCCCTGGGGTTCATCCCCTGAGCTTTCCAGCTTCCGCGGGCGGGACGGGGCGTGGTCCTACCTGTGTCTTTCATCTTGGCAGCCATCTCCACGACGGTGGCAACCTTCTCTTCCTCGGGGGCGTGTATCACCATCACTGTGCTGCCAGCCACACAGATCACACAGCCCAGCTTCCCCAGCAGATTCAGGCTCTCTCCTAGGAAGTATGAGGACAGGATGGCACTGCAGGTGGACATGAGAGAGAGGGATTAGCAGCCGGTCCTGTCCCAGGGTCCTGAAGGAAAATGGTGGCTGAGCAAGAATTCATGGAGAAGAACAGATCAGGACTCACTACTCTCCCCCACAAAATGTTTGAAATAGATACTTATTTATGGGAGGGTTCTGGTATGTGCTGGAGGAATGGACGTACATGTGGATTTCTTTCACTGCAGAGACTAAAAGGATCCCCCAACAGAGAAGTCACAAAAGCCCTCATGGCATTGTCTAACTTCCCACCCAGTAAACACATCTCCCCTTAACATTACGAACAGACGCTTTGAGGCTTGGCTTATATACCTCTGATGGCAAGCAACTCACCCCTTCACAAAGCAAGTGATTCTATCGTAGGTTCATTCTAATTACCAAAAATATGATAATTTCTATTCAATGTCCTATTTCTACTCCTTGAGTTCCTTGAGTTCGTATAGAACAGATCTGTTCCTTCTTCCATTTGTATATGTCAATATAAACCACCACAATGACAATTATAGGCACTATGTCCTAGCATAATACCTAGTACATAATATATGTAATGTATATGTACTAGATATATAATACATTACATATATTATGTACTAGGTATTATGCTATGAACCTTCTACTTATTTTTTTTAAAGATTTTATTTATTTATTTGATAGACAAGATCACAAGTAGGCAAAGAGGCACGCGGGGGTGGGGGGGAAGCAGGCTCCCCGCTGAGCAGAGAGCCCAATGTGGGGCTCAATCCCAGGACTCTGAGATCATGACCTGAGCTGAAGGCAGAGGCTTAACCCACTGAGCCACCCAGGCGCCTGGAATTTTCTACTTATTATATCCCATTAACATCTTATAACTCTTTGAGAAGTAAAATATACTATCCCCATTTTATAGATGAGAAGACTGAGTCTCCTAAAAGTTAAAATAACTTGGCAAGGTCATACAACTAGGAAGTAGCAGGGCCAGGATTTTAGCTGAGTTTCTGTCTAATCATAAATCCTATGATTTTTCCTCTACACCTCATTGAAGAGAATTCCTGTGAGTTCCCTGTGTTTTCTCTTGCCTGGGCAAAACCCCTCCATTTCTTGCTATTCCTTGGTGATATGATTTTCATTCCCTCACATCCTCAGATGAGCTGGCAGAGGTGAGGGAAGAAGGGAGGGAAACTGGACAAGGCAGGTATGATCGCAGGACAGCTTTCTGTTTCTTTAGGAAGGTAACATGAGCATAGGGTAAAAGGCAGTTGGTTGATCTAGGACTGAATTACTCCGCAAAGTTCTGTTTAAGGTACCAAGAGAAAGGGGATTGATGTCCAAGCTCCTCTGAATGTCTTCCGTCTCTCCTCTAAAACTACCAAAAACACTGGCATTTGAGAGAGGCTGGGGGCATTTGCATAGGCAGGTCACACAGTGGAGAATTCCCTACCTCTCCCAACTTCCTGAGAGTGGAAATTCGTACAGTAATCAGATAGGCGACAGTGTAATAATGGCTACATCAGCCAGCTGTGTGATGTGAGTCATGCCTCTGTTTATTCTTGATTGTGTCAATGTTACAAAATTGTCATCAAGATGGTACAACAAAACAAAGGAAACTGTGTGTACTGGGTGTGGTTTGACAGGATTTACCAAGGCACCCAGGTTAAAGCCAATCATCACAGCCAGCTTCAAAGGGGGCTCCAAGACCCCCCTCCGTCCAGGAACTATGCTTATAGTTCGAGAGGAAGGTGGCAATGGGAAGCCCACAGAGTTAGTCCTTGAAGCAACGCCCTAGGGATTATTAGCATCCGCACTGAGCAGAGCAGAAACAGAGGCTTAGGGGAGTTAAGGGCCTGGCCCATGGTAATGTAATTACTGAGTGGCTGAGCTTAAGGTCAGAGCTCAGGGAGAGCCAATCTCGAGCTCCTGCTTTCCAACTTGAATGCAGCGCCTTCTGACCCACCAAGACATTGACGTGAGACGTCCGGCTTGGTGGCACTGGAAGCCCTTCCAGCTGGTCTGGGCTTGGCCACCCCCTCTATTGGCCATTCTTCTGAGGGGGTGCTAGAGAAGAAGCAGCCAACAGTCCAAGGCTCGGAGCTCGGACCAGCACAGTGCCTCTTTCTGGGAGCTGGGACCGACCCAGGTCCCTGACTGCCAGCGGCAGGTGATCCCACTTACAGCTCCAGACCTCAACAAACTGAAAATAGGAAGGAGGGAGAGACAGCAAGAGAGGAGATGATAACCTTATGAGGACACTCAGCGCTCCCAGAGGTGTGACGACTGTCGCAGGGGCAAATGCGTAGGCCCCGAAGTTGGCAACTTCTCCAGCAGCCACTAGGAAATGAAGGGAGAAAACAGGGTAGTGTGGCTTCGATGCCCATCTCCAGCCCAAACTAACCTGGGTGGAGACAGTTTCATTCAGTGATCAACCATTCCCAGCATCCCTGGCCGCATTCCCTAGAATCTTGGTCCTTATGCTTTGCCCCTGGCGAATCTGATCGGAATGTCAGGCCCAGACGCTCCTGATCAAATCCTTCCATTTTAAAGATGGGACAAGCTAGGCCCAGAGTCCAAAGTCACATGGCATGTGGGTGGAGTATGTGAAGTATGCCTCGGGGACACCCGATGTTTGGTCTGTATCTACAAGGTGCATTCTAGGAAGTGTTAATCGCCAAAGAAACATTTAGTTATTGATTCTCCAGGTACCACTTGGTCATGGAGCCATCTGTCCCAGAGGAACTGTGGGCAGGTGGTTAGAAATTCTGACATCTCCCCACAGCCTGGCCGAGATGCATAGGATGTATTTATCCTCCACATTTGAGTTTCTAGTTTGCAGACTCCTGTAAGTGCATATTCTGTGTCTGCTGGTAGAGAATGACCTGGGTCTGCCCTTTGAGAGGATGAATGCGATGGCCATGACTAAGACTGGGATCAAAACCTGACTTATAAATGGAAAGCTGGCTAATTTTTCCATTTGAAAGAATTAGGATTGGAAAGCCAGCGAGGGTGGGTGGAAAGCGGGGGTAGTGTGCGAATGTGTAAATCTGGGCAAACTTTAAGTGGCAGACCAGCCGTGTACTACGTCAGCCAACACACGGCCTGTGGAATGGAAAACCTGGCTGAGGGGCGCCATGACACTCTGACCAGCAGCTGGAGTCTCTCCGTTTCAAGGGAAGTTGAGTAATGACACCTTTCTCATTAGCAGCTTTCTACAAGCCTCTCTGGGGATACAAGTTTCATGGATGCAGGACTGACTTGGGGTGGAGAATGTGATCCGAAATACGGGGAAGATGTTCTACCTGCAACGACTGCCAAGGTTTTCCCTTTGAGATTCACACTTCGCACAAAGACAGAAATATCCCCACCACCCCTCCTTTCGTGTCCGCCTCTGCCATCAGTGCGTCAGTGTTGTTAGGAAAGAGCCCACTTACTGGTGAGAAAGCCAGCCCACCACATGGCGTCCTTCAGGTAGCCATACCCTCCGTCCACTGTAGAAAGGAATGGGCACAAAGTCAGAACTTGGCCGTGCTTTCTCAGGTCCTTTCTCATCTCTACCTTAACTCTCCAGTCTTGAGGGGTTCAATATGTTTCCCTTGCTTAGTGACTTTATCCATTCCCAAAGTTGCACATGCCATCTTTATGCTGGCGTCCTTATTTCATTTATGGGTACTGAGCCTTTTCTCCTGAGCCTAGATGAATGTCCAGTTGCTTACTTGACGTCTCTTGGATCTCCCACAGGCATCCCAAACTCTGTCCTAAACAGAACTCTTGATTTTAAGTGCACCCCGCCCACCCACCCACCACAGGAAACTCAGTAAGTGGTACCTCCATGTACCTAGCTGCTTAAGCCAGAAACCAGGGAATCACCCTCGACTCTCCCACTCCTCCACCTTCTGGGTTCCATCCAACCTGCTGTTTCCCTCTCCAAAGAGCATCTCACATGTGTCCACTCCACTGCCACCACCCGACTCCAAGGCGCTACCCACTCTGGCCTGGGGTGAGGCCACAGCCTCCCAAGGTTCCTCTGGTGTCACTCCCATCATCCCTTTATAACTCATTCAATCAGAGCAGCCGATGGTCTTTTAAGGATGTAAATCATACTGTCACTCCTCAGCTTGTAAAAGGCCAATGGCTTCCAAATACTCTTAAAAGACCAAAATCCTAAACAAGCCAGTTCATAGTTTTGACCCTGTTCACATCTCCAAAGGTACCTCTCTCCACTCTTCTTACTGTTGTCTAGCCACTCGGGCTTTCTTCTAGTTCCTCTAAAATGAGGAGCTCTTTTTGGCCTTAAGACCCTTGCTTTTCTGTGTCAGGAATAGTCTTCTTAATGACATTTGCTTATCTCTACCCTTACTCTTCAGGGCTTTGCTTGAACGTTGCTTCCCCTAAGATGCCCTCCCTGACCCCTTATCTCTGTGATATCTCCCTTGGGATTCTCTTTATCACACCCACCTCTTCTCCTTCATGGTACTATAATTTGAGTTAATGTATTTATTTTCTGGCATTTTTCCCCACTCAAATGGAGACACTATGACACCCAAAATTGTGTTTTGGGCTAGAAATGGAGCTAGAGTTGGAACCTCAGGAGTCTGCTTCCAAAACACAGTGTCTCACAGAACATGACACTGAACATGTCCAAACCTGAACCATCCTGATGCCATAAACCTGCTCATCCTGCATTCTCCATCTCAGAAAACAGCGCCCTCATCTCCCTAGTTGCTCAAGTCAGAAAGCTGAGTCAGTCTCGACTCTGTTTTATCCTCCCCTTGGAGCCAGTCAACACCAAACCCAGTAAGTTCTGCCTTTGAAAGCTACCTCTGGACTCCACCATGGTCTCCGTTCCCACAATTCCCCCGGTCCAAGCTGTGCTCTCTCTCTCCCCTAACTGGTCTCCTAGGTGCTGTGCTTGTCCCCTAATCCATTATCCATGCAGCAACCAGGAATTCCTTCAAATCGTAAATGGAACTATGTCTGTCCCCTGCCTAAAGCCTTTGTCACTTGCAAGTGCGTCCAAACTCCGCCCGGTTTATAAGACTCTTTGCCATCTGGCCCTCCCCCGCCCTCCTGTCTCTTATCCCCCACCCCCCGCCCCTCCCCACTCCCAGTCCTCCGAGCTACTTTCAGCTTCTAATGTCACTCATGTTCTCTCACCTTGGAGCATTTGCACACGCTGTTCTTTCTACCACGACCTCCTCTTTTCCCCCTCCCTTAGCCATCTCATCATTCAGGTCCCAGCTTCCAGATCACCTTATAGAAAACCTCCCCTTACCCTCCCAGCCTGGGCTTTTCACGCCCCTCCAAAATACCCCCTAAGTGTCCTGGATTTTCCCCACGATAAAGAGCACGTCACAGACTGGGGAACAGTTGCCTGGGTCCCCCACTTGGCTCAATGCCCCATGGGTCCCGGGTCCCCATGTCTAGCGTGGGACCTGGCACAGCAGGTATGCAGTGAATGATAATTAAATGAACGAATTCTTTTACACGTGATTCCTTTTCTCCAGAATGGGTTCATAGATACACACCTTATTTCCAAGCGAACAACTCCCTTGTGGACAGAGCCTCAGTCATTCTTTTGTGGCCTGTGAGGGGCTCCATCTGAGAGGCCAAGGGGCCACCGGAGATACCGGTGATACCACTGGAGATACCACTGCTCTGGGCAGAGGTATCTGTATTCCCATTTGGCAGGGAAGTCATGGCTGCCCAGGATGACAGAGCTGGTAAGAAATAGAACTGGACTCGATCTGGGGTTTTGGGTTCCTGGCCCTGAAACTTTTCCTTATCTGTACCCCAATTAACTTATCTTGAAGTTCTCCAGAAATGTTGGATTTTTAAAGGGAGATCTCCTGAGGGTGGACTGGATTCCCAGCGGGATTAACAATGAACCCTTTGTGACCATGGAGGCTAAGCTCGCCAACTGCCGCAGGGGACCCCCGTGAAGGGAGGTTCACAGGGCTGGCTGGGGGCTCAGCTGCCTAGCACCCTACGCCCATCCTCCCTGCCAGGACCCTACCGGCCCGTGTGGCCCCGGAGGCCACCAGTCGCTGAAGGCCTTTCTTCTTGAGGATGACGCTGCTGCCGATGAGGAAGCTGGACAAGAAGGCCAGACCCAGACCAACATAGAAGCCATAGTTCTGCCTGAACCTCTCCTTCCAGCTGTGAGAGGTGACATTGCTGGGCACCTGGGGGCTGAGGTCACCGACGATCTGGCACAGGACTTGGTGGGAGGAGCAGTACAGGCTGATCAGGGAACCTGGACGGGAAGAGCACGATAAGAGAGTCACACCGGGGACATCGGTGTGCGCTTTCAAAATCCTGGAACTGGCTACTGTTTCAGACCCCATAGTTCAGCCGCAGTGGGCCTCCATCCACACAAGGGGCTTCAACCCAACAACAATAGATAGCATCCTCTGAGTGCCTACTCCCGTCTAGGAGTTTTATTTGTGGAACTCATCCAATTTTTATGACCATCTGTCAGATCAGTGCTGCCTTGAGTTCCCATTTCATAGATGGGAAATAGAGGCCATGAGATGTCAGGCACCTCGCCTAAGAACACAGACTGTCTGACTCCAGAACTCTAGCATGTGACCACTAAGGTGTTCCGATGCCCCACACACCAAGCAGGGTCCTCCAAGCTCTCAGACATCACTGACTCCAACCTCCCCGCCCCCCTCCCGAGGCATCCCCTCCCAGCCTCTGGACCTCTGACAGCTCAGGATCACGCAGGGAGTCTCCCCTCCAAGCGGCCTCTTCACTGCCATATCCCCACCTCCAGCCACAACTGAGACTGCTGATAGTTAACATGAGGGAGTGAGGCTAGAACTCCCACAGCCCCTTCAGGGCCTGCAGGTAACTAAATATAAGCAGCCTGTTGGTTACAACTGACCATTCCTAGGCCTTATTCTAAGACCTCTGGGGCCCATGGTCAGTGGCGGGGGGCCTCCTTCCAGCCTCAGACGGATTACTGTCCCTGTCGCCCCATGGAGCATCCCTTTAGTTCGCCTTCCAAGTCCTAGAGATCCTGAGAGCCTGAATCAGCCCTCATGTCCCAGAACCCACCAACCCTTGCTTGCCTTCTGGCACAAACACTAAGGACAATAGGACAACTTTGGGCCCGAGGGGCACACCCTCTGTCAGGGGAGCTAAGTTGCCCAAGTTCAGAAAAACCACCTAAATCACAGCCAGTAATCCCCCAGCGCCAGGACTACATGCTCCTCTGCTCTGGGGTGTTCCGTGAGCATTCCTATCATGGAAATGGCACAGGGATCATGTCCAGGGTTTTAGCCAAAGAAACTGGGGCCCTGATAAATTTGGTAAGCTGAGTAAGACGACACTGGCAGTACACAGTGAAGCCAAACTGTTCTCCGTGTGATGTCAAAGCCATGCTCTTAACTGCTACCGGTGCCCCACAGGGCAGGCAGCAAGGGCAGGCTGGGGCTTCGCTTCGTCTCTTGAGGGTTGTTTTAAACTATGAATTCATTACCTACATTTAAAATCAGATTTCCCGGGGCGCCTTGGTGGCTCAGTGGGTTAAAGCCTCTGCCTTCGGCTCAGGTCATGGTCCCAGGGTCCTGGGATCAAGCCCCACATCGAGCTCTCTGCTCAGCAGGGAGCCTGCTTCCCTTCCTCTCTCTGCCTGCCTCTCTGCCTACTTGTGATCTATCTGTCAAATAAATAAATAAAATCTTTAAGAAAAAAAAAATCAGATTTCCCACGAAAATCCAGCTTTTGATCTGCCTCTGTTTACCTGATGGAGCGCACCTTCCCAGAGCCCACCACTGACTGCCGCTGAGAGTGGCTGCCCCCTTAGGACACGTTCTATGCAATTCCCTGGGGTCCGTATCTGCTGCCCTTCGATCATTTGGGTTATGTGCTCAGCCCCTGTAGGCATCTGAATTTGTGACCGCCAGTGGTAGAAGGTCTTTTTCAAACTGTGGGGCACAAAACTTCAGCCTCCTGCACCAGGAATGGAAGCCTGGGCCAGGCACTTCTTCTCAGAGCAATGAGAACTACAGACTGGCACTGGATGGGCCTCAAAGTCCAAGGTCATGCAGCTCTGGCATTGGCGGTATCTGGATCATAGAGTGGCATCTTGGTTGAATAAAGAAAGAGCAATATTGACCTTTCTTCCATGGCACAGAAGCAGAGAACAATGGTGCTGGAGAGCCCCGGAAGACAGGCTGGCTAACCCTCTTACTTGCAGCCAGGAAAACTGAGGCCCTGAGGAGGGGAAGGACTTGCTTGAATCTCACAAAAACCTAGTGGCAGAGCTGGGCCTGGAAACCACCGGGGACATCCATGTGTCTTTTGCAATGGGTGATCTCTCTTCCTAACACCTGTGTCACAATCAAGAGAAGGTATGACAAGAAGCCATCTCCATCCCTACTCAGATTTGGTCTGACCTCTCACTCCTGTTCCTCAGCTCAGACGGTCGAGTCTGGGGAGTTCCCTGAACACAGGAAATGAGCCAGAGCCAGGATATGGGCCATGGAAGGTGACTCCCTAGAAGAAGGCCAATCCCATTCCCACGCCCTTCACCTGCGTTCCTGAAGGCGCATCTCCAGGAGGTGGAGCCAAATGGTGAACTTGCCTGTTTTGGGGAAGCCTGGAGCACCCGAGGCCCCGGCAGCCTCCAGTGAATTAAGTTTTCCCATAAGGACAGAAAGAAAAAGAGAGAGGGGGCTGAGGGCCAAAGGAAATCCAGCTCTGGGGAGGATGCTCATTAGGCAAATGGCTGTTGGGCCTGGTGATTCCCATTTCTCTTCCAGAATATGCTAGGACCAGGGAACATATTCTTCCCCAGGGGAAGGTGAGGCCGAAAATGGACTGCATTGTTGGTCAGGAAACCAAAGCCAGCCAACACCCACAGAGCTGGCTTTGAACACTTTGCTGGGCAAGAGAAGTTAGAGAAACAGCGCTCTCCGACAGGCTTCCAGAGCAAGGGGAGGTAGGAGCATGGAGACACATCAAGAAAGGAGTATAGCAACATGAGAGCAGGTTTGAGAATCCAAGAGCTCTAATTTTACATTTCACTCCCCCAACTGCAGGACCTTTGCACAAATTATCAGACTTTTCAGGACCTCTGTTTCTTTCTCTCCAGAAAGGAGACAGCAAGGTAATAATACCTACTTGCCCTCTAGAGTTAAGGACTAAATGAGATAATGCAGGTAAAGGGTCTAGTCTACCACCGCATTCCTGGTAAGAGCTCAACGCACAGCTCAGGGTCTTTCCTTATCCCTTCCTGGTTTTCTTTCCCTCAAGGTGCATTTTCCTACATTTTCCTACAAGGTGCATTTGGGTTTGGCGGTGTGAGTGTCTGCGTCCCTCTCCCTGGTCTTTGGTGGGCCACAGGGAGACAACCAGACCCGGGCAGGTAAGAGAATCTGAAGCAACTATACATAAGAAACCACCGTGAAACCCTCCACCTCTGGCTGACCAGCTCCAATCAATTATGTCTGCCTCCCCCTCCTCCCGCCCCACGCATCCCTTTCCTCCCATTCTCCCTCTCAGCTCCCCAGCTCCGAAGGTGGGGAAGTCAGCCAGAACCCTGCTCCTCTCCCCCGCCCAAGACCGGCCGGACCATAGGTCATGCTGACCCAGCCCTCCCCGCTTTGGGCTGCCGCAGGAGAGCACGCGAGGGAAAGGAGCAGCCGGGAAGGGAAGGCGCGAAGCGCGCGGCGCTCCCGGGTCCCCTGCGCCCGCACGCACCGTTCTGGCAGCTGGCGTTGCTGGCCTGCAGCTCCATGGGCCCCGGGCGCACGGACCGACCGACGGACGCGCGGGCGGCTGGCGCCCCGGGGTCGCCGGCTCCGGAGCAGGTGGCCGAGACTCGTCCCGGCTTGGCCGGCGTGCGAGAAGCTGCTGGGGTCGGTCGGACCCAGGGGTGGAGAGAATGACGCGCCCCGGAGGGGGACGGTCCCCGGGGAGGAGTCACCCCGGCGTCTCGGGCAACTCCCTGGGTCGGGGGCCCAGCGCCCGGGCTGCCCGCACAAGGGCACGCGCCCTCCCGGGGTGCGGAGGCTGCCGGGCATCCCGGGAGGGAGTCGCCGGGTTGCGGGGGACCCCCCCCACCCCGGCAGGAGGCAAGGGGGCGGGTCCCCTGGCGCCGCCCCTCCGCGACGCCCGGACTGCACCCAGTTGCCTCGGCAGGGACAGAGTTGATGGGTCCTCAGAGGTGGGAGAGGGGGAGATTTCCTGGCCAAGGTGGAAGTGGAAACGTGGGAGTTGGAAAAGGCACTGCAGCCCGTTGGAGCCCTCTCAGACTGGGGGTGGTGTCCGAGACCCTGGGTTTTTTCCTGCCTGCCTGCCTTCCCGGCTTCCTACTTCCCTGCCTCCCTGCCTTGTTCATTCATTCAACATAGGACTGAACTGTGCTGGGCACTAGCACAGGCACACAGTAAGTAAGTGCCCCCCAAAATGGTGAATACGTCTTCGTGGAATGAATGGACGATAGACGCTTGGGAGAAGTATATTTCTTCCGAGGGACTGGAGACCAAAATGAGTTAGCCATATTCTCTGTCCCTGGAGAACTTTATATATTAATGAGAGAAACAAAATGGGATTTATTATCTAGAAACTGGTGTCTTCCAAATCACCCCCCCCAAAAAAAACACCCCAACTGTGATTATGGGAACTATATTTGCTACTATGGGTAATAGTAAAAATAAATTAGAGAAACACTATTCTGGACCATAAAAACACTTGTGCAATGCTTGCTATAGGCCAGGCACTGTTATTAGTGCTGAAAAATCCCTGTTCGTTTAATCCTCATGACAACCATACACAGTATATACTCAGGAAACTGAGGCACAGAGTGATCAGGTGACTTACCAGGTTTCCCAGCTAGGAAGCGGAGAGTGAAGATGGAGAGCATGCTCCCCGTGGCCGCACTAATATGCCTGGCATTTTAGCCCGAAATACACTTGTGCTCCTGAGTAGTGCAGACATGGGACCACCAAGAAAGCAGTGGCCGGTTTTGGCAATCATGGTCACTGACTTCCTGGAGGAGGCAGCTTTTAAAAATAGTTACTTACGGAGTCTTCACTATGGGACAGACCCTGTACTAAACCCTATACGCGGGACACCTGGGTGGCTGAGTGGGTTGAGTGTCCAGCTCCTGGTTTTGGCGGAGGTCATGATCTCAGGGTTGTGAGACTGAGCCCCACTTCAGGCTTCCTGCTCAGAGCAGAGTCCGCTTGATTCTCTTTCTGCCTCTCCCTCTCCCCCGGCCCCTCCCCCTACACGTGCTTCTCTCGCTTTCAAATAAATAAATAAATAAATAAATAAATAAAATCTTTAAACCCTATACAGACATGACCTCTCATTTGGTACGTACCATTACCATGTCCATGGTACAAGTGAGAGAAAACTGTACTTAAAAAAAAAAAAAAACTTTTGGTTATAAAATAACTTTAGATTTGTAGGAGAGTCACAGAAGTAGTACTCAAAGTTCCCATATATCTGTTACCAGGATCCCTTAATGTTGACATTTTGTATAGGAATAGAAATAGCCCATATTTGAAATACTCTGAGAAACTTGCCCCAGAGGTCCCACAGCTAGTGAGGGCACCAGGAGTAAACAGGCTCTGCCCCCCGCCCCAACCAGCCTGTCCTCCCTGCCCTCACTTTCCACCTTTCAACTTGTGGCCGTCTAGCTGGGACGCAAGAGATGGGTTCTCCCAGCATGTGGCTTCCCCTAACTTTCTGGGTGACTTTAAACAAGTCACGTACTGTCCAGGAGAAACAGTTTCTTCATCTGTCAAATAAGAGAGCTCCTTTCTGTGTGTGTGTGTGTGTGTGAGTGTGTGTGTGTATGTGTGCATGTGACCATGGGGTAAGGTAGGGCTTAGAAGGAAAAGGAAAATCACAGCTATTACTAACAATACACCTCGAAGTTCAAGGGGCCTTAATGCTCCCAGTCCTTCCCCTCACTCTGGAGGGATGTGGCACCAGAGTTCACATGGAAGTGAGACCTCCAAGTCCAGTATGAGCTGGAGCACAGTGCAGCTCGAAACTGGGTGATCGGAAATGATAGTTCATTACGGAAGCCTCCAAGCTGTCTGAGAAGGAGGATCGGACACAAGAATTTAATTGGCCTTTTTTCTTACCTAAGCATTTCTGCGGCTCAGATCTAACATGCGCTACAAAACAGCATCCATTTCAGCCTGGCGGGAGGACCACACTCAAACACTCTCCGCCTGCACACTCGACTGTGTTTGTTCCAAGGACACAGAACAAGAGATCTGTGGTCTTTCTTTCTGGCCTGGGCTTTTTTAATCATAAGAGAGGATGTTTAGATTATGGTCACATTATGCCAGAGCTGAGCCCAGATCTTGAGGGACAGATACACACGTGTGTGCTTTAATATATATGTTTGTGGAGGGGTTTGTGATTTGTGAGGCCGCTACATTTTAGGTTTCCGGGCAGGGGCTCCCTTGTCCCAAGTTAAGGGCTTTCACCCTGTGCTTCGAGACAAGGCTTCTCAGAGGTCCGTGAGTTTCATGTTTTAGGGCAGTGGTCTGAGGTGGTAGGAGCTGGGATCTGAAGAAGGGCCTTCCACACCCTCTCTGGGCCTCAGGCTCCCCATTTGTTCTAGAAGGAGGCGGGGCTTCCCCAGGGCTGGCATCAGCATCCCGGGAGCACAGAAATAATGAACCCCATTGAACCACAGTCTCCTTGCCTGCTGTCCTGACAAAGCCCTTTTCTCCCTGAGCCACAATAGCACTGTCAGGCAGGTAGCAGGGCCTGTAGCATTGTCTCCCCAGAAAAGAACAACAGGGTTCACTGTCTGTCCCAGGCTCGTTGACCAGGGGAGGGCGGTGGCTTTGGAAGGGTCTGACCAGCCAGAGACAGAGGGCTCTGTCCTTAGCCAGCCAGACTCTGGTGAACCAGTCACATCTCCTGTGGCCAGTTATCTCTGATGAATAGGAGAACTAATTTGCCGAAACCCAAACTCCCAAAATTGTGACCCTTCTAAGTGCATGTCCAAAAGTTTTATGGTCTAGAACTGAACTGTTAATATGATAGCCACCAGTTCCATGTGACTATTCAGGATGTGGAAAGTAGCTAATGTGAACTATGCTAAGTGCGTAAAACAGACACTGTTAATATTTTGAGCCACATAGTTGTTTGCTGTGGGGGGCTGTCCTATGCACTGTAGGATTTTTGGCAGTGTCCCTGGTCTCACACCAGCGCATACACTGCTGCCCATTCCCAGGCTCCCCACATTATGACAGCCAAAAGCATTCCAGACAATTGCCAAAATCTCCCCAGGTTGCAACTCATGCAGATTGCAAGGACTTAATAAGAAAAACAATGTAAGCTATTAATAACTTTTTAGTATTGATCACATGTTGAAATGATAATATCTTGGATACAATGGGTTAAATGAAATTTATTATTCAAATTAATTTTCTCTACTTCTTTTTACTTTTTGTAAAGTGGCTACAGAACAATTTAAAATTACATAGCGGCTCACATTATATTTCTATTGGACATTGCTATTTTAGAGGGCTTGTTATATGTTGTATGCATGTAAGTTACGTGTATATATGTACACACATGCTCATTTCATCTTTGCAGCAATCCTAGGAAGCAGATTTTATTATTATCCCCATTTTCCAGATGAGGAATGAAGCCCAGGGAGGTCACTGAGCCTATAAGGAGAGAAGCCAAAAATCAAACACACACATACTTTTCAGATCTGCACATACTAAGTTTCCTAGGTCTAATAACATGCCACGAGGCTTGGGTAGGTCACTTCCCCTCTTGGCATCTTACCCCAGGTACAAGGGCTGAACAAGATGCAGCTTGTGGTCCTTTCCCACCCTGCAGAGCTGGTCTTTTGGGCAGGGCAGGGAGGGACAGATGGCTATCACCTCCTTCAGACTGACCTGGAATCATGGGAATCTTGCCCGTTGGCATGCAGAAGCCGGCCAACTCCTCTTCTTTAGGTGGGTCCCCGGGATGGCTGCTGTTCTCATAAAAAGCTTTATTGTCACTAGAAATAATACTTGGGATGGTCACAGGTGCACTCAGACTGACTCTAAGTAGAGCACCATGCCTAGGGATGAGTCCAAATGCCGCTGGCATCAATAATGATGATTAAAACAACACACTGTTACTGACTTCTTCCTCTGTGTGTTAAGCGCTTTGCAGGCATTGCCTCAAATGGTCATTGCAATCCCTTACTCTGGATACCATTTTAGGTCCCATTTTACAGATGGAGGAATAAAGGCTCAGAGAAATGAAGTGACTGTACCAAGGTCACATGCAATGGTAAAGACAAAACTTCCAGCTGGGTTTGTGTGTCCCTAGAGCAGCTCTCCTAACCAAGGCACTGGTTTTGGGAGATTAGAGACTTCTTTCCAGACCTCTTCGTGGTCCTGCTGTCTATGGGTAGCTGGGAAGACCGGGGCCATCCAGAAGCCACACGGAGAGCTACACAACCTTCAGAGTTAGAGCTGAACTAATCAACCCTCGTAGTCTACATATGGGGAAACTGAGGCCCAGAGAGGGGAAAGGTCACACCCAACATCGCTGCTAACTCATGGCAGAATCAGAAACTTATTGATAATCACTCCAACCCTGATCTAGCACTTTTATATCCCACGATGCTTTTTTTATGAGCAGAAAAGATTGACCTTAGGGCAAATAATGAGAGTTATTATTTTTGGCCACTTTTTAAGCATGAGCCAGTGCACTAAGGATTTCATGTACCTGCTCCCATTTACTCCTCACAATAAGCCTCTGAGTCAGGTGCTGCTATGATTCCCATTTTAGAGGTAAGAAAACTGAGACTAGGAATGGCTAAGGAACTTGTCTGCAATTAAATACTGCAGCCAAGAGGAAAACCAGTAGATTCTAGAGCCATTCTTGACCACATTCCTTGGGCTGATCTCACTTGCATTTTAGGGGATCCTCTATCAGAGGATCTGACCACAGGTGGGAGACGTTTCAAATTCCTACGGAGAGTAGAGCTCACTGGGAAGAATGTATGTGGAAGTGCTGCATTGCTTGGCCTTGGCATGGATGTGCAGAGAGCCTAATGCACTTAATTCATGGAAAAGAGCTTCAGATCTTATCAAAAACTAGCTATGGTCCCCTTCCTACTGAAATGAACTATGGCAGTGCATCGTCTATGTTGCAGGTTCTCTGATCCTCATGGCAGTCCCATGAGGCAATGGAGTTACCCTAGTTTTATAGTTAGCTGATGACAGAAAGAGCCTAGGATGGCTGATGACTTGCTCAAGGTCACACAGATAAGAAGTGGCTAAGCCCAGATTTGAGCAGGTCCTCAAAGCTCTACTTCAGTCTCTTCCTCGTTCCCTGTCTTTTGCTCTTGGGAGTCACCGCTCAGGCTGGCAACTCAGACTGTAGTGATGCTCCTCTCCCGCACCTGTTTGTTTGTGGGTACAGAGAGGGTAAGGGCACAGGGTGCTCTGTGACCAGAGGGAGGCCTGTTTTTAAAGTGGGAAGAGTCACCTTGAAAAGGAAGGACAAACTTGGGCTCTGTTTTTTTCCTTTTGAGTTTTAATAAATGAACCCATCTTAGACTTTGATATCTGAGAGGTTGGTATTAAAGGGTTAGGGGATGTGAGTTCTAGTCCCCATTCTGCCACTAATATACTGGGACCAGGGGCAGGTCCTTCCCATCCGAATCTCAGTCTCCCTAATATGGGTAATGAAAATAAAGGACTAAATAGTGTTTTTTAAAACTTTTTTTTTTTTTTTTTATGAGATGGGGGTAGATACCAAACTTTTTTTTTCCCCAAGGAGAACATTAAATTGAAGGACAACATACAAATGTCCTTCAAGAGGCACTACTTTCATCGTTTTGGGGGAAGAGCCTAGAACCTTGTCTCCTTGGCTTCCATGTTGTCTCCCGGCTGCCCCTCCCCTGCTGCTGACACCCCCCACCCATGCTAGGACTTGGAAGATCCTATATTGATTGTGGAGTGCCTGTGTGGCCTCCTGAGCACACAATGTTTTCATCTTACGGGATGCTTCCCTAGAGCCGGTTTGGGGTTCAGAAGAATGGCCAGAGACTTTCCTGCACAGGGAGGCTCTTGAAGGGTTGTCTGTGGGCTCAGGACCTTAGTTCTCTAGGCCCATTTGCTCTCCAGGTCCTGAGACACAGTCACACAGTTGCCAAGTGGGTCTGAATCCCCCTGCGTGGGTGGTACAGTCTGAGTCCCAGGAGTAAATTCCCACACACTCTTGGATGCATTCAACATTGGGTGTGAGAGCGCTGTAGGCGGAGTGGGCTGGGAGATGTGTTTTACTTGCCAGCCTGTGAATAGCTCAGCCTCCTTCAGGGCTTCTGGGGAGGAAGAGCAGGTTTGGGGTGCATGTAGGTCTCACCTCCATCACACACAATGGCTGTGTGGCCCTAGGCAAGTTACTTACCTTTCCTGTCCCATCTGTAAAACAAGGATAATGACGATGATAACAATGGTAATAAAGTTACCTCTCACTGAAGACCTGCTTTGTAGATTCTGTGTAAGTGCGTCTCATCTGTTACAACCCAGCAAATCCTCACATTAACCTTATGAGGCCGGTGTTGTAGGATCCATTTATAGATGTAGAAGTTAGTGAGGCACAGAGAAGTTAGATGGTTTGCCCAAGGCACACAGCTCCAGCTAGCACAAGGCAGGAAAACTCTTGTTTTTCTCATTCCAAAGTCAACATTTTCACCTGTGACATTATACTACCTTCTTAAACTAAACCTGCCTCAAAAGGCTCTTTTGAGAATCACAAAAGACAACCTACATCATAATCACAGAACTGGCATGTAGTAGGTGTTCAGTAAATGGG
Organism: Enhydra lutris kenyoni; assembly: GCF_002288905.1. Lineage (NCBI taxonomy): Eukaryota > Metazoa > Chordata > Mammalia > Carnivora > Mustelidae > Enhydra > Enhydra lutris. The sequence continues at coordinate 30,491,319 of NW_019154089.1, forward strand.
TTCTGGTTCCTCAGCTTCTGCCAAATGCCCAAAATGTCCCCTGCAAGCCTGAAGGGGGATGTCCATCTACAAGTCTCTTCCCAGTAAGTGAAAGTAGGGGAAGGGAAGAGAATTTTACCTGATCTCAAGAAAAATTGCCTTTCTCCTGCAAAAAGTGCTTCTTTAATGACTGTTTCCCAAACTGTGATCCATGCAACACCATTCCACATTGTCCCATGTTCAGTAAAGTTTGGGAAATGCTACATTCTCAACTCTCCTCTCAGAGACACTTATCGCATATTAGCACGTTAAAGGCACAGAGAAGTCCTACCCGCAAAGAATCCTGCTCAATTTAGTTTAACCCAGAGTGTTCCAAACCCCCCAATCATGAGATTCCCATGCCTCACCCCACAAATATCTTATTCCCATAACACCTATTAACATCTTGTTCTAAAGAACACTCCTGGGAAGGAAGCTGATTCTTTCCCATTCCTGCAGATAAGGTGACTAGAGGCCAGAGAGCTTACTTGGATTATCCAAAGTCATACAGCAGTAAGGGTAGGAGCTCTAAACTCAAACTCACTACTGAGGCACATGCAGGGCAGAATAGTGGTTAAAAGCAGAACGTGGAGTTGGACAGACCGGGTTTCCATCCTCCTCTACCATTCCCTAGCCGAGTGTCCCTGAGCAGGTTACTTCACCTCCCTGGGCGTCAATTTCCTCATTAGTTCCATGGGGACAAGATGGTATCTATCTCCTCAGGCAAACCAGGGGACTCAATGAGTTAATACAAGAAAGGTGGTCAGATCAGCAACTGGCATAACATAGTTCATGATTACTGTTCCTACTAGAGTTTGCATAAAGTGAAGTTTACCCGCGTGTCTGTTGCCCCGGAGGGGAGTTTACTGCTATTTTAGAGAGTTGGCTGCTGGCAGCCAGGACCCACCGGGGCCTTGCTGGAGGGAGGCCACGGATTGCCAGCAGCTCTCGGGAGCCCCTTCTCCAGCCAAAGTTTCCAGAAGGCGTGTGTGGAGGGATGCTCCTCCCCACCTTCCCCCGGGGCCAGGCCTCTTCATGGTACCAGACCCAACAGCCCACATGGCTGCCTTCTCTCCCTGTCTCTTGTCCAAGCTCAGAGGAATCCTTGCTGGAATTGTCACTTTGCAAAGCTGAGATGGGCTCAGGAAGGAAAGCTGGGATAAGCAGGAAGCTTCGTTCACGAAACACTGGCTTTCGAGCCAGATGGTCCTTCTGAGCCAGGCTCTGGCACTTTCTACTTCAGTGGTTTTAGCCAGATCTCTTAACTTCTCTCAGTCTTGGTTTCTTTGTTTGTAATATGGAGATACTAATGGTACCCACGTCCTAACTTTGCTGTGAGGTACCACGTAATAGAAAGTAATGTCTAATAGGTGCTTGCTGTATGTCAGTTCTAGCAGCTCGGGATGGCTAATGTCATAATAGACAGGATTCTGCTCTCATGGAGCTCACATTCTAGAAGGGGCAGACATGATACAAACAAGTAAACAAACAAATAAAAAGTAAATCAGAGTATAGTAGCTAATGCAGAGAAAATAAAATAGAATAAGGGGCAGAGAATGACTGATAAAATGGTCAGGGAAGGCCTCACTGAGGTGGTGATATTTAAACTGAGACCTGACTGACAAGGAGTGAACCATTAAGAAGATGTGGGGAAAGAGCCTTCCGGACAGAGGCAACAGCTAGCACAAAGGCCCTGAGGGGCAAGCAAACTTGGTTTGAGGGGCAGAAGGAAAACCCTTTTGATGAAGGGGGAGGAGAGTGGTATAAGACAAAAATCACTCCTAGTAGAGACCCAAGAGAAATAAAAACACCAAAACTTGTCCTACGAAAACTTGTACACAAATGTTCGTATCAGCATTCATCACAATGTCCAAAAAGTGGAAGCACCACAAATGTTCATCTGATGAATGGACAAAGTCTGGCACATTCATTCAACGGAGTATTACTAGGCCCTAAGGAGGACGAAGAGCCCGATACATGCTACAACATGTGTGAACTTTGAAAACATTGTGCTCAGTGGAAGAGGTCAGACACAGAGGTCACGTGTCATATGAAAGGTCGAGAATAGGTAAATCTCTAGAAACAAAAAGTAGATTAATGGTATTCAGGAGCTGGAGTGCAGGTCAGAGGAGAGATGGGGAGCAGAATGTGGAGTGATTGTTAATGGATATGGGGTTTCTTTTGGGGTGATTAAAATGTTATAGAATTAGATGATGGTGATTGTTGCACAACTTTATGAATATATGAAAAAATACTAAATTGTATACTTGTAAAGGATGAACTTTATGGTGAGTGGATTGTATCTCAAGTTTCAAAAAAATCAGAATTCTAGGCAGGGGCCAGGTTAGAGGTTCTGCTTAAGAGTTTAGGGTGGATACTACTATTATGTCCATTACTAGAGAAGAGGGTCCTAACAGACAGACACACACACACACACACACACACACAAGTACACAGCTGGCCCAGGGCCACACAGCTACAAAGTGGTCAAGCTGTGGCATTCACACCTCAGCCGTTTCGTTTAAGCCCAATTTTTGATGTAAGACTTGTGTAGAGCCCAAGGCCTGGTGTACATCCAACATGCACTCAATACAGGCAAGTGATGAATATATTTAAGGGTTTCCAGCTCATGCACCTCAGGGCTTTCATGCTCAATGCTGGCTTCCACTCTCTGAGCTGCACCTCTCCCATCGGTCTCTGTTGGGAGAGAAAGACTGGATCCACTGCAGAAGGTGCAGAGGGCGCCCAAGCCTCCTCCTCTGTTGCTCGTTAACTGAATACCAACACAGTCACACTGGAAATTCTGGTTTGTGAGCCGGGACTGGATAAGGAGCCCCAAAGGAATCCAGAGCGTGGGTTAAGGTTTCTCCACGGCTTGTCAGGTGGGAGAGGACACTCAGCCCCGCCCCTCTACCAGAGGACCTCTGCCTCGAGGGGACTAGGATGGGGATGTGGAGGAGGGGGCGTGGGCAGAGCCACGAGCCTCCGGATTGGCCGCAGACCAAGGCTCTGGGCCAATAAAAAGCCACGCCCCCTCCCCCCCTTTTTTTCCCCCCCCATTTGAGCTTAAGATGAACTGGTGATAATTATCTGCATTTAGCTCTGCGAAGAAAAATGTAGATGTTTGTTTTGTGACCAGTCCAATAAATATGTTTGTGCCTCTCCGTCTTGCACTCTGCCTTCCCAGAAAGCCTGGTCCGTACAGACGGGTCTGACATTTAGTCACACCCAAGCAGAACGAAAAGCGAGTGGTCCTCATTTTAGGGAAGGGCCTGACTGGTGGTTTTTACTTTTTTAGAGGCCCCCACATCCCTTTAAGTCTCTGACAAAAATTGTGAACTCTTGCCCCAGGAAGACACACCGAGCTATCTGTACCTACTCTTCACTGAATTTCAGGGGGACTCAGGTTAATAACCCTTGGTTTTTGGCCAAAGGGGGAAAAATACTAACTTTTTGAATGTACATTTCATAAAGAATAATGAAGGTCGGGAGTGTTCTATATGGAATCTGGATGACATATAGTGGTTTGAGGCTTTACACACGCGTACAAATCCACTGATCTTCACGCTTGGCATGATAAGCCTTGAAGGTGCCTTCTCTGGTTAAGTCATTCTTACTAATAATCACAACTACAAGTCATTGAGTGCTAATCCCACAAACCATGGAGTACTAGTAATCACAACTTATAGTTATGATTATGGCATGCCTAACTTAAACTCTCACATCAAAGGCAAGTGGTATTACCACCATTTCTCACAGAGGTTTACTGAGGTTAAGACCAAGACCACAAAGCTGGTCAGTGGTCACAATGGAATGCAACCCCGGGCCTATGTGACATCATGGGGCCACCACTGTAGGCTAACTGTCCTCTTTTCTTGGCTCCAGTAGCAGGAGGGGGCTGGGGAGTGGGGAAGGAGGAGGATGGGAGCTGAAATTACAGGAAGAGTTTATTTATTTGACAGAGAAGGAGCACAATTAGGCAGAGTGGCAGGCAGAGGAAGAGGGAGAATCAGACTCCCCACTGAGCAGGAAGCCCAATTCGGGGCTCCATCCCAGGACCCTGGGATCATGACCTGAGCAGAAGGCAGATGCTTAACTGAGCCACCCAGGCGCCTGGAAGAGGAGATGCTTGCTCTCCCTCATGCCTCCTGCTCAGAGCTTCCTAAGGATAACTTCAGAGCTAGGACCCCACTCCCACCACTTTTTTTGCTCAAAGTGCTGAATTTCAGTTGAAATGTATGGGGTTTGAAAGATTTTTTTTTTTTTAAGATTTTATTTATTATTTATTTGACAGAGAGAGATCACAAGTAGACAGGCAGGCAGAGAGAGAGAGGGAAGCAGGCTCCCTGTTGAGCAGAGAGCCCGATGCGGGACTCGATCCCAGGACCCTGAGATCATGACCTGAGCCGAAGGCAGCGGCCCAACCCACTGAGCCACCCAGGTGCCCGAAAGATTTTTTTTTTTAAAGTAATCTCTGCGCCCAACATGGGACTTGAACTCACAACCCCAAGATCAAGATTTGCATGCTCCACCCACTGAGCCAGCCAGTCGTCCCTACCCCTTAATGTATGGTTTTTAAATTATAAAACTCATAATAGTTTTTAATTAAAAAAATTGTAGTTCAGGAGGGTATCAAATAAAGGATAAAAGCCCACCGGCTAATCTGTGTTCAAGAGACAGTTGCCACCAGTAACAGATTCTCCAGTATCCATCTAGAAATGATGTGCATATACCCACAAAAATGTGCATTCTTTAAAAAAATGGGATCACATTACACAGATTGTATTTCAAGTTGCTTTTTTCACCTTGAGGTATCTAACAGACTTTTTCATATTAGTATATATGAATACACTTCATTATATGTAGAATGCTGCTTTTTAGGATATCCCAATGTGGGACTATTTCATAACTTAACTACATATCTACTGATTATCAGTAAGGCAGGTTGTCTTTCGGTTTTAGGATTATAAACTCTGCTATAATGGACATTCTTGAACATCTATCTTCACACATGTGGCAGTTACACCTAGGAGAAACTCTGGAAGTGAAATTGCTGGTAAAGGGTTTGCTTATTTAAAATGTTTCCTCCCGGGGCGCCTGGGTGGCTCAGTGAGTTAAAGCCTCTGCCTTCGGCTCGGGTCGTGGTCCCGGGGTCCTGGGATCGAGCCCCACATCCGGCTCTCTGCTCAGCAGGGAGCCTGCTTCCTCCTCTCTCTCTCTGCCTGCCTCTCTGCCTACTTGTGATCTTTGTCAAATGAATGAACAAAAATCTTAAAAACAAACAAACAAACAAAATGTTTCCTCCCAAAGGGCTGTGATAGGCTGAATATTAGTCAGCACCCTGCCCCGCTCCCATTCACATCCACATGTCTGGAATCTGTGAATTTGATACTTCACGTCCCAACAGGGATTTTGTAGATGTGATGAATTGAAGAGTCTTGAGGTGGGCAGATTATCCTGGGTGGTCTGAGTGGGCCCAATGTAATTACTAGAATCCTTTCAGCAGAGTGCAGGAGGGTAGAGTCAGGGGAGAGGGCAGTGAGAAGATGGAAGCAGAGACTGAAGGGACGTGGCTCTGAGCTGCAGCCTCTAGAAGCCACAAGAGGCAAGGAACAGGTCGTTCTCTGCAGACTCCGGAGGAACCAGGTCCGCTGACATCTAGATTTTTAGCCTAGTGTCCAAATAAATAAAATCTAAAAAAATTTGTTGTTGTTGTTGTTAAAAAAGAACAAAAAGGGGCTCCTTGGTGGCTCAGTGGGTTAAGCCTCTGCCTTTGGCTCAGGTCATGGTCTCAGGGTCCTAGGATGGAGACCCGCATCGGGCTCTCTGCTCAGGGAGCCTGCTTCCCCACCCGCCCGCCCGCCGCCTCACTGACTACTTGTGATATCTGTCTGTCAAATAAATAAAAAAAAAGTAAAAAAAAAAAAAAAGTTAGATTTTTTTAGCCTAGTGTCTAAATTGGCAGACTTTGGTCTTCGGATGTCCGTAACTTTAAGATAACAAATTTGTATTGCTTTAAGCCATGAAATGGACAGTAACTTGCTAAAGCAGCAATAAATCGGAGACCACGAGAGGGCTGCATCCTCTTCCGACCAGAAGTTGTTAACCTGTTTAGATTCCTTTTGGAGTATGAGGCGATCTATGAGGCACTCTCTCTGAGGAAGAAAAAAATGCACCTCTTTATGTGTCTACTATTTCCAAGAAAACACGGAACCCCCGAAGCTTGTTCCTGGACCTCCTAAGGTTAGAGCTGTCCTTTTAGGGCCTCAGCTTCCTCCTCCCTCGCCAGTTCCCCGAAGGCAGGTGGAGATTTGTATCTGTGGTCTCCGGTTGGGAGCTAGCCGCTCGTTGGTACAGGAGGACCCCTTGGAGGCCGTGTGTACCACACTCGTTTTAGAGATGGAGAAAATGAGGCCCGAGGTAGAAAAACTAGGACCAGGCCTAGATCTCACGATTCCTGGTCCTGGATACTCTTTGGTCTGTATACCTATTGTCTGCAAGGGAGGAGGAAGTAGGGAAGTATTTCTGGGCTCAGCTGGGTGTTGGAAACACTTCAAGTTACAGGTGAGGACAGTTTTCTTAACCGATCAACTGCGACCATAAAGGCCTCCCTAGGCTGCCCTTCGGCTCTGTTGGGGTGGGGAATGTTCCCATAGAAGGCCTGTTCAGGGACCCCTGGCCTCAGGCTCCAGGTCCTCTGAATTCATTATGGGTTTCTCTTGAAGTCAAGGGCCTCTCAAAAAAAAAAGGGTGGGATGGATATAGACCCTGCCTTTTCCCCATTGGTTTTTAGGAACAACCCAATATGATTTCCTGCCTTCTTGATTTTGGGGACAATACCCTCCAACCAGTTTCTTCTCCCTCCTCTAAGCTCTTTGGTTGAGTTGGAAAACAGCTTTGGACTGAGAAGCGGTGGGGGAGAAGTGGTGCTAAGATCTTCCAAGATATGCTTTGACCTTCCCTGGGGTGTCCTGAGAGGAAACTTCGGTAGAAGAGAAGGAAATAGAGCCCCCAGCTGCAGAGGGAAAAAAATGAATGACCCTGGCTGGCTGAATCCCCTTTTCTGAATCACTTCCTGTCATTGGGCACTGACAATGTGCATGGCCTAAGGTAAGATAATTGTGCGGACAGCAGTCCCCCCTTAACCAGAAGGGATATGTTTCAAGGCCCCCAGTGGATGCTTGGAACTCTGGATAGTACTGAACCCTTTATATATATTATGTTTCTTCCTACACACATACCTATGATCATGCTTAATTTATAAATTAAACTGTAAGAGATTAACCACAATAAAATAGAGCAATGAAAGGAAAACACTATAATAAATGTAACGTGGTCTCTCTCTCAAAATGTCTTCTTGTGCTGTACTCAGCGATGATGTGAGACGTTAAAATGTCTACGTAATGAGATGAAGTGAGGTCAATGATGTAGGCATCGTGATGTAGTGTTAGGCTACTGTTGACTTTCTGACAAGACGTCAGAAAGATGACCATTTGCTTCCAGAGCACAGCTGACCCTGAGTAAATGAAAACTTGGAAAATGAAATGGCGGTTAAGGGGGGACACTGTAATATCATTCTATCCTTGCCACAACCCCAGGAGTGGGAATTACCACTGTTACTACTCTTATCCATAAGGAACCTGACATTCAGAGAGATCAAGAACTTGCTAGTTCCTGGCAGAACTGAGTTTTCAGAAACTGAGCTTTCAGCTAGTTAACCAGTTAACTCTTTCGTCCCCATTCTTGGAGGAGGAGGGTCCCAAAAGGGAGGGAATCACCATCACCAACGGCTCCCAGCAGGTTCTGCCTGCATGTGATTCCCCCAGGCCTAACACCCCTCCACTACTCTCTTTCTGTCCTGTATTTGTCCCTGCCCTCGGGCTGCTTGCGCACCTCGACAGTGCTCCCCACAGCCCTGGAGAATACGCCTCGAAGGCTTACCGGCCACACCAGAGACTGGTCCTTTCCTCTCTTGTGTGATAGCTGTCGTTTTGAGGCAGGCTAGCTTGTTGACACCAATTACATGGTGTCGTGGAATGACACAGGGGGCAGTACGACACCATGACACATGGTGTCGTGGAATGACACATGAGTTTGTCAGCAGACATAGACGGAGCACTTACGGGTCTGTCACCTGCTGTGAAAAGCACAGCCCCGGGGATGGTGAGCAAGACATATGCAGCCCCCGTCCTCACGGACTATATCAAGCATATCTTCTTTCTTGACCACTTCTCAGTGGTCACAGTTCACCTTGAACCACAGTTGTGACGAACGACAGGTACAGAATGCACGGGGCATAACAGGGCAACTGGGACTGAGGTTTCCAGGAAGAAGGGCATTTGAAGTGAGACTTGAAGGATGACAGAAAGCCTTAATCTGTGAAGATGGATTGGGGCCGCGGGGGGACAAGCATTCCTGGCTGCCCGGGGCCGGAGGGGGGCAATGTGAGCATATGAGAGGACAGGGGAGAGCCTGTGTCCAGGATGAACTGAAAAAGGCCAGTGGTGTGGTGGCTCAACTTCTACTGTTTTCTGAGTCGGGATCCTTAAGTGGAACATGGGGATGCTGGTTAAATGAGACTCGGTGGTAGCCAGGGCTGGGCTGACTCAAGTCTGTCCTGTCTGTGGCAGCCGCCCATGAGGCCAATGAGCTCTCTCCAGTTCAAGGCCTGGCTCCTCGCCAGAAAGGTTTTTAGAAAAGCCCCAACCAGGAGGCTCTCTGATTTCCCCTCTTCCTGTTGGTCTGAAACTCCAGAAGGCAGAAATCCCTGGGTTTTATTCTGACGAATGAAGGTGGAGCTCAGGGGCTGCGTATTTTTAGCTCTGATAGCATCTCACAGCATATTTTCCCAGGGAAACCCTCCACTCTCCCCATTCCGCCGGAAGCTCTGGGCTAGCGAGACGGTGGGGCATCTGGGAACGTGGGAGTGGGCTGAGAAGGGAGTGGACTGAGGCGATCAGAGTAAATCAAACCAGATGGGGATGTGGGGGCTGGCTTGGGGGGCTGGTTACTCTCCTTGCCTAGAAGCAAATGGGTCTTTGTCTCTTTCCCCTTCCAGCTTTATTCACATTAGGGGAACTGGAGGCAGAAGCAGGGCCCTTCAACCATCTGCAGGGTCTGGGTCAAAGGTACCAAATACCAGATGTTTCTAAATAAAAGTTCTCAATCACACTATTGAATGGTTAGAAAATATGCTCTTTCTGACAATGAAATACACCTTTACAACACAAAAGAAGGTGCATGTCACGTTGTGGGTTTTATAGGGCAGAAAGCTGGCAGAAATATCAAAGAAGACTGAATTCACTACCATCGCATATTTCCAGGTGTTCTGTTGTTGGGCTGGTGGTGTGTGGATGGATAAAACAGAGACATAAATCAAATTTGTAAATCAATAGGCATTTACACTAGACGTTTTACCTCTCTTGCCTTCATTTCAGCTCCATTGTGTGTTATAATCAAGACCTCCCATTCCCTGGCTTTACTGAGATATAATTGAAATAAAAATTGTATCTATTTAAGGAGCACGAAGTGATGGTGCATATGTGTGTTCACAGCGAAATGATCATCACAACCAAGTTAATTAACTCAGCCATCACCTCACAGGTTACCTTTCCATCTTTGGTGTGGTGAGAACACTCAAAATCTCGGTATCATCAGGCGTTTTCTATCTTTTGTGCTCTACCGTTAGTTACACCAGATCAGACAACCTTTCTTGAGTCACTGTTCCTCTCTGGTTTTCACTAATTTTAGTTTGAAGAAATTCTGCTCTGATAAGAAGATGGGAGCTGAAATTGTTGACAGGACTTTTTAAGCAATACTTAGATTAAAAAAATAAGCAAGATAGTTTACATAGCACATTCAACTCCTGCAATGGGGTCACATACAATTATTATAACAGAAAATATTATGAAACATTTTCATTTTATTATAGAAATATCCCTGATGATAGAATTTTCACTGTCTCTTAAAGCAGCATCTGGAACATATAGTATTTTGTGTTATTTCAAATTGTTCAATTTTTGAGATATTATAAGGAAACCTCCCTAAAAGTGGCCCGTGGCTCAGTTTGCTCTGGTCTTCCTCAAGACTATACTTTGACCAGTCATGGCCAAAAAATAGTTTGTAAATAAGTTAGTTTGGCATTATTTGCATATGAATCTTCTTAGTCATGCAAAATATTTTTTGTTTCACTGTTTCGATTTCTATTTCATTGCAATGGCGTTTTTGTTGCATACTTCACATGCATGTTCATTTAGGAAGGTTGATTTCTCTAAAATTTGTAAAAATGTTTGAGTCCCCTTGGAGCAAATTAGACAGACCTAGATGCCATTGATTTTGGGGGTAATGTTAATAACAGTAAGCCATAGTGCAGACCAAATGACTATCGTGTAAATTGAAAATGAATTTTATTGCCTCTTAAGACTGCTTCTCACTTTTTTGGGGATCTTCTGTGCCTTTATTTAAATTTTTAGTGCATCCTTCATCTTATCTAAATTAAATCTAATTACTTGAACAGCATTTTCCAGCAGTTCCATTGAGTGTCTGAAAGTAGTTATATAAAATCTGATATGTGGTTCATCAAACATTCTATCTTTGGACAAACAGCTCCATATACTGTCATATATAAATATAACCTTTTTTTTGGTTTCAAAAATGGTGACATCATTAGAGGCACGTTGTCACTCATGTTTTCTAATAACAAATTCAAGCTGTGTGCATTATGAGGCACAAAGATGTTCCTGCATTTTTGTCTAAAGTAGCCATTCTCGTAGGTTTGACCTCTTTCCTCACCTATGTGCCTCTGCAGCTCCAGCTTCCACACTTTCCAAGCAGGACGCACCCCTGGTATCAGTGGCAGCACGATGCCTGAACCCTCATTACACTCGGAAGTCACTGCGTTCAAGGACGTGGGCAAGAAATAAGGGAGAAAGTCTCGGCCGGGCCTGAACAGCATTGGTCACGGGGTGGGGGTGGGGGGATATTTAAGATTATAGGCTGTGGTGGGCCCCGCACTGAGTAAGGAGTGACATAATTGCTTAATGCTACTTAATAAATGCACTTATATGTAGGAATGTGATGTTCAGGGCCTGGTAGAGTGTAGGGCTAGAGTGCATCTGATCTAAGCCAATCGGGGCCTTTTCTTGGCCAATATTTGATGCTGGAAGATTCTTTCTCTTCATTCTCTTGCTGCCTGCATCTCCTTATGTTCAAATGCTCATTTTTCAAGTTTAGGCTGAAATGGAACCTCTTCCATGAAGCCTTCCTTGATATTGCCCTCACTCTATCCTATCCCAACTGGAAAAACACTGTCTTTCCTCTGATCTTGAAAAACACTTCATCTGTCTCTAGGGATCCCTTAGGATAGAGGTGCTGTTAACATACTGTCATATGCTTGGTGGTTAAGAGCTTGGGCCTGGATCCAGACTTGCTGGACTTTGAGTTCTAGCTCCTTTCCTTCCCATCTTTGCACGCTGGGCCTCAGTATCTGTATCTGTAAAATGGGGATAAATAAACAGCACCCACTTCCTGTAAGTTGTGACATTTAAATGAAGAATTTTCAGCCCTTTTTCTGATGCCTGGCATGAGGAGGCCCGATAATTGCTAGTGATCATTAGAATCACCATATTCTCTCTTTCATTCTCATTCACTATATGCATTTTTTAAAAAAATCCCTCCCTCAACTCCAGGAGTTCCTTTAGGTCTGTGGCTATGATCAATTTTTAATCTTATAGAGTCTTGCAAATAGTGAGTATTCCAGATGTGTTTCTCAAAGCAATGTTCTCCCAGCCTTCGAACAAGTTCAGGGCCCCCAGAGACAGAGGCTTTTTTAGCTCTAGCCTCTCTCTTCTCCAGCGTTAGGGACCAAATTGTGTCATCCTTTACCCCCTCCCCCCAGAACTCATATGTTAAAATCCTAATGCCCAGTACCTCAGACTGGGGCTGTATTTGGAAACAGAGTCTTTAACAAGGTACATTAGGTAAAATGAGGTCATACGAATGCATCTGAATGCAATATAACTGGGGTCCTGCTACAAGAGGAAATAAGGACCCAGACACAGCCAGAGGGAAGACTGCGTGAAGACACTGGGAGAAAACACCGTCTAAAAGCCAAAAAGAGACCCTTAGAAGAAACCAATCCTGACGTCACCTTAGTCGTGGATTTCTAGCTTCCAGAACAGTGAGAAAATAAACTCCCGCTGTTTAGACCATGCGGTCCATGGTATTTTGTAATGGCAGCCCTGGCAAATGGATACGCTCCGCCACCCTATTTTCTCCCATCATGAAAAGGCTTCCCCTTCCATCTGAAACCCTTCAATACATTGCCAGGTCCCTCTTCCCTGATTGTGTCCAGGTGTTACGACTGCCTGTGAGGCAGTGGTCCTTCTCCTGTGGGAGTTTTATTGTTGTTGTTGTTTGTTTGTATACATCGAACATGGATTTCTGTGTTCTCGACCCCGTATTTTTCAAAGCATGTTCCATGAGAAGCTCATTAGTGCTGCTGAGAAAGGGGTTTCCGAAGTCACAGCCTAGGTTCTGGGGTGCCATTCCAGGCTGGTTAGCACTGCAGGACTCAGAGCCCTACAGATCTTCAAGGAGGGAAAGAGCAGGAGACATTCCTCAAATCCATGTGACCACAGAATCCTCTTTTCACTGAGCATCTCTTGGGACGAATACCAACTGCCCCCCAACTACAGCAGCTCAAATATGCAGCCCATAATGATGAGACTCCTTGGACAGGGAGACACACGGCTGAAAAAGATTTCAAGTTTGTGAAGTAGTCAGGCCCCTCGAAGTACCCCACTGGGACATTCCCGAAAATCAGGGCAGTAGAGCTGGAAGGGAACTCAAGATTATTTTGTCCAACTTGAAGAAGAGGGAACCAAGGCCTGGAGACATGATAGGGTTGGCTGTCCAAGGCCATAGCCAAGGGGGAGTCACTAATGCCCTAGGACTCATCCTTGTGAATGGTCTTCAGGCAACTTGCCGCTGCATAAAACGTGAGACCCCGTGAACCAGTGTTGGTCTTAAACACAACCTTCTAGAGTTCTTCTGGTGTCATCCTTTCTGATGAAGGTGAGAGGTACCTTCAGCCTGGAGACGAACTCCCCCGCTGCCATGCTGGGCCTTCTCCTGATCCAAGGCTCTGCTCCATCTTACTCACCGAAAGCCCTGAAAAGTCCAGTGGCCCTAAGTCTAGTTTAGGGGTCTGGCCTGGCTGATCCGTTCATTATAGTGTGCGAGCAAACACTCAGGCTTTGAAACTGGGTTCAAATCAGAATCACCACTTACTCACTGTGTGAAAATAAATACGCCGCAGAGCCTCACTCTAGAAGGTGGGAAGTAACAGATAAATTGATTGCAGCTAATTCAACAGGCGGGAGGAATGGGTTTAGCCTGGGGCCTGCACACATCAGACCTCATTAAACATTGGTTTCCTTCCTTCCTCTGAAACTAGGGATCCCTCAGTGAGACTATGAAATCCTGAAGCGCAGGAACTACTGCTTGAATCTTGGCCAGTGTCAATCAACCGGTAAAGGTAATGCCCCCAGCAAGAAAGCACTGACCTGCTGTACCCCATCTCCTTCCCTTCTCTTCAGGATGTTTCCTTACCAGCCAGTGTTCACACGACCTTCCACAGATCAAGGAACCTTGGAGTAGGACAATGAATGAGGGCCAAGACGCTGGTTTGGAAGCAGTTTTAATGGAGATGGAAATGTTTATCAACTCAACACAGGTACCCCAAAATACAAAGCAAAATATCATCTTCAGCTGCATAGCAAATATGATTTAAGAATTTAACATCATTATTTGATCACAAGCGTAAATATAAGTCACCATAAATAAATGTAAATTCATTGTACAAAAATCCCCAACAACTCTTAATACAAATATGGTACATTTGACAGTTTCTGAAACAGAATTTTTTTTTAAAACTTTTTAAAACCTAAGATTTTTTTTTTTCCTGGTTCTTAGACACACACACAAAAAAATCAAATCAAAGGGAGCAGGAATACCAGGGAGGAAAGAATATTAAACCTGTTTGGTATTCATAAATGAATGCGCCAGCGAGCTAGGGAAGTCAAATGTCTCTCCTTAAGGTGAAGACCTCAATTTACCAGGGTCAAGTCTCTTTAAGATAACAGGATTCTATCCAGGGGTCAGATTCAGGGTTATAGACGCAGGATGGAGGGGCAGGTTGTTGAAACAGCAATCCCACCAAATGGATGATCCAAATCTCCACCAAAGCAGTGGGCAAGGATTTGGAAGAAACTCTAGGACTTAAGAGCGGGTCATCTGTCTGAAAGACCCACTGTCCGCACACAGGACTAAAGATTCAGAAGACTCTGGAGCTTAAAGATTTTACCTGGCTTTGGAATGAGGGTTCTATCATATGGTGTAGCCTCTCCCTTCTGCCTTTGGGACATATCCAAGGTCATCAAGAGGAATAAACAACAACAACAACAAATCAGAATAGGAAGCGACATCTCTAGACAGGGGGATCTGCCGGTTCCCACACTGAATTGTTCTCCTGCCCCTACCAATATTTTCTTTCCTGGCTCAGAGGGAGCTCAGGGCCCAGGCTCTCGAAGGAGAGACCCTCCACAGCAGCCATCCTCAGATTTCCATGGGCAACAGAACAGCTCAGAAAGTTTGTGCAAGGTGCAGATTTCCCTACCTGATTCCCAGGGATGCAGACTTAACTGGTTTGGGGGAGAGCCCAGAAATCTGCTCCAAATGCACTAACCTCAGAACATCCTGCTGGAGGCCTTTGGGCCACACGTGGTGAGTCCCATCTCTCTCCTCCCTGGGGAGCACAGTGTATCACAAAAACCTGCTATAGACTGTTTCTGCCCTTTCCATGGGTTAAAATGGGCCATCTGAATGATGGTAACCATTTCCATTCATCCGCCCTGAGGGAGGGGATCATTGTTGCTCTATTTTCACATTTTTCTTTTTTGTCCCTGGATTCAGGGAGAGATATCAAATGTCTCACTTTATATTTTCTTACAAGCTCAGGGTCACAGGCTCCCTTTGAAGAAGAGGAGCTCTGTAATGAGACATTCATTCCCAAAGGCGTCCATCCTTCTCAACAGTCTCCCCATGCTCGGTGGGAGATTCTGCAAAGACTTTGGGTTCTGTTGGAGAAATGGAAGTAGACAGGCCCCTGTGATAGGCGTATGCCTCGAAATCTAGGTTAAGGAACACTGGGGATGTTGAGAGCAGAAGATAAAATATCCTAAGAATTTCTCAGCTTCTAGGACAGTGTAAGTCCCGATTCACTAAAACAGGACTTCTTTTCTGGAGTGTATCCTGGTATTAAAAACTCATTGACAAGGACTATTTATATTCCTCACCCCCCTGACCCAATACATTTTGGGCTGCTGTTGAAATAACCCCTTAATATTTTCTTTCTCGTGGGAGCTTTCCTTGATGAGAGAGTGTGCAGAGAAGCCGTCCCGAATGTGGTCACCGGAGGCTGCTGTGGGCAGCACGTGCCTGACTTGTCCAGGGCTGTGGTCCCACCGTCCGCGGCCCTGGGCACCTTGCTGCTCACATTATTTGCTTCATGAATACGGAACCACCTCGTCATCAAACTGAGATGGTCCCACAGCTTTCTGTCTGGGGCAACGGAATTTCTGGCTATGTCAATAAACATTGCTTCCGCACAGCAGGCAGGACCACCTTTCTACCCGAATTCCAGTCAGTGAGACACGGTTGTGAATGTGTTTCTGAGTCCTCTCTAGGAGCGCCCTGAGAGGGGAGTGTGTTTTGGGGGAGTCCGGGGAAGGCCAGAGCCAACACCATCTACCATGGTGCCAGTACCAGGAAGCTTGTCTTCTGTTTCCTGTGGCTCTCAGCGGCTGGTCCACAAGTATTGTTGAGGTCGAATCCTCAGCATCCAGAGTAGGAGGAGAGGCTGCCTGGGAAAATGGGGGCTGGGGGAAGAGGCACAGGAAATGAAGAAGCCAGGAAGTGGAGACACGCCTGTCAGGTCGGGCTGATATCTGATATCTTGGGGTACGGCCACGCTCTTTTCTCCATCTCTGAGACTTCACTCTGAGGTCGCACGTGGGCCCTGGGAAAGAGGTCACCATCCAGGAGGAGGTCTTGAGAAGCAACCATGGATGTGGGGTGGGGCTGTGAGATGGAGAAGGGGTGAAACTAGGGCTCTTAACACGGCTGAGGGGAAAAAAAAGAAAAGAAAAGCACATACTGCCCTGTTTCTTTTCATTTTTTTTTTTTTTTCATTGATGCTATGGAAAAACCACCATGGAGATGTCATGGGACAGCATGCACAGGCCCAGCCCTTGGGAGGCGTAGATGTGTTTGGGGAGGTTCTTATTTGCTTCCAGGCTGATCCCCTATGCTGTCCAGCCGGACCCTGCTGCAGGCTGGCCATGGCTTTCTCTCTCCTGCTTCTTCTCCTCCTCCAGGTCAAGGGTCTGCAGGCCCTTCCACCTAGCAGGTCGTGGCCAGGGACTGGTGGATGGGTGGCTGGAAGCAACGCACGTGCTCTACGGTGGAACTGTCTGTCTCCACGGACTTCATGTACTTGTTCAGGATGGCAAAAACCTCATTGTTCAAGATCTGGTACTTCCTAATTCTGTCTGCCATCTTCTTCAGGGGCTGCAGAAGGACAGGGATGTGCAGGTTTGGGGCAGGAGGAGGGGACAGAGAAATAAAAAGCAAGAGCAAGAAAATGCAGTGAGGTTGGGGTCCTGGGTCCCGAAGCTTCGATGATCATGTCACTCTCTTGCTTATAGGCCTTCTGTGGGTTTCCAGAGCTTAGCAGTCAAATGTTAACTTGGCCATAAAACCCTTTGTGAGTTTCAAGATTTACTACCAGGCCCTAAAACTCTTTGTGAGTTTCAAGACTTACTACCAGGCTACAATAATCAAAACAGTATGGCACTGGCATGAAGATAGGCCTATTGATCAATGGAATAGACAGTCCAGAAATAAACTCTTCCATTTATGGTCACATGAATTTTCATAAGGGGGCCCCAAACATTCAATGGAGAAGGGGTGGTGTTCTCAATAATTTGTGCCAGGGGGGCAGGAATGGCCAGCAAGCTCTAGGAGGATCTCTTTACAGGAGAGATACGGTATGCTAATCTGCATGTTCTACGAGCTCTGCTAAACATAGCCTAGGGGACAATGCATACATCTCTTTAGATCACAGGGTGGCTGTTTGGGCTAAGAAAGCTTGGGAAGGCAACTCCCCACGGGCATTCCTACCACTGCTTGGTCACGCAGGCCTCTGCATTCCAAAGGCCTACATCCTTCTCCAAAAGCTTCCATTGCCCCCAGTGGCCTCCATTATAAGTAACACAGTGGCCTTGTGTTACATTTCAGCAAGCCCGGTATTCTGGATGACGACATGCTCTACATTAGCCCCAACATTGGGAAAACTGGATATCCACATGCAAAAGAATGAAGCTGGATCCTTACCTTATATAATATACAAAAAAATCCCCTACAACAACAGCAACAACAACAACAAACTTCAAAATGGTTTAAAGACCTAAACATAGGATCTAAACCGTAAAACTCTTAGAAGAAAACACAGAGGAAAATCTTCATGACATTGAATTTGGCAATGGTTTCTTAGCTATGACACCAAAAGCCCAAGTAATAAAAGAAAACGTAAATTGGACCACATCAAAATTAAAGACTTGTCTGCAAAAAGGATACTATCGACAGAGTGAAAGGGCAACGCACGGGATGGGAGGAAATGTCTGTAACTCGAATATTGGATAAGGGATTAATATCCAGATATATATAAAAAACTTCTACACCTCGACAACAACCCAGTTACAAAGCGAACAAAGGACTTGAATAGACGTGTCTCCAAAGAAGACAAATAGCCAATAAGCAGGTGAAAGGACGCTCGACATCACTAGTCGCTAGGGAAATGGGAATCAAAACCAGAACGAGAGAGCACTTCACATCCATTACGATGGCGAGGACCCCAAACCCCAGAGAGCAAGTGCTCGGAAGGCTATGGAGAAACTGGAACCCGCGTGCATTCCTGGCGGGAATGTAAAGCGGAAACAGTATGGCAGTCCCTCAAACACAAAAAATGGAATTAACATGTGATCCGGCAAGTCCACTTGTAGGCAGATACCCAGAAGCAATGAACACAGGGGCCTGAACAAGCATCTGTACGCCCACGATCCCAGCAGCGTACTCACAAGAGCCAAAAAGTGGAAGCAGCTCAAGTTCACTGAAGGAGGAGTGGGTAAATGTAACGTGATGTAGACATATAATGGAACATTACTCAGCCTTCAAAGGGAAGAAATTCTGACGCAAACTACCACATGGTGGCCTCAGGCACGTCACGCTTAGGGAAACAAGCCAGCCATGAAAGGATAAAGACTGCAGAACTCCTCTAATCTGAGGTTCCTAGAGTAGTCAAATCCTAGAGACACACAGCGGAAGGGTGCCTACCGGAGGCCTGGGGGAGTGGAGTTAGTGTTTGATGGGCGCAGCGTTTCTGTTTGGGAAGCTGAGAATGTTCTGGAGGGGAATGGTGGGATGTACACATACACTGCACTGTACATGTAATGATGGTTAAAATGGCAACGTTTCCGTTTATGTATGTCCTACCACAACAGCAACAAAACACAACAAAACAAAAAACACCCCTTTAAGAGGTAGTTCCTGCTTCCTTCTCCTTTCAGCTGGTCCCGGAGACCCACTCTTTGTTGCAGCCGTTCCCCCTCAAGTCTCTGAGCCTTTGCGGTAGCTAGCTGTTCCCTCTGGAAGAGCACCCCCAGCCTGCACCCCATTTTTGGCTGGTTATTGGCTGGTGGTTATTCTGGACTCAGCCCAAGCATTGCCTCCACAGGAAGCTCCTCTCTGGCCACCGTCCCCACCTATCCTCTGGGCCCAATTTAGATCGCCCTTCTCAGTGCCCCCACAGCAGCCCCACTTACCCCATGGCAACGCTCCTCCCAAACCCGTGCCTGCACTTCCGTGTTCAGTCAGAGTCTGTGTGCACGAAGCGCCAGCATCGGCGGTCTGACCGGCACAGGGAAGGGGTAACTCAGGTCTGGAGCCGGGCCCAGCCCTGCAGGGTGGCCTGATTCATCCCAGCAGGTTATGAGCAAGTGACTCAAGGCTTCTGACGAGAAGGTCCCTGGCTGCTGAGCATCTTTGTACCTACCCGTGGTGCGGGGACTTGGCCTCCGTAAGCAGCTCGCCCTCTTTTTCAGATGAAAGCCTGCTTGTCAGGCCTGGCCCAACTTCCCAGGCCCCAGCCCGTGGCTGCTTACCACATTCTTAATGACCTCATCCTTCCCGTCCTGCCTCTGGACTTTCAGCAGGTGGTAACAGAAGTCAAACAGGTCGAAGCGACGTTGCTGGCCCAGCAGGACGATGATGGAGCAGCCGGCCCAGTTCAAACCATCACCAAAACATTGCCTGGGAGTGGGGAGAGGAAGCAGCTGGAGTGAGGGGCACAGGAGGGTGAGGGAAGGCCCTCATCTTGGGCCAGGAGTACAGAGAGGGAGTGAGCCAGTCCCGGGGCCAATCCTCTTAATCTGTAAAGTGGGTACAAGGGAAGATGCAAGTGTACATTCATTTGTTCCAGGGACCATGGTTATAAGTCCCTCTAGCCACAAAGAGGTGTCAGCCTGTTAGCCACTGATGTAAGAAAAAGAAGACAATTTTGCAGGGAAAAGATTCAACTAGTCCTTGAGATTTCTGCGGCTGATTAGAATTCCGATGAGATTCTGTCCCGCCTCTGTGAAGGAGCCAGCAAATGCTTGGGAAGGAAGGACCTTCTGAAACCAGAAGCCCAGGTGGCCCATGTAGGCTGAGAGGGTGGGGACAGGGTGTGGAGTGCTGGGGTGTGGGGTCTGGGAGCGCTCTCGGCCTGGCGGAGCTCGGCCGATTCTCTGCCAGCTCTCACCGGCATCCTGGGCAAGTCCAGAGGCTGTGGGGTCATCTCTCTGCTGTTTTTCTTATCCTCAAGCAGCAGCTACAGCCCAGCGGGCAAGTTTCCTTGCATCCCCATCAGTCTGGCTAGAAGTACAGGCCCAGCAGCTGCTCTGAAAACAGCTGGCCCAGCCCAGCCTAGCCCCAAAACCACTTCCTCAGGGAAGCCTTCTCTAGCCCTCACTGGCTTGTTCTCAAGAGCTCTTGGCTCCTGGATGGCAGGATTGGTGTCTAAGCACTGGTGTCTGTCCAGCACCTCGCACATCATAGGTCTTCCATAAACAGCTGGTGGGCAACCCACCCCTGCTCCCCATTCTAGTTGAGCCCTGGTAGCCTAGAGACTCTTGGTGAGAGGAGACGTGCAAACTGGGCAGTGAGCCAGCATTCCTTGGGGGTACTCACTCAGCTGTGAACTCGTTGGTCCCCACGGGGATGCAGTAGACGAACTGCATGGCACTCCAGAGCCGGTGGAACTCCACGCACTCGTCGACGTGCATGACGCCGTTGGTGGGTGGGGGGCCCCGCCAAATGGGGTCTTGCAGGTAGCTCCGAATGCGTGTCAGGATGACCTCGAACATGGACAGGCCACAGCACAGCCGCTCCTTGGTCAGCAGGTCGCCCTCCCGAGCGATGGCGATTTGCTGGGAACAGAAAAGTGCATCAACCATTTATCCTCACCCCAGACCTCACTTTCTACCTCTCACCAGAGATTCCCATACCCCGGAGCTGGCTGTATCTGGCATTCACTCACCAGTGTGGATATCTTGCCCAGAGCTGGGCACTAACTTTGTAAGCCCTCATGCAATAGAGGGATCTTGTGGTAAGACTTACTTGGGGCAAGTGAAATCTAGGTGGCATCAAGGAGTAAGAGTCAAACTAAAAAAAAATTCAGTCTACCACATAATGAAATGCCATATACCTACTGCAAAGACAGATGCTACTACTACTAGTTCACACTCGCTGAGTGTGTGTACAATACATCAGGGCCAAATTCCTCACGTCAACACCATGAAATCGGTGCCATTGTTATCCCCATTTGACAGATAAAGAGACTGAGGTTCAGAAAGGGAGCCACTGAATGGTAAAAGGGGGCATTTGAATCCTGATAGTCTAGATGTACGGGTTAAATTCTTAAGTGAATATAGAGCAAATTTCAGAAAAGCTTGTATACTACAGTCCTATTAAAAACATCAACAACATAAAAAAAATTTAAAAAGCCAGAAACATCAACAACATGCAATCACACAGACAAACAAACAAAGCCATATGTGAGGTGTGTGTTTCTGTGTGTCTAAACTCGTTTAGAAGGAAACATCAACTGTGGGAGCAGATGGGATTGGATAAACAGGCAGGGTTTTCACTTTTTACTTTAAATACTTTAGCACAGTTGAATGTTCTGCAGTAAGCATATGTTACTCTTAAAATCTGCCACTGATTTTACAGCATCATTTCCTCCCATTAGAAGTCCTCTGACCATCATAAACTATCTCTGTCAATAATTTAAACTAGTTTCGCACCTGGGTCCTGGTTATTGCATCTCTAACAATCAGATGGCTAGACCAGCACATCAAAACACATTACTGTCTGCATTATGAGCAAAAATGCCTAGGGGTAGAGGTCTCAAAACCACCTGCAAATAGTAGATAGATATTAAAATCTGAGGTCAAAGGAAGGTCTCCAAATCTAGGGACAAAGCTAGAGAAGGCCGGCCTCGGAGATGGAGAGGTCCACGGGGCGCTGGTGGGGTCAGCTCCCCAGAGGGAAGTCTCCTCAGAGAGCTCATGTTACAGAGTGCCTGCGGGGGGGCACCTGACTTTCCCCTGTGAGTTCCGTCCTGGAGCCCCCAGAAGGAGGGCAACCTTTAAATTAATCCACAGAGGGAAATAAATCAGGAAGCACAACATGAGAGCCTGTTAGGAAAATGGGCCAGGAGCTCAGTTGTCATGACAACTATAAACTGAGAGAAGTCCAGGACAAAACCGTGAATTGGGGAAGATGAGTTTGACAATGTGTTTCAAGCATGAAGCAGAGGGAACTCTGATTCATGGTGATGCATCTTGCTTCCCGAGGCAGAGAAAGCTCCCGAGCAGAGAAGAGATCATTCAGGTTGCCACAGGTGGCTAGAAATAGGTCTTTTAAAAAAAATCCTGAGCCATGGGGAGCCTGGGTGGCTCAGTGGGTTAAAGCCTCTGCCTTCGGCTCAGGTCATGATCCCAGGGTCCTGGGATGGAGCCCCACATCGGGCTCTCTGCTCAGCAGGGAGCCTGCTTCCTCCTCTCTCTCTCTGCCTGCCTCTCTGCCTACTTGTGATCTCTGTCTGTCAAATAAATAAATAAAAAATCTTAAAAAAAAAAAAATCCAGAGCCTAGTGCTTGATTCTGTTCTTACCAGGCAACACTCTGTGCTGGTATTTGGACCCTGAAAGGCCTCTCCACTCAGAGTGTGCCAGGTGCAAGGAAGATGGTCAATAAAAACATAAAGGACCCATATTTGTTCGCAACTCATGAATATTCTTCTTTGTAAATTAACACACAGACTTCTGGTTTAAGAATTAATCTCCTGTGCATCTAGTTAGTGGGAATCAATCCCCAAGGCCTGACAATCGTGGTAGGGAACTAAAAATTAGCCATGGGGTTTACAAATCTGCAGATAGACTTGGAACTCTTGTGACCTCCCACGACAGCCAACCAAAAAGGGCCCCCGACAGAACACGTCCAGGGGCTTTGCTGTTCCTCAGAAAAGCGTTCACCCTTCAGTTTCTCCTGGGAACTGGAAAAGTAACACAGTAGCTTGGGTCAATATGGAAAAACACTTCCAAAAAGTCAATAAGAAAATAAAAATCTCCCACAAACGCCATTACCTAGAAATGAGGTTTCTTAGGATACTGATCTATGATTTGTGTTAATGTATGTGAGTGTGCGTACACATCTACAGCTAACAATTTGGATCAGATTATCTTGCTTTTTTTTCTCTTCAGATAGCAGCAATCTACAAAGCCATTTCCTTCAATATTTTCAGTAACATAATTTTCTAATGGCTACAGAAAGTGGCCACTGATAGAGCCACCATTTATCGAGTCTTCTATGCTTAATGGCTATTTTTAAGTGTTTACAATTTTTCATTATTACAGATAATTCTTAAGCAACCGTCCTCATACGCAACCCTTTTTAAGCTTGTCTCTGATTATTTGTTTAGGATTAAATCCTAGAAATAGAATTCTGCAGTTGAAGTGGGTACATATTTTAAAAGGCTTTTGCAACATAGTAGCAAACTAGTCTGAAGGAAAGCTGAGCCACTCTGTACCATCCCCTTCTTATAACTTCCCTAGCTCTCTCTTATCAGTAAGGAAAGTTCTCTGCCAACTTGAGGGATGAAAAATTATACCCCTTCTTCTAATTTCCATTTTAGTGATTGCTGGTAAGGCTGAACACTTTTGCTGTTTTTTAGGGTGTGAGTTTTCTTCCGTGTCCTTTTTCCTTTGGGTAGGTCTATCCTTCCCTTCTTGCTTTGAAAAAGTGCATTGAACTGTTTGCAGCAAAGGCCCCCACTTTGTGACTTGGTGTTATATACATATATATTGTGCGTGTTTCACATAAATTTCATCCATTTCTTTTCTGTTCTACTCAGTGCAGGATTTTTCTCTCTTTCTGCCATACTTTTCTGAATTAACAAGAGAACAAAAAAAGCATCTGTGAAAATAAACGTGGAAATACATTTCTGCATGGAATACTTTGATTACATTTAGTACACTCTGGAGGAAAATGATAGCTCAACAATCCTTTCTATAATGCCTGTGTTTTTTGAAAAAATTTTTTTTACTCATTTTTGTTCATCATGACATTCATGAAAGGCAACAAAGGCAGCAAAGCAGCTCTTAGCCCATTTCACAGGTGGGAAGACAAAGACTGAGATAGTAAGTGGCTAGCCCCAGATTGTGCATCAGTTCAAGTGTGAAGCTGGGACAAGAACCCCTGTCTTCTGACCTCCTGCCAGAATGTGCTTTCCATGAGAGCACCTATGTCCCAGAAATAAATGGAAATAGGGCAATACCATTAAAACCTCTTGACTTTAAACTACGTGGCAGAATCTCCCTGTCTTGGACTGAGATATTACGTAAGTCCCCTACACTCCAGTGAGCGTGGAAGGTAATATTTGTTAACTTTTCTTTGGTCTATGGGACGAAAGTTTCCTTGAGGGCCAGTGAATAGAAAACTGGTACTTCCTTTGCAGCAGAGCGTCTAGGCTTTTGTTTGAGAAAAACTCGGCATTTGACAAATTGAGATTTCTATCCATCCCAAGGAAACTGTGTTCACCAGAACAGGGAAGGAATTCATAGTCTCCTAAGTGGAAACACATGCCAAACCCTGGGTGCGAGAGGCCAGATTCTTGTAGGATGACACCAACGGCAGAGCAGACACATTTCTATGTCGCTGGCTTGGGGGATTTCTCCCTAAAAGGAAATCTTTCGAGGACTCCTCTGTTCAGCCTCTGAAGGCCAAAAAAGAAAATGCGTGCACTCCACAGGGTCTGAAATCTCTCTGTGGTGACTCAAAGAACCCAAATACCACTGAACATTTAGTCACTGTTTGCAGGAGGAAGTGGGTGGCACGCAGGTGGTCTGGCGAGTGTTGCTGATCGGGGAACACCTGAGCGGATCTCGTCCTCAATGTGCTCCAGATACTTGCCCTGATTTCTGAGTGAACAGGCTGCCTTCTGCCCCCTGCTGAGGATCTGAGCCCTTCAGGCTCCTCTGCTTTTGTGATGAGAGCAGAGAGGAGCCCCAGAATGGAAGTTCAAGTACAGATTTGAATCCTAACCCTTCTACACAGTTGGCAAAGGCAGGAAACAGACCACCCCAGCTTGTCTCACCACAGTGCCCCATTTCTCTTTCTCAGAAATTTCTCCCCTGCCCACCTCCCTAAAATGGGAAGATTACTCAAATCACTGTGAACAGAGACCCAGCACATGCTTTTGGCCACCTCCCTCCTCTTTTCTCTTCCTTCCTGACTCCTGCCACAGTCTGAGTTCTCTGAGGCAGGGGTCCTTCCCCACTTGTCTCCATGGTCAGAGCAATACTGGTTTGTAAAATTTAAGTTTATATTCCAAGATTTTATTTTAAGTAATCTCTACACCCAACGTGGGGCTCAAACTCACAGCCCCGAGATCAAGAGTCATGTGCTTTACAGACTAAGCCAGCCAGGTGCCCCGTAAAACTTAATTTTAATTATAGAATTAGCCTATGAGCTTATTCACTTTGGAAAATATTTGAACACTACAGAGAAAGCTGAAGTCTCCTGACCCAGGAGATCATCCCATCGCTGTCTCTCTCATCTCTCTTCAGAGGGTCCTGCCATAAGGAACCATAAGTATTATCATGTTTTAGGAATAGTTTCACTGGTAGGGTTTTTGTATGTTTTTTTTCTCCTAACCACATGCTTACGGTCTGTCCACACTGATGCACCCAGACCTCATCTTTCCTTTCCATTATTATGTACCAAGTAGTCAACGTTTAGATAACTTTTCCACATTTTATAGTCAATCCTTTACTGGTTGTCTCTAGTTTTTGCCTTAATGAACAATGCTACAGTAAACATCTGTGTTCTTGCAGGTGTTTTTCTAGCAAAGATACCCAGAAATGAACTGCTTCTGGTTCTCAGGGTGTGTGGAGTTTTAATTCTGAGAGTTGACTTAGCAGAATTCTTGATATCGAACAGGATCATAACAGATGCTTGTCTGACTTCCTTCTTATTTGACACAATAGCTGATAGATGGCATAGAAGAAAGAACTCAGGCCTGGGAAATAGCAAATCTCCTTCCAGACCCGACCCTGCCACTAACAGGCTTTGTAGACATGCTTCCCTACCCTCTCTGTGGGCCTCAGTTTCCCAGTCTGTAAAATGAAGGGGTTGGACCAACTGCTCTCCCTCTCAAGTTCCTGTTGGTTCTCAGAGTCTGGGGCAGAAGGGTCCTACCTGGGGGGTCCCCAGCCGCTCTATCAGAGGGACGAGGTGAAGTGGGGCATACTTGGCTTCCAGGCGTTTCATGCGGACCTCCAGACGCTCCCCTTCTGCAAAAGAAGCAGCAGAGCAGAAAATGAGACTCAGGGTACCCCGGGGGAAACTGAGGAAGGGAAAACTCTCAGAGGACCACTGACCAATCTGTGCTCCCAAACTTGGACGGACTGTGCGGAACTGCTCTCCTTTGTTCTAAAGTGTGATTCAGAACTCACTACAAGGAAAAACATTCTGGTGTCTGTCCAATGACAGAATTATCAGCCTTATGGGGTGGTGAGTTCCCCATCATTCGGAAGAGTTAAACCAAGGCTAGACAGGAATGCACTAGGAATGATCTAGAAGGACCAAGGAACGAGGCCTGAAATGTCACTTCCAACGCTGCGATTCTATGAATATTGAAGAGCTGCCCAAAGCTTTATTTAACCTTTTCCCTTTCTGATGGCAGATCTGAGTTTATTGGGATTAAGTGAGTGTCAAGTTCAAAGGCAAGCTGGCTATTTAGCTGTTGTTAGTGGTTTCTTACCTTTGATGTAGACTCTAGGCAAGATATTTTGGAAGGGTGCAGCATGGAGCAAATCACAGACTTCCTCCTGAGACTGCAAACAGAGATGGAAGGAAAGAAAGGAAAAACAATTCTCATTTTCTTTTATTTATTTAAAGATTTTATTTATTTATTTGACAGAGAGAGATCACAAGTAGGCAGAGAGGCAGGCAGAAGCAGAGAAAGGAGGAAGCAGGCTCCTTGCTGAGCAGAGAGCCCGATGTGGGGCTCGATCCCAGGACCCTGGAATCATGGCCCAAGCAGAAAGCGAAGGCTTTATTTAACCCACTGAGCCACCCAGGTGCCCCAACAATTCTAATTTTAAACCATGAAGAATTTTCATTCCTAGAACTTTGAGCACCACAGTCAGCCAGGGTTCGAATTATGGCTTCTCCTCTTACTAGCTGTGGCACCTTGGACAAGTTGCTTAACCTCTTTGAGCCTATTTGTCTGCAAAATGAGGACTAGAATAGTACTTATTTAATGAGTTTTTGTAAAGATTGAGTGAGAGAATGCATAACCTTTTAGCATAACCCCTGACACATAATGAGTGTGCAATGCACTTCCATTATAATCTTATGAAGAATCTGTGGAGGATTTCACATGAGTGACAGAGGAATGGAACAGAGCTGATGAGCCCAGACTGGGCTGTGAAGCCTGTAGGCTCAAAGTAGGCAGCTGGGCCAATCTGCCAACCCACCATGTAGACGACCAACTACTGAGAAAAGAGAAACTAAAACCCAGGACAGATGGGTTTTGATGGTGACTTGTTGTGCAAATAAAGTGAGCTTTACAACCACTTGAAAAGAGGGAAACACCTGGGAAGGACAGGCCTGGGAGATAGAGTCTAATGGGCTTGCTGTCCCAGGGCCAGTTTGTGATCACTGGATTTCAGAACAGAGGATGGGGTAAGGGGACTTAGAGAAGCCACCCTCCATGACTCTTGGTTTCTCTTCCTTAAACTGTGGGGATTTGGACTAGGTAAGATCCAGACTTCATTCAGGTCTGGCACTCTTGGATCCTTAGCATCTGAGAAAATCAGGATTGTGAGTGCTCGTGGTTTGCCTTCTCCACATGGGTGGAATGCGCCGCCCTAGAAATCTGGAAGGCTGGCCGCTCACGGTGGGGAACCTCCAAACTCCTTTTTTACTCTGGGTCACTCCTTGAAGTGAGGCTAGCAGAGCAAAAACGAGTGAACCCTTCAAAGGGCCCTGCCTGAGTGTCATTCTTAATTTCTTACCCAGAGGGGAAATTTTCCCTCTTTTTTAAGCTATGTCTCTCGTAACCAGTATATCAAATAACCTGGTATTGATTGCTATTTCTAAACATAGACCCTTGGATTCATCATATAATCTAAAACTTGGCTTATTGGTCATGATATTCTTTAATTCACTAATTACGCTGATTGATTTTCAATGAGGAACCAGCCTTGCATTCTGGGCATAAACCTCACATGGTTGTGATTCATGATGCTTTTAATATATTGTTAGAATTGATTTGCTAATATTTTGTTGAGGATATCTACTCTATATTCATGAGAGGCACTGATTTGCTGTTTTCTTTTCAAGTGTCTTTGATCTTGATAATAGGATAATGCTGATCTTGTAAGATAAATTGGGATGAGTTCCCCTCTTTTCTGTATTTTGGAAACAATTGTGAACTGTTACTATTTCTTCCTGAAATGTTCGGGAGAATTCACAAGTGAAACCATCTGCATGTGTAGTTTTCTTTGTTGAAGTTTTTTTGTTTTTTGTTTTGTTTTTAAATTAGAAATAAGATTTCTTTAATAGATGATTCAGGATACCAATTTTTTTCTCAAGTGAGTTTTGGGGGTTTATATGTATCAAGGACATGGCTCCTTTCACCAATCCCAAACTCCAGACTTGTCTATCCAGTTCCTTGCTGGATATCACCACTTGGATATTCCACACGTCATTTCCAAAGTTGACCCTTTCCCCCCTTCCTCCCTAGAGTTCCTCTGCTCACAGAACCACATGACCATCTCCTTACCTGACCAAGCCTAAAACCTGGGGCTCACTTCCTCTCTCTTCTTCACTTCCTATGACCATTAAATCCTCATGTCTCTGGCTTCTTTCCACATTCCTTCCCACTGGCCACCACAACACTCTGAGCTCCTTTATGCGTCGGGATGCTGTCTCTAATTTTGCCTCTAACATCCCCTAGGATGTAACAGTTTCTCAATAATTATTGATTAATGAATGCATATTTGTTAGCTCATATTTTTCTTAGATGAATAAATTTATTTAGCCACATATTTAGCCTCCAAGTATGAGAATACCATTACATCCATTCATCCAGCAAATACTGGTTGAGTGTCTGGCACTGTTCTAGGCTTTGCAGATATGATGTTGAACACGTTAGACTGGATCTTTGCCCTCATGGAATTTATGTTCTAGTTGATGGAGACAGATAAAAGCAAGCAAACAAATCAGAAAAGTTCCGATAGTGATGAAAGAAAACAGGGTAATAGGCTAGAGAGGACTGGGAATGGAGAGGGGACTGTTTAAGGAAGGGTGATTAGGAGAAAACTTTGGAGGGAGAGACTTTTGGAAGATGGAATGAAGCGAGGGAACCAGCCATGCAGATTTGAGGTCAGAGCATTCCAGTACAAAGGCCCTGGGGCAGAAAGTAAGCCAGAGCATAGTATGCCATGCTGGAAATCATGGTCCAGCCTGAGGCGCTAATGATAGGGAGGGACCGCATCATGTGGGGTCATAGGCATGGTATGAAGTCTGGATTTTATCTTAAGTGCAGTGAGGAACCATGGAGGTATTTTAAACAGAGGACTGGTTATGATAGCTCCACTGACAAGTCTTCCTATGTTTCCTCTTTTCTTCCAAAAATTTCAGTTGTCCCTAGAAATTTTTTTTTTTTAAGATTTTTCTTTATTTATTCAACAGACAGAGATCATAAGTAGGCAGAGAGGCAGACAGGGGGGGGGGAAGCAGACTCCCTGCTGAGCAGAGAGCCTGATGCAGGGCTCGATCACAGGACCCTGAGATCATGACCTGAGCCAAAGGCAGAGGTGTAACCCAATGAGCCACCCGGGCGCCCTAGAAATTTCTTACTAGAAAAGCTGCTCATTGCATGAACTTACTAGAAAAGTTGCCTATCGCATGAACTATCAGCTTTCTATTTTATTAATGTAAATAAAATTGACATTGGGTGCCACCTTAGGGGATGGAGGAAGGAAGAAGGTTCTGGATCCTCTACAACAAGAGCAAAGTTGTTGCTTTACTCATTTTACAAGATGAGCTTCCCTTTCAGATTTCTTTGGGAGGGACAAGAGTGTTCCATTTATCCCTCTCTGCATATCTCCCTGTCCTCCAATTAACAACTGTAGGGGCAAGGGGACCTTCCTTCTGGCATGTACTTCCTGTGTGTTCTCTACCTCCTAAAGCAATTTGTTGAAGGCGAGAAAAGACAGAAGAATGTGCTTTCCTAATAGAGGTGGGAAAGCGTCTGCCTGAAAGGTCCTAGAGGATGAGCTATGTGGCCATAGAGGTGGGAAAGCGTCTGCCTGAAAGGTCCTAGAGGATGAGCTATGTGGCCATTTGCATAATGAGGTAGCTACAAACCCCGCAACACCTTTCAGGGAAGGTATCTGTTTGGCATTCCTTAGATGAGGCCATTGCAACTGATAAAAATGTCCAGTTTAGAGCACACAAAGGCTTGGGTCAGGGAGCTCAACAAGCCTCTGTCGTGGGCATCTACGCGAACGGGTCAACCTCCTCCTTACCTAATCTCTATCTCAAAGGATCCACATTTGGCCTTCCACTGTGCCCAGGAACCCATCCAGCCCTTGGCATGTGAAGTACCCGGAGAGTGGGTTTCTTCCCCATGTGCCCCTGGCTCCTTCTGCTGCAGCCATAACTAACAGCTTTTGTTATCTAAGTGTACCATCTGTGCTCCCATCATAGAATTTTTACCTTCTCTCTGGAAGGCTCCCAAACCTACCTCTTGCCCACACTCCCTTTGCTTAATAAATTCCCATTCTTCTTTCAGATCTCAAGTCAACTACCATTCCTTCAAGGGAGACTTTCTTGACCCCCTCAAGAAAGGGGGGGGGTCTGAGCCTGGGTGGGTTCCTTAGATGTCCTCAAAGAATCAAGTTCTTTTCCTTTCAATGTTTGAACTCAATTTTTTTATACTTTATCCTTGCCTACCCATGACTGTTTGATTAACGTCTACCTCCCCCTACTGGAATGTAACCTTCACGCAGGTAGGGACAATGTCTATTTTTGACCATATTTTAGTCCCAACAGTGAACCCAGTGTCTGTTAGATGGCAAATGCCCAGTAAACATGCACAGTGAAAACTTAATGTCTGCAGTATATAAGGGAATTGAGACTTAGGACAGCATCTCTCCTGTTCTAGGATGTGGACCCATCTTATGTGGGCCTGCACGTTTCCCTTTACTACTAATAAAAGTATTTTCTCTTCAGTTTTACTGATTACCCTGTGTAAATTATATGAAGCATTTTAAAGAAATGCTACAAGTGGTGGGATTTGCAGGTGTTCTTCATTTTCTATCCCTCTCTTTTTCCCTGTTTCCCCCCCTACTTTTTATGTATATACTGAATTTTCTACATTGAACATATATTACTTTTAAAAAATTGATTTGAAAAAACTCTGAAAGTAACTACTTTTTAACTTTAAAATATGGAGCTTTGGGGGTTTTGAGCTGGCATTAGAGAGAAGGAAATGGACTCCTAGCATGCCACGTGGTCTAGCAAGGAATAGATATCTGCATAGATTTAACAACACAAATCGTGTATGCTTTTGCTTTGTTTTGTTTTCTTTAAGCTACACTGAAGGATAAGTTACAGATGCAGAAGAAAATACAAATGTTACAAAAATACAGAAACAGAGAAGTAAAAGTGTAGCTGACACGGGGTATGAGTTTGTGGAAGTGTTAGAAGTGAAGTTGGGGATGTTAATTTCCACATCTTGTACAGACAGAAGTCAAGATAGTAAATACTGTTATAATAAGAAGCCATAGTGGTATAAGTATATTATCTCTGATTACAACAGAAGCAATAGAGGTAATAAGTAACAATCAAATATTAAAAGGAAGTAAGGGGAGAGATGTAAATGAGCTGAAATCTCATCTTTCCAACTAGGGAGTCAGTAAGTCATGTCTAGAGCTGCCAATTAAGAAACAGAAGCTATCCTCCTATTATTAAGCATCATGGAGAGAATGACGACAAGGGCTAGAAATAGAAATGATGAAAACAAGTTGCCTTGGGGGCTGGGATACAGGTGGGAAGAGGTGCAACGGGGCTTAGAATGATGATTCTCATCATAAGCTCATCTGTATTATTTGATTTATCATGTGCAATTAAGAACAACTTAAATGGAACAAAATGAAGAGGTCGGATTAAATGGTCTCTGAGGGTCTTTCCCTAGAAGCGAGAACCTATACCAACATAATTGCTTCGTTCTTCAGGGAAGGAGAGGCAATGAGCACTTACTGAATGCTAACTCTGTGCCAGGTGCTTTGTACCCGTCATCTGCTTTGCACTTCAGAATATTCTAGGACGTAGACTTACAGTTTCCATCCCTCAGGCCAAGGCACTGAGACTCTTGGGGAGGTGACATTTCCTACCCAGGCCCATGTGGCGTTAAAGAAGCAGTAGGGCTGACTGGATTAAGGGCAAAGGGCGCTTCACTTTGATACCCCTGGTTTCTTCATGGCAGCCCATGTGGGCAAAGCCTGAGGAAGTATGGATTATTTTCCCCCTCATGATACATACACATGTTGGAAAAAAGAAGTAAAATTATCAAAAATAGAAACAGGAGAAGATTACTTAAAACCTCATTACCTGAGAAGCTTCTTAGTCTCACTCATATCTGATAGGATCATATCATTTGTTGCTGTATTCACTGGGCTTTTAGTCGTAGCTACTAACGTTCCTTAAACTTAAAAAGTTGTGACATATACAGGCAGTTTAAAGAATGAAGAGTCTTGAGCCACATTCTAGCCCAAGAAACAGGGAATTACTGAAACCTCTCTTTTCCGATCCCCAGAGGTAACCCCCATCCTGAATCTGTGTAAGTAATTTCTTTGCAGGCCACTAATTTTCAGAGATCTGCTGGTTTGATACTAAGGCAAACAAGAGGACCAGTCAGGTGGCCAATTTGCACCTATAAATTAATTCTTTCTCCAGCCTCCCAACCTCTACTCATCCTTATCCTTCCCTCAGAGCCCCATTCAAGCTTTACCTACTAGGAGTCTTCCAAGACCCTCCAGTCTACAGTGGTTTTCTTTTTAAAAACTTACCCGACTCTTTATTAATTCAGGGCCCCCACCAAGCTGTCTGTGGGCTAAACGGTCTAATCTAGCCCCAGTCCAGGGCGCTAAAGTCTGTGATTCATCCCATGAAAACACTGACTGAGAGAGAGTCTTCTTGGAAGGATCAGCTATATTCAAGACCCACATTTGATCTGACATGAGAGGCCAACAAGAAGAATATAGAGAACATAGGTATATCAACTAGAGATCAAGCAAGATCTAAATCGAACACTTTCTTTTGGACTAGGATATAGCCTGAGCAGAAAAGAAATCATTAATTTCAACAAATGGTAGTCATGTATTTTATACACAAGTCTCTCGGCAAGATGCTGGAGACACAATGGTGAACGGGGCAGACCTGATGCATGGTGCTTATCAAGATGATGAGGAAAACAAGTAGATGGAAAATCGTGGGAATTGCTACAGTTGGGGCATGCACAGGGCTAGAGCTATACATAAGAGGGGCAACCAACCCAGGCTTTTGGGGAGGATGATAAGGTAGGCTTTCGGGAGAAGGGGACAGTAAACTGAGACCCGACCCAGGGGTAAGTGTTGGACAGGTGAGGGGGAACACTTCCTGCAAAGGCCCAGGAGCGAGAGGGAACAATAGGGTAAGGGGCTGACAGCTGAAAAAGACTGAAGCTTCTGGTGCTGGGGAAGGTAGTACGAGATGAGGAAGGAGGGGGAAGCCGGAGGCAGATCAGGAAGGATCTTACAAGACCCACTCGGGCATCTGAATGCCACCTTGCTGGTTTCCATCAGGGAAATTGGCAGTTTCACCTTCTGGCTGCGAGAGAGAGAAAGGATTGTGGTGGGGGGTGGTCGGGGGAGGAAAGAGGTGTTGAGATAGTCCGAGCAAGAAAGAGTAGGGAGTGGTGGCAAAGGAGACAGAGAGGAGGGAGCAGATGTCAGAGACGTGCTGTCAGATGGGAAATAGGAGCAGAAAAGGAAAGGACACCTACGTCCACCTGTTGACAGGGTCTGAGGACACAGTGAGTTTGCAGGCAGCAGGGAGCTGAGATCAGATATGGGCAGGATGAATGTCTAATATCTGTGCACATCCAAGAGAAGATGTCTAACGGGGAACTAGAGGTAACGTGTGGGGCCCTAGAAACTGGGGAATGGATTTGAACTTGGGAATCATCTTCATGAGGATGAAAACTGACTCTGGGGGAGGGAAATAAATCAGTGAAAGGGCAGGTGTGGGTGGGCATTTCTCAAGGTGACCAGACCTTTACACATACTTCAGCTCTTCGGACTCTATGAGACCAAAGAAAGAGAGGGTGCAAAGAAATCAAAGTGGGACAGATAAATTCTGGGCACTTTGGTGTCCACCTGAAGAGAGATGACAGGCCACCTGACAAACCAGGTGTAGGGAAGAAGGTTACTCCTATGCACCTGGTGCTGCCCCTTCCTCCCTTCACCAAACATCCTCTGAGCGCTTGCTCTGTGATCTGACACATAGCCTAAGAGCACAGAGTTGAGGATGGGGTCCTCCACAGGGTGCAGAGGGGCCTGGATGCTGCAGGAAACTCTGAGGTCAGGGAAGACCAGAAAAACTACATTTGAATGACGTTTCCAATGTAGTGGGGGAAGAGCTCAGGACACCTATGACTGGGAAACAAAGGGCTCTGAAGACTGGGAGGTGGGACAATGACACCAGGTTCCTGGCAGAGAATAGGCCTTTGGTAAGGTGTGTGCTGAACAGAGCTGGTGAGGGCCCTGGGATGGTTCGAGAGAATGGGCCAGGTCCTGAACCACAGGCAAGATGCAATCGTGCACTCGCAGGCAGAGGCTGAGGGGGACAAGATCCAGATCAGTGTGAAGAGAGCAGGAAACCATCTGCTGGGGCTCCTAAGAGAAGGGTGGGCTGACAGGGCTGCAGGCAGTCAGAAGTTAGGCTCTCGGTCTTGCGGACTTGCAGAAAAGGCTGGGCCAAAGCCTCTTTGCTCTGGGAACAGGAGAGAAGGGACTCACGGGAGCTGTGGGCCTGCTTATGAAGCCTGGTGACTTCACCTTCATCACCTCACTTGAGACAAAGATCATGAAATCAGAATAGGTATTCCCTTGCTATCCAGAAGTAGAGCGTTTGAATGAAACCTTTCCTAACCCCAGTGGCACAAAGCAAAGCAACGATCCCTAATTTATATGGAAAAAATTTGAACATTCCTAGACCTTAAAAACAACCTCTCTGGGGCGCCTGGGTGGCTCAGTGGTTAAAGCCTCTGCCTTCGGCTCAGGTCATGATCCCAGGGTCCTGGGATCGAGTCCTACATCAGGCTCTCTGCTCAGCAGGGAGCCTGCCTCCTCCTCCTCTCTCTCTCTGCCTGCCTCTCTGCCTACTTGTGATCTGTCTGTCAAATAAATTAAAAAAACAACAACAACAACCTCTCTTAGGCTTCTCTGCTACCTCAGGACACATTTTTCTAGGGAATGTACAAAATAAATTAAGATGAAACCCAGACAGAGCACAGTGCAGAGTGCTGGCGGGCTGATGCTAGGTTCTGAGCGTAGTTGCTGGGGCAGAGTTCTGTGGGGAGTGGCAGGGGGGCACTCATGCTGCCTCTAGAGAGACTTGCTGCAAAACAACAGCTGAATGCCGCTCTTGCTTTTCGCCCTTTTTTTCCCCTGAAAGCAATATCCTCTTTGGATTTCTTGTGGTTAGTGAAAACAGGAACCACTATAAGATTCCATTGTAAAAGCAAAGTGGCAGAATGTGAACTTCCAAAGACAGGGGATCCTTGCCCTTGGCCCCAGCATTTTGGAAATAAGGAAAATGGAAAATAAGGCTGAGAGGATTTCATCTCTTCCTTGGCCTCTCGTAGCTATTATGTACGGAGGCAAAACTTGAACCCAGGATTTCTAAATCCAAAGATGCACCTGGGAGTCAGGCTAACATCAGGCTGGGATAAATCCATATAACTCAGCCTTGCCTTTTCCCGGGGCTCTTGATGCATTTCTGGTCTTATTCTGTGTAACGGTCTCCAGACTTAGTGACACTCCTTTAATTGTAAAGCACTGTGTATTCTTCCGGATGTGGGCAGAGTAAAAGAGCTGAGATCTCTCAGAATTCTCTTGCTGACCTGGGCCTGGCCACTGGGCCACCTTCCTAAACCAGCCTTATCCTGTTCTTTCATTCGGCTCTACTGCCAAGCTCTATAGCCTTGAGTGAGACACAGATCCTTCTCCTGAGGACAAAGGCAGGAAGAGTGAGTGCCTGTAGCAAGTCTCCAAATGGGAACGTTGACTTTTTTTTTTTTTTTTTTTAATTGCAAGTGGCCGTTTGGAACCTACTGGGTGGTAAATATTCTTACTACCTGAGTTTCCCTTACTCCTCATTAGGTCCAGTGGGCACCAACCCCCACAAGACATCTCCTTCCCAACCACTGAGCTGAACAGTCTACAAGCTGGGTGTTACGAGGGAGGGCCTGGCCTTGCAATGTGGCCAATGCAACAGCAAAGGCCCCAGGAAAGGATGTTCATTGCAAATCACTGGAATGAGAAATCAGCAGATTCATGGACTGGGAAAAAATGGAATTAAGTCTGAGTCTTCATTGGAACAAAGACCCATGGTCTTCCTTGAATCATGCTGTCTTGAAACAGAACCAGCTGACTGGTTCATAATATCCAGCTCATGTTCTACGCTTTGCCATATTGCCTTGCTGTCTATATTGGACTTTGCATCTGACCAAGACGACGTGGGCATCTTGGTTGCCTCCTAGATACCAAAGCAGGATGTATTCCGGCGCCAAGAGGGTAGGACGCCTGAGCAGGTTCTAGGGGTCTTGGGCTACTTTGCTTTCTTTGGGGGATAACGTCATCTTGTCAGGGTTTGTTTATTTTGGGGGAAGGGGCTAATGATTTCCAGCCGAGGTGACAAAAAGCACTGCCCAGGATTGCTAGGAGTGGTTTAGGAAGACAGTATCCTGTCCACCCAGCCTAGCGGGCGCCACGCACGCCACAGACACCAGAGACTGACTATTTATAATGATCGTTTTCTGGTAGATGTATTTGGTTCTTTAAAAATCAATATATTATGGTAATATTTCAAAAGAAAGAAGGGAAACAAATCAAGGAAGGAGTCCTTCTCACGATTTGCAGCAGGCAGCATGAGGCAAACAGCGACCCTGGGGTCATCTCTAGTCCCACCCCTGACTGAGGCAGTGGCTTCCTTTGGAGAGGATTTTGACAACACATTCAGACTCAGTGGGATCGATTATGACTGCCTGCCTTCGGCTAGCAGAGGAGCAAGGGCACTGAAGTTAAGAATTTGTTATCCTTGATCTCTAAAAACCCCCAACCCCACCAACATTCTAGTTACTTTATATGTGTTCATTGAACTGACGTTTGTCACTTTCTTCTGAAAATTTACCCAATATTTAATTCAGGCAAGGACTGTCCCCTGAAAAACTGTTAATTTGGTAGATTTTTCCCCAGGCTTTACTAAGATACAACTGACATACAAAACTGTGTAACTTTAAGGTGCACAATGTGATTTTTCTTTTTAAATATTTTATTTATTTGAAAGCAAGAGAGAGTGTGAGAGAGGGTGAGCATGAGCAGAGGGAAGCCCCACGAGAGGCTCGATTCCAGAACCCTAAGATCTTGACTGGAGCCCACGGCAGACATTTAACTGACTGAGCCACCCAGGTGTCCCTGTGATGATTGGATGATTGGGAAATTGTTACCAGAACACATCTTTCACCTCATACAATTACCCTTTTGTACTGTAGTGGTGGTGCTGGGGAGCTCCTATAATATCTACTCTCTCGGTGGTTTTCAAGTATACGACACAGTATTGCTAACTCTGGGTGCCATGCTGTATGGGACATCACAGCAGATATGTTTTTAAAGTTGCTACTCTAAGCTTCTTTCTTTTTGCTGCTCAAGTATTTATGCTCATTTTTGGAAAAAGAAGAAGAAGCAGAAGAAGAAGGAGGAGAAGAAGGAGAAGGAGAAGAAGAAGAAGAAGAAGAAGAAAAAGAAGAAGAAGAAGAAGAAGAAGAGGAGGAGGAGGAGGAGGAGGAGGAGGAGGAGGAGGAGGAAAAAAAAAGGGAAAGAAAATGCCCATGCATTTTTTTTTTTTTAAAGGAAGAAATTTATAATCCCACCACCTAGGGGTCATCACTGATAAATTTTGGGCTTTATCCTGTCAGGTTCTTCTACACATGTTAACATTTAAGTATGTATTTTAAAATAATGAGATATGGCTCAGTTGGTTGAGCATCTGCCTTCGGCTCAGGTCATGATCTCAGGGTCCTGAGATCGAGCCCTGCATCGGGCTCCACACTCAGTAGGGGAGTCTGCTTCTTCCCCTCCCCCTGCCCCTCCTTCCCATTCTTGTTTTCTCTCTCTCTCTCTCTCTCTCAGATAAAGATCTTTAAAAAATAAAATAATGGAGCATAAAACACCTACTCTGCTGTAATCTCTTTTCATCCCTTAGCATATATTATCAACATCTTACAGAACTTCTCCTTTACTGTTTGCTTTGTCTTTGTTTTTGTTTTGGCCTGGAGGAGTCTTATGCTTCCCCACACCCTTGCCTGAGTGACACCCTACTTCTCAATATTATTCGATAGAGGATTACCCACTAAAGTACTGGCTATCTTTCTCCAAACCCATCTCAGCAGACTTTGTGTTTTTAGTGGCACTTTTAAAGATCAGGTAACATTTCAAATCAAAAGTCTCTAATAGGAGAATTTCAGACACTGATGGAAAGGGGAAAGGATGCTTTTGTTTGGGGTTGGGGGGAGTCCTCTTGGTGCCCCTTGAATTATAACACCAAGGAAGTCAATGTCAATAAGCATAAGGGTAGAAGCCAAGGATGGTAGGATCTCACCATACCCTGACCAAGACCTTCAGTGCACCTTGGTTTTCTTATCTGTACCCTGACCTTCCAAGTCTGTTGTGAGGCTGCACTGTGCACCCAGGGACAGAGTGTATTAAGAGATGAATGAGGGTGGGGGATAGGCATGGCTGAATCTTCTGGATCTCGTGGGTCATGGCTGGGAGCTAGAATTTTAAGTACGAGGAGAAGCCACCTGTCAGTTTTAAGCCAGAGAGTAACATGATCTGATTTATAATTGTATGAAGGTGCTTTTGCTGCTACCTGGAAAATCAGCTCTGCCATTTTCTTCCCTAATGCCTTACCTACTAGTAAATTCCACCCTTAACAAGAACGGAAAGGCAGCAACCCTCAAAAACGCTGGGCTTGAGACATTGCTCTTAAATGGCACCTAGGGAAAAGGTATTATTGTTTTCTTTTCCCTAAAAGACCCTGACGTAGAGAGAAAGCCTCCCCACTGTGGCCTTCGGGAAGAGGGCAGCTGACATGGCCCGCTGGCTATTCACTCAGGGCCGCTCACAATCCCGTGCAGTCTCTTTCTAATTTGGACCAGACAGCTTTCCTGGCTTCATCTGCCTTTCCACAATTCTACACAGATCTTTCCTGCTTATAAATCAAATGGACGGGCAGCAGGAGAGTCCTGGCTGAGTTTAGCACTGGCAGATGCCTCTATAAATTAAAAAAAAAAAATGAGGTCAGAAGTAGCTCCTAAGCATATGTTACCAAAAATAAATCTTACCCACTAGCAGAAGTAGCTGGAAAAAACAAAAACCCTCATAACTTTTCTTCCTCCTTATACACTGTGACCTTGTCTGCTTAAGTGACCCTTTTTCTTCTTAACTTCCCAGATTCCGTAATGAAGTTTCTTCCCCC
This sequence comes from Enhydra lutris kenyoni, assembly GCF_002288905.1. Lineage (NCBI taxonomy): Eukaryota > Metazoa > Chordata > Mammalia > Carnivora > Mustelidae > Enhydra > Enhydra lutris. Next base: position 30,530,870 of record NW_019154089.1, read on the forward strand.
CATTTCAACCCTGTTATGAAAAACACCAAACCTATAAAATACCCAAAAGAACAATGCACATCCTTATAGTCTTGACATAGTCAGAGTGACCCGTTCTTTTCCCATTTCTGCTTTGACTCCGTGCATTTTACTAAATCACCAAGAGCAAGTAGAAGTCATTGTTTTCCTCAGTCTTTGCTACTTCAGCAGTAAAACTGAGAGGATCCTCAGTACTGTGAGCACAGGCATTCAAAGATATTCTTGATATCTTATAAGATGCAGCTGATACTACAATGTCCTTAGTTGTCTCTAAAATGTTCCTTTTATAGCTCCCCCTTTCTTTTTCTGGAACCAGGATCCAACCATAATGGGTTTTCTAAAGTGTGAAGAAGTGTGACTGCTCTACACAAAAGGAATTCAATGAATTCCTTGCTGGGGAACTGCTGTATGCTCCTGCTTCCACATGGGGCTCTCTGCATGGGGCTCTTTCTGGAAGGAGTAGTGAGTGACCATTGCCGTCAGGCCACTTTTGGACTTAGCGAGTGCCATGCTCATGCTTATTATTCCTGCTGCTTAGGACAACTCCTAACACCATACAGCTATGAGGGCAGTGATCATGAGATGATTAATAAGAACCAAAAGCTACTGTGAAACTGTGCTCTGTCAACAGAGCGAGTATAAGTGAAGATGTTTTGGAATTGGGTTGCAAACATATTTTATTGTAAGGGACCCTCATACAAATTCTTCAATGGATGACTACTTTATTTTCTGTATTGGCTTCAGTTTTAAAATTTTTTCTTTGCTATTAAAACTCAAGGACCACGAGGAATTTCTTTCCTTCATTTCATTTTTTTGGGGGAAATATTTTTAACTAGTGATTTAAGTTTTGGGTTGTTTTTTCATTTTTATTTTTTATTTTTTAAGTAAACTCTTTGCCCAACATGAGGCTTGAACTCACGACCCCAAGATCAAGGGTTAGATGCTCCACTGACTGAGCCAGCCAGGCGCCCCTGACCGTGAGGGATTTCCACCAAATACCACAAAACCTCATGTACCCAACTCACTCAGCCTGAGGCTAACTGGAGACATGATTTCTCTTGTGTAAAGGACACCCTACAGATTCAGGATACATATTAAAAAAAAAAAGTGTCAATGTGATCTTACACATGTTGGATTTACATACAACATCATCAGATGCTACCTTTAGGCTCCAGTTCTGGGTGGAAAAAACTATGTATCAGTTTTAGCCCATCTCCTAAAGGGAATCATCAAACCAGTCTCAGAATACTATTTTCCTAATATTCTAAGTTTTGAGGCAACAAAAAGACAGTTACACTAACACTAATATTTTATGTTTTTGTCTTTGTCAAGCAAGTGTGGAGAAATGAGCTGGAACTGGAGGCTGAGGACCCCCCCACCCCCTAGGAAACCCCACTCTGGTATTCTGGTGGGAGGAGTGTGTGTGGGGCAGGGGAGGGGGGTGTACAGGGCCTAACCAGAGAGCCCAGCATTCTAAACATTTCCTTATATGGACACACATGGATGGTTAGTGAAGTGTTCCTTGCATGCTGATGTTAAGCCCCAAAGGTACAGGGCCCTGTAAAGCAAGCAACAAATTAGGCTTCCCACACCCAGCTTTGCAAAGAAAGCATGAGCGCCAGCTTCTAGCCCCTCCTGGCCTGGGATTCCAGGTGCAGTGGAAAGCCTGGCAGTGATACAGTCCATCTGCTCCTGCTCTGTGGGGCCCTCACTTCCAGGAGTTCTTTGTAAACCTGGCCAAATAAATCTGTGATCTTATCTGATTCTGTGCATCTGGGGGTGTGTGTGTGTGTGTGGGGGGGGTCTTTCCCCACCAATCTGCTCCTCAGTCGAATAATGCTGTATGTTACCATGTCTCACCTCTGCTCTTTCTCCCTGCCCCCTGAAGGGTCAAAGGGAAAAAGAATTATGATTCTGGATCAGAGTCATGTCTGGTCAGCTGGGAAAGATCTACAGCCAAGAAACTGGCTTAAGACGTAGCTCCCACCACCATTCCCTGCCCCCAGTGCATGTCAATGTCCTCCAAGGCTGGCATTTCCTAAAAGGTGGGTATTGGAGATGCAGGGAAATGATATTTAACAACATTGAGTCACGGTGAGAAAGTTCTTTCCTTCTCAGTTTCTGACAACTGCAATGAGAAAGTCTCCATTTGGTCCCAGCACATCTAACCCCCTCCCTAACATTTGCTCACTCCATTTTTAACAGACAGCAGGCCTCAGGCTCAGAGGCCTGGGCAGGTAGCAGCTGGAATTACATTACTCTGTTTTATTTTGATTGAATTTATTGCTCTGGTTGATTTCTAATGATGGCAAGAGATAATTTTTTTTTGTTAATGAAAGTGATATAAAGCATCCTTTTAAAATAAACTTAAGTTACAAAGTTAATTTAAGGGGCACCTGGGTGACTCAGTGGGTTAAGCCTCTGCCTTTGGGTTAGGTCATGATCTCGGGGTCCTGAGCTCGAGCCCTGCATTAGGCTCTCTGCTCAGCGGGGAGTTGCTCCCCCCCCCTCTCTGCCTGCTTGTGATCTTTCTCTCTCTGTCAAATAAATAAATAAAATTAAAAAAAAAAAGTAAATTTAAATAAAAATATTTTGCAAACAAGGGGACTAGGAGTCTGTAGATATGGCAAGAATTGTGACAACACATCAATGGCTAACCTCTGGAAACCCTGGCTAAGAAGATTCCTCCTAAACCAGGGGTTCCCCATCCTGGATGCACATTGGACTCAGGCGTGGAGATTTGTGCCTGGGGTCTCAGCCAGGGCCTCCTCGGGGCAGGATGCAGTACAGGGGATGCTGAAGGAGCTCTGTGAGTGACTGTGCTGAGTAGCCGCTGCTGGGACCATGACACCACTTCCTGGAAGCCTGGAGACATCTGCTCCCCAGTAACTTGCCGGGGAATAAACTGCATTCTGACCCCCGAGTCCTCGGCTTGTAGGCATTTCTATCCTTGGGGGCTCCCCACAGAAAAGTCGTCGGTCCAGAACTGAATAACCAAGGCTCTAATTTCTTGGCAATTACTGGCAAGTAATGAAACAAACAGGACATGTCTCAAGGACTGGGTATGGCTTTGGATTAAGGTGACTGGCCGTCTCTGTCTCAAACAGAATAGTGTTACTTTGGAACAGACTGGAGGATAAACAGGGATGTTTTTACTTGTCAGCTATAAGGGAGCTAAAATGCCCCTCGTTTAGGCCATAAGAGCCCTGTGTTAGGCATGGAAGATATGAAAATGACCTTCAAACAGGAAATCTGTCTTATCATTTCCTCCTCCCTGTTTCCACCATTTTATACCCTTATCACTCTTTTGTTGTGGATTGTGGCTGGTGGTCCCCCCATTTTTTTTTTTTTAAAGATTTTATTTACTTATTTGACAGAGAGAGAGAGATCACAAGCAGGCAGGGTGGCAGTCAGAGAGGAGGAAGTGGGCTCCCTGTTGAGTAGAGAGCCCTGTTCGATCCCAGGACCCTGAGATCGTGATCTAAGCCGAAGGCAGAGGCTTAACCCACTGAGCCGCCCAGGTGTTCCCAAACTTTTTTGATCACAGCTTACATCAGTTAAATTCTGAGCAAACACCTTAACTGACATGTATTTATTTGATCAACTCTGGATAGCTGTCATTTTTGAACAGTGTGTTAATAAATAGGAAGGTTTAATTTCTTTCTTATTTTTTGAGTAACAGGTTAAAAACGTTGAGATCATCTTGCCTCATCCATGGACAGCTAACCTTCCATGCTGTAGACTGAAGGTGTTGACTGGAAACGGCGCCATCAGGGAAGGGATCCTGTCCAATAACCTCTGAGTCCTGAAGTCCCACACACTGACTGGCCCGTGGCGGGGGTGGGGACTCTCAGTCATGTCTGCAGAATCTGTGACTCTCACCAGTTGGACCAAGTTTGATGAAGCTAGTGGGTTTGTTTTCTAGATTGGGACATAGCTGAAAAAAGGTCAAAATACTTAAAAACTGTAAAGCCATGGGGTATCTGAGTGATGCAGTCAGTTGAGTGTCTGACACTTGGTTTCAGCTCAGGTCCTAATCTCATGGATCATGAGATCAAGTCCCGAGTCAGGTTCTGGGCTCAGTGTGGAGTCTGCTTGAAATTCTCTCTTCTTCTCCTTCTGCCTACCCCCCTGGCACTCTCACTCATTCTCTCCCTCTCTCAAATAAATAAATAAATCTTAAAAGACAAACAAAAAAACTATAAAGCGGTATACAAGAAAGGTATTACTGGGAGTCAAGGTGCCTCCTTTCCACAAAGCCTGGCTCACGTTCAATCTAGAACATCACTGGGCTCTGAGTCTGGGCAGAAGACATGCTGCTTGCAGGTGGGCTGAGGGGTGCTGCTTAGTGGTGCCTGGATGTGGGGACAGAATGTGCTTCCTCAGTGGCTGGAGGGGTCTTTTGTCAGGGCGATGGGAAAAATAACCCTGGGTCAAGAGCAGGTGGGAATATGGAGTGAGGGTCTGAGATGGACAGTGAAGGGTGGGCTTTGCTGTTTTACTCCCCATGCCTCAGGATTGTGTACATTTGTTAAATGTGTGAGTACTTCCTCTTAAGGGAAAAGAAACAAAAATATTTATTGCACAAAATTCAAATAATAATTAAGAGTGTAAAGTGAAAAGTGGGAGACCCCTATCTCCTGCTCCCATCACACCCCATGCAGGTAACTACCCTTCCTAGCTCAGTGAACGTTACTCTTAACTAAACAAAGTTTAAAAAATGAAAAATTAATATTAATAAAATTAATATTAATTTTTATTATTTATTAATAAAATTAATAATATTAATATGCAAGGATACCCTTCGGAATGTGAACAGTGGCTATCTTCGTGTGGCAATGTGGTTTCTGTTTTCTTTTTTCTGCTTCTTTGGGTTTTCTAGCCATGAATTCATTTCAGTTATGCAATAAGAAAAACAAAATTAAAGGAAAAGGACTATAAAGTGGAAGCAGGAGAGAGAGGGGTCAGATGTGGTGCTGGAACCAAAACCAAAACAGAAACCAACAACGCCATGGGCAAGGCTCTGCCGTGCAGCCCACTGTCCCTGAGTGTGCTGACTGTAAGCGTCTTTGCTTCTCACTCCAACTAGCTGTAACCCTGGGAAAGTCATCTCCCTCTTGGGGCCTTGGCTTCCTATCTACAAAATGTGGGATTGTGCTATATCAGTGGTTCTCAACAGGGGGAGGTTTGTTTTGTCCTCTAGAGGAGTAACAGGCAGTATCTGGAGACTTTTTCTGGTTGTCACAATGGGGGAGGATGCTACCAGCACCTAGAGAGAGGGTAGAGCCCAGAGATGCTGCTTGACATCCTATGAGGCACAGGACAGATCCCTACAACAAAGGGTTATCTGGCCCACACTGTGAGCGGTGCCAATGTTGAGAAACCTGGCTTCCACCGTGCTCGGTTCTGTGAGTTTGGGCCCGGCCTGTCCTGGAGCCTCCTGTAAGAGGAGCTGTGCGCTCATGACTGCCCAGACTCTGGCTGTGGCCCACTTGACAGGAGAGAAGGAATGAACAACAGGGCCCAAGGCAGGGAATACTGGAGTCCTGCAGGGGAAGTCCTGCCATCAAAGGCAGACAGGCCCTCAGACAGGCTGTCTTCCTTCCAGGGACGGGCCCTCCCTTGCTCACGCAGACAAACAGGGCCCTCTTCTGGCGTGTGTCCTCACAATGAACAATGGGCCAGTGGCTCAAAAAGCACACAAAATTTGAGCAAAGATTCCGTGACTGTGCAGTATTTCCCTGAAGATCACCTTATGATCTCTCAGGGTGGGGGATACTATGTTAATAACTGAGTTTCCTTCAAAAACATAACAGGACTTATAAATAGATACCTAACAAATGCTGATTCATTTCAGGCTAGACCCAACAAATATTTAAGAGGCTACAGGGACTAGACCCTTTGTGGGTCCCTGATCATTGACGTACAGGCCGACACCACCATGGGGCAGGGAGAAGCAGGTCTTTCCAGTCGCCTGCGCTGGGACAATTGGGGAAGGAAGGAAAATGCGTTTCTACCTCCCATGAAACACACACATCAACTCCAAGTGGATAACAGACTTAAAGGTCTGTTAAGCCTCAAAAGGTTAAACTCTAAGACTTTCAGAAGATAACACATCTTCATGACTTTAGAGTAGGAAAGATTTTTTTTTAAACAAGTCACAAAAGCACCAACCACATAGGGGGAAAACGATAAATATACCAAGTGTTAAGAACTTCTGTTTATCAAAAGACACGCCACAGAAATATATTTACAATTCACGTACCCACAATATATCAGGAATACATATAAATCAACAAGGAAAAGATGACCTGATTTAAAAATAGGCAAAAAGGGGCTCATGGGTGGATCAGTGGGTTAAGCCTCTGCCTTTGGCTTGGGTCATGGTCCTGGGGTCTAGGGATCAAGCCCTGCAATGGGCTCTCTGCTCAGCGGGGAGCCTGCTTCCTCCTCTCTCTGCCTGCCTCTCTGCCTACTTGTGATTTCCGTCAAATGAATAATAAAATCTTTAAGAAAAAAAAAAACAGGCAAAAATATTGAACAGGCTTTCTTTCACAAAAGAGGCTGTCCCAACGGTAGTGCCCTATGAAAAGAGGCCCAGTATCCATGGTGATCAGGGAAATCAAAGCGATGATGAGATATCACAACACACCCACCAGAATGGCGATGACGGAAAAGACAGACAGAGCCAGTGTTCATGAGAATGTGAAGAAATGAAAACTCTCCCACATTGCTGAATGAGCGAATACATTGGCACAAACACTTTGTAAAACTGTTTGGCAGTGTCTAGTCACACACTGACCTAGCCATTCTATGACACGGTAAATTCACCTAATAAAAATGAGAGGGTAGATCTACCAAAAGAAATGGACAAGAACATTCAAGGCATCTTCGTTCATAATAGCATCACTATTCACTCTGCAAACAGCCCAAATGCCCACCCACAGTAGCACGGATGATTTGATTAGTCTATGCAGTGAGAATCCTGCATATTCCATATATTTATGTATGTTATAGACCATAATTAAACACGCCAAGCAAACAACCTGTTCACAGGTATAGAGAATTCCGTACTAATACTACCCCCTGGATTTTGAGAAATATTCACAAGCACCCAACTGGAAGAGAAAAAAATATACCATTGTGGAAGTAATCAATCTTTTCAATTTATATTTTGCCTACCTACAAATTAATGATATAGTAACATCTTGGTTAAAAACAAAAAGGCAAGCCACAGAATGAGAGAAGGTATTTGCAGCAAAAATTCTGATATGGAATCCCCAATCAGAAATTCTACAAATCTATTAGAAAAAGACAATGTGAGATGAATGGGCAAAAAACTTCATATTTTGGGGCACCTGGATGGCTCAGTTGTTAAGCTACTGCCTTCAGCTCAAGTCACGGTATCAGGGTCCTGGGATCAAGTCCCACATCTGGCTCCCTGCTCAGTGGGGGGTCTGCTTCTCCCTCTCCCTCTGCCCCCCCCAACCACCTGCTTGTGCTCTCTATCTCAAATAAATAAAATAAATAAAATCTTAAAAAAAGAAAAAAAAAATCTTCCTGCTTTGTGCTTTTCAGTATTCTTCCAGTTTTTCTGTTATTATTAATTTATTTAGGTACTACTATTTTTTGAATTAATTTTTAGTTTAATAATAATACATGAAAATACTTTCCTTGTAAAATATTAGACATTCCAGATAAAATTAAAGTCCCTGTCGACCCCTAATCCCAGTTTTCTCCCTGATACCTAGAGAAAAAGACTGAACTATTTGGTATACTTTTCCCCATAGATTTTTGTTTGCAAGGCAGTGGTATTTTGTGGGTTTTATTTCCTGTTTATATTACATGTATGGCATCATAATGTGTGTTTTGTCCTGTGATTTTTTTTTCACTCAGTACCATGTCTTTCAGCATTTTCTATGTGGGCATACACAAAGCTACTTGAGCACCTTACTCTTTTTAACTGCTTCCAAGTCCTCCATACCGGTAGACGTTCCACAGTTTAAATAGTCCTTCCTCCGTGGATGGTCATTAAGGCCCCTCCCTCCCTTTCTTTTAGTGCTGGTAGTACCCCTCTTTAATTACAACAGTGCATACGTCATGCCTCATTCTCATCCTAGGAAGCACTGTCTGGTTTGTGGAGTCCCTCAGTTGTCAGGCAGAAAGCACGGGCACAGCTCTGGGGAGCCCTAGTCCTTGCTATGTGGGCCTCCGTCAGGCCAGGAATCAGTCCTGGAAACCGGGGCTTTCCTTCCTCCACCCCTGCCGCTGACGCGCCTGGGGCCCCAGGAGAGCGCTCCCCTCCCTGGTTCCCACTGCCTCACATATGAATGGAGGGGATGGGACCACAGGCTGGGGCCTCTCGGCTCTTCAGGTCTTTTATCCTGAGTGTCCTCTTGTCTGCAGTAATATACGCAAGAGACCACCCCGACCCGACAGGGATGCCTGAGAAAAACTTTTCCTTTCCTTGTATCCCCATCAATAAATAGTCTGCCAATGGGGGTTTGTACAGGGGAAATTTAATTGGTGCTCCCCAGGTCACAGCTCCTCGTGAGAGAAGGTGCTAACAGGAGACACAAAGGCCCTGGGTTTCCAGGGGCCAGGCGGCCCCCAGCTCCCGTCCTCCTGGTGCCCTGGGAGCCTCTCCCCATCTTCCTGAAGCCTTGAACAGAGCAATGTTTCCTCCTCATCTTGTCCCTGTGACTTCTGAAGACTAAGTTGCCATGGCAACTTGGGCCACTGAACCGTGTTCAAAACCTGTTCCCGTAAAAAGGAACACTTAGCCGTCTCAAGAGTCTATTTAAAGGGCAACAGAGAGGCAATTACCCCTTACGGAGGGGGAGCAAAACCGTGTGCGTCTCTGAGCCTTTCTGCGGGGAAGGGTCTGCGAGAGCAGATGGGACGTGTCCCTCGTAGAGGTGGGGACCCCAGGATGGAGTGAACCGGCTCACTCGCACGGACGATGAGGACAAGAAGCAGGAATCTTCGGTTCTCATTCTGAGCTTTCTTCTCTGGCTTTACCTGGGTTCTGCCTCCTCCCCAGCTCCTTCCTTCCCTCCTGCCCTCTCCATGCACCTCCCGCTTCCAGAATACTGGCCTGGGTAGCTGCAAACAGCCTTGGTCTGCTTGTGGTCAGTGCTTCTTCGGAGGCTGAAAGGGCCTTTCACCAACAGAAACCGACCCCCTCATTCTCCATCTCAGGAAACTCCAGTGGTTTCCCGCCCAGGCCCGCGGCTACCTGCCTCTCCCTCCTCAGCGACTATCTTATCCCCTTTGCCTCCCCACTCCAGCCCTTCCGCAGTTCTTTCTTTCTTGAAGACATCAGGCTCCACCCTCTGCAAAAGCAGCTCGTCCCTCCCGACACCCAGCGCTCACTATCCTGTTTTGCTTTTCATTCTTTAATAGCACGTCACACCCTCTGCCTTCCCAGTCTTGGGTTGTTGACTTCTCTAGTCATGCTGCTCTAGGGAGCTTAAGAACCTGTAATTTGTCTCCCTCACCCGAGGCCGTTCACCCACAAGCTAGCACCGGACTAGCAATGAGGGGGCTCTTGGTCCCCTTGCGCTGAAAGAGGCTCCCGCTGCCTCGTGGGGATTAGGCCTCTCCCTTTCCTTCCAATGCTCCACTCCACTGCACCTGTGCCCCCAGGGCTGGAGGGCTGTGAACCCCACAACACGGAGGGAAGCAAGCAGTGCAGAGCACTAGGGAGAACAAGAAGAAGGCAGCCTCTGTGCCTGAGCCATGAGGGCTGGTGGGGGCAGATGAGTCGTCAGGCAGGGAAGGGTGTGCTGGGTCCGTGTGGGCCTGTGAGGTCGGGAAATGGTGAGGTAAGCTTCTGTGCGGTGTGATTAACTATGAGCAGTTATTTAGTTCTTACTGCATGCACTTTGCATGCTTTCTCTCCTTTGGCCTCTGAGCTACCCTGCGGGTGAGAATGGCCACCTCCCATCATGACCAATGAAGAAAGTGCTCCAAGCTCTTCCCTCAGCCTGGACCTTCACCCCTGGTTCCTCACCAGGCCAATTCCTGGTCATTCTCCTGGTCATCTCCTCAGGGAAGTCCTCCTTCTCCCCCAGGACCACACCAAGTTCTAGCTTATGTTCCCATGAAACCCTGCACTCCTCCCTCCAAGCACTTGTGGTAACATACACACAGCATCTCTGCATAAATACTTGCTCAGCCTGAGTCTCCCTGCTACTGTCCAGGGACTGGCCACCACTATATCCCCCAGGGCAGTGCCTGGCCTGTGGCGTCCAAGTGGTTATTATTTAATGAGAGGATGGAAAACTAAGCCTGACTGGGTGGCCAAGATCCCGCAGCTGGACAAGGTGGGGCTGGGACAGGAACCCAGGTCTGCCTAGCGCCAGTGCCTGCCCTCCTCCCAGGGTTCAAGTGGTCAGAGCTGTGTAAAGGCAGAACCAAGATGTCGGGTGTGCCCGGCACGGGAAGAGCACGAGTCTATGCCACAGGCCTCCCGGGCAGGGTGCGCTAGAGGGGCCTCAAGTATCTGGCTGGGGTGGGGTTCCCCACTGCCTTTGGGCTCAGGACTCACCAGAGCTTGCTCTATGAGCAGGCAGAAGAGGATGGCATTGCCCACCTCCCTCAGGCTCTGGAACACGTCTGTCTTGAGCTCTGCGTACTCAATTATGTCCTTCAGCTGGTGGTGGAAGAACTCCAGGATCCCTGGGGGACGAAGGCAGCTGGTTAGCGGGAAACTGTCCCTGCTCCGCCAGGATTATGGGAAGTGCTGACTGAGCAGCAGTCCCAGGCCTGAGTGGGAAAGTGGAAAACCAAACCCATGCCTCTCCGTATCTGGGCCAGGGGTGAGATTTCTTTCAGGACTCAGGACTAAAGAAAGCTCAGGAGGCTGGCTCAAATCTTTTTTGGGGCATGCACAAATAAAGCATCCCTAGATCTCTCCCAGTCCCTCCAAACACTGTTAATGATCCTGATAATGGCATGAATGAACGTTTATTTATAAATGTTAGGTATTGTGCTAAGCACTTTTCTACAACCTCTCATTTAATACTCACAAGAATACCATGAACTGGGCACTTTTATTCATTTTCAGATGAGGCTCAGAGAGGGTAGGTGGCATGCCCACAGTCACACAGCTAGTAAGTGGGGCAGCTGGAATTGAAAAACCAGAGCTTTCGAGTGCAAGACCTTTTCTCTTCTGAATCACACCCACTCAGCACCAGACAGCTTGGTTTTTAGGAAAAAAACACCAGGTGCCAAACTCACAGCCTCAATCTTTCCTTATCCCCCAGGCCCCAGTTTCAGTCCCTGTGCCATTCATTCTTAAGGAAGGAAAGAATGATGCCTCTGCTCAGAGGCAGAGTGGCAAAATCTGTTTCCTGATGCACCTTGGAAATGTCACTTGTGCCACCACCGGCAACACCTGCCTCCCACAAGTGGGCAAACGGAAAAGGGACCCTAGAGGTGCTGAGTTAGGAAAGACCTTAACAAGCAGACTGCTCTCCTCTCCAGCCTCGCAGCAGTCCCATGAGGTGAGTCCAGACACATCATTTACCTCATTGGGGAAGGTGGTACTATTGCCCAGAAGTAGGTCAAGGCTATCTAGCTAGTGACAGGGGCAGGACGCAAACCCCGGGCGGACCCAACTTGTCTGCATGTTAGAGAGGTGAACATTCCCTGGGAGAGGGCCAGGCCCCCTCTCCTCCCCCCAACGTGGGATGGGCCTGCAGGATTTCCCTGTCACTACCCTCTTCCCCTGGAGCCCCTCACCCACCTGGGGAGCCATACTCGTGCCGGGGCAAGCGGCAAATCTTGGGCATCACCTCGATCAGTGTTTTCACATACTGGAGAATGGTTCCTTGGAGCTGACAAGAGAAGAGGGCCACGTGCGTGAGTAACCACTGTTCCTGTACAGGTGCATCTCTGGACTGAACGCAGGCTACTGGGGTGTACGGGGTTCTGCTGCGGCCTGTGGGCCAAGGCTAAGGACAGAATGTTTGTGTCCCCCTCCCCAAATTCATATACTGAAACCCCAACCCCCAGTGGGGCGGCATGTGGAGACTGAGCCTTTGGGAGGTAATTAAGTCATGGGAATGGAGCCTCATGATGGAATTTGCACCCTTGTGAGAAGAGATTAGAGAGAGGGGAGGACACGGTGAGAAGGCAGGCATCTGTACACCAGGAGGAGGGTCTGCACTAGAGACCTACCCCGATGCTGACACCTTGATCTTGGAAAGCCAGCTTCCAGCACTGTGAAAAATCAGTAGTTGTTGGTGAAGCCACCCAGTCTGTGGTATTCTGTTCTAGCAGCCTGAGCTGCATAAGACAGGAAGGCACTGCTCCTTGGGAGGGGGGAAGAGGTTCCCTCCTAAAGCTGGGGCACAGCCCCATCCTCCTTTATACAGAAAAATGGGCCCTTATGAGACAGAAGAGATAGCTGTCTCAGTCCCTTAGACATAGAGACTTCCAGAAGGGCAATTTCTAGGCACAGGGTCTTTCCTGGGCATCGAGGTGCTTACATAGGATCCAGACTAAGATCTAAAATGTCATGGGCCAGGGAACTGTGGAGCCTGAGGTACGTTAGGTAATTTAAACACAGACAATCCATAGGTTTGTGCAAGGCAGACACCTTTAATCCGTTACGTTTTCGGGCTTTACTGTGGCTTTAGCTCCACAATCTGTAACAACTCATGGCTCTACACAGCTGTCCCCAGAGGGCTGGAATTAGCAGGTGAATGCTCCTTCCCACTTCCAGCATGGTTATTCATCACTTTGTTTACTTCTGTTTCGTCATCTCCAAATTTCGGGAAAATCCAGAGTGTCATAGGGAACTAAATGAAGGTTCTGATGATCATATTTGGGGCGGACATAGAACTCTCTTGAGGCCAGTGCAGAACTGCAAGTGTTTAGCAAGAGATCCCAAGAGAGAGAGGCATGGTGATGGATTAGAGATGTCTGCCATGAGCATGGGTTGGGGGGAAATGGTGGCACGTGTGTCATGGATTTGTCATGCTCAAATTAGAAAACACTACATAGAAGGACAGTATAAGCAGTATACTGGCCCTAAAGGTCCAAATCAGGCCCTAAAGGTCCAAATCAGGATTGCTGAGTTCAGCTATCAAGCACAATGAGTGAGCTCTGGGTCAGAAAAGGAGAGGCAAAGCCACAAGGTCTGAAGGTACGCAGAAGTGTCACAGAGTGCTAGGTAAGAGGAACCCAGGGATAAGGACACAGGATTCCCAGGCTGATTCCTATGGACAGAGCTGAAGGCATGTCCCAGGCCTCATGGAGAGGGCCTTTCCTTACCAGGCTTTTGACGATCTTCAGGAGTTCCTCCATGACCACCGCGATGCCCTGGTAACCCAGGAGTCTGCAGATGGTCTTGAAGTGAGGGGGGCCCACAAAGTTCCTGTACGAGCTGTAGATGTGGCTGTAGGCAATGTTGAGAGGCTGGAAGACAGAGGTTGCCGCAAAGTAAGAGGCTGGGAAGTAAGTGAATGCTGGCATGAGTCCTGGAGGGAGATTTTTGGCTGCTAAAAGGGACGAAAACCTGACATCATCTGCGATCTCTCACTGGGGACCCCCACGATTATGTTTGCAAGAAGATGGTCATGGAGAGAGGTGTGGTCCCTAACCACAGGGTGGCGTGAAGGCCACTCCGTGAAGAGTGGTCCCCAGCAGAAGAGGAGGACGGGTCTCCAGGCAAGTATCTTTTTTACAAGCACCCCTGCCCCCCACAAACCAGGACTCTGACAAATTGAGGCACAGGGTGGAGGTAAAACAGATGATTCTGTCTTTCTAGAGACATCTTTGGTACCAGAAACTGACTGGAAGAACCGTGTGGAAACTCAGTAGCTGACTCAGCACTGTCTCCTTCTACTTTTCCTTGTCTCCATTTGTAACGGGGTGGGGTCCCGGGACCATACAGGACTGGGAGTCAGGAGACCTGTGCCGAGTACCTGCGAATCACCAACGCTCTTCCAAGCCTTCTATGAGATGTGGGTGTTTGATTAAATCAGGGGTTTCATAACTTTTCAAGAAGTAGTCCAATGAAATGTATCATGTAGCTGGGATGTGAAAGAGACCAAGGCAGAGTGGCTTTGGGGGCCCAGGGCCCTGGCCACTGACTGGCCACCTCCATTGTCCTCTAGATTCCATGACACACCTTCACCGAATTCATGGAATTTGTTTAAGATTTTTCTGTCTGGGAATATGTGACTAAAATATAGGGCCCCGAGTTGGTCTCGCTCAGTGGGTGACTTACAGTTGACTTGATTTTTGAAATGCTGCTACTTACGAACCACCTCATGTCAGGCTTTGTGAAGCCCTCCATGTGCGTTCTCGTTCAATCCTCACAACACACACATGCACACAGACGCCTCTTAGCCCCATTTCACAGATGAACATTTCTAAATGTTGTAAAGAGCTTGTTCAAGGTCACAGTCCTTAGGTAATTGAACTCTGACTTGAATCCAGAGAGGTCTGATTCCAAAGCCCACATTCTTCACCTCTATATATAATAGTGGACTTTGGAGGCTGAATTCTATTAGAAAGCATATTCCATTTTTTAGATAAGGCGTCACTTCAAAGCTTAGTTCTGAGTGTAGTTTCCTACCTAGAATTGTAAAAATCTTATACGTGGAGCATGCAAATATGTAAAGACCACATCTGATGTTTTATTAGTGGGAAATTTTCTATTAGTTGGCTATTAGAAATTCTATATGAATTAAATACAAACTGTGATGATGCTTTTGGAGGACATAAGAGTCTCAATTCCCTTTGGAGCTATTGAAGGAAAATGTAATCATGTTCAGTCTAGGCTTTGTAGTAAGTCTGTTCTACTATATATGAATTCTAAACTTTACAACATAAGCATCACATTCATAGTACTCTCTAATAACAAGGATGCATGAAGAATACAATTCGAGGACCCACTAATAATAAGAACTCGTGAGGAATCAGAACACCCCTGCATCCAGCAGGTTGAATAATAGCTCGTTTGGTAAGGGAATGCCTACATCTGGTAAGGCTTGGGCACGAGAAGGGGCAGAATTCTGCACTTGACACTGAGGTACCATCATAGTGAATTCTACTTGAACCTGGGGGAGGATATCTTCACCGTAGTTACTAGAGATTTCTAAATGTTGTGAGACAGGGAAGGTTTATGTAGGGAGGGAAATACAACGGATTGAAATGCACGAAGTTCACCATAGTCCATGTTCAACAAACCCCGGAAATATATGAATGAGTCGTTGAGTTTGATTCAGCCAATCATGGAACCAGGCTGGGCACTTTCTGTGTATGAAAATAAACCATTTCAGTGTCTCTGTAAGAGGTCACGCAGCAAACAGGGCTGGGACACCTTGTGGTGAAACGCTCATTCTCGTAACTGAGTCCATCCTAGCTCTGTCCCTATTATCAAAGCCCTGTTCTGTCTTTTCCTGTTTCCAGCACTAGGGATGAGGAGTATACAGCAAACACCACGGCCGACTTCTGGTTGGGGAAGGAGACCGAGGAGAAAGGGGCAGGAGAGAATTGTCTAGGGGATGGAAATGCCCCACCTGGTGTGGGAGTTGCTGTCTACACAGATGTATACCCTTGTCAAAACTCATGAAACTGTATGTGCACTTATGACTGTGTACGTTAGGGACTGAATGGTTGGATCCCCTCAAAATTCATGTGTTGAAATCCTAACCCCTGCTGTGATGGGATTAAGAGTGGGACCTTTGGGAGGTAATTAAGCCTTGAGGTTGGCGGCCTCGTGAATGGGATTAGTGCCCTGTAAGAAAACAAGCAAGGGCTTGTTCTCCTTCTGCTCTCCATCACGCGGGATCCAGTGAGAAGGCATGTGCAGACTGTCAAGTGGGTCTGTGCCAGACACCTGATCTGCTAATGCATGGTCTCAGACTTCCCAGCCTCTAGGCAATAAATAAATGTTGTGGAAGTTACCCAGTCTATGAGAGTCTTGTTAGATCAGCCTCAAATCATTAAGACTGTGCAACTTCCTGTATATGATTCTAACTCAGTGTAGAAGTAAACTGAATAAAACCCACTGGACCATACCATAGCCTAATTTACTTCCCAACATTTCAAAGATTAAAAAAAACCAAAACCATGATTTGAATTTCCTCCTGAAAAGGGCTGCAGCTCAAGCCCGCCCAGGAACAAGGGAATGACAACTCGGCTGTGCTAAGGGCACGTGCCAGAGCTCACTGACTTCTAGAACCATCTTCTCATCCTCCCACATGCACCAGGCCCTCTGGACCTCTGCTCAGAGCATTTCTCCTTCATCCCTTCTCAAATATCTTACGAAAGGGATTTCTGAGCAGCAGGGAGCTTTCCAATGGATACCCCTGAAGGGCACAAAAATAATCAACTACTCCTTTTTTTTTTTTTTTTCCGGATTCTCTTTTTTGTCTTGCTTTGTCTGATTCTAAAGGATCGACTCTAGGGTGGGTATACCTGAGTTTGAATCCTAGGTCCACAAATTTACTAGTTAGATGATTTTGAGCAAATTACTTCAACTGTCTAAGCCGTGGTTTCCCCTAAGTAAAGATACTAATTTGAACTCCAGTGGGGTTGTTGAAAGCTTATTTTTATTTATTATTATTTTTTAAGTAGGCTCCATGTCCGGCGTGGAGCCCCAGGAGGGGCCTGAATTCACGACCCTGAGATCAAGACCTGAGCAGAGCTCAAGGGTCATCTGCATAACCGGCAGAGTCACCCAGGCACCCCTGGGTGTTGGAAGTTTAGATGAGAGAACACATGGAAACTTTACCCTACGCATGGTGCCTGACACACTGGGCCCACTCATGCCAAGTACTGCCGTTAATATGCCTTCGTCTGATAATTTGGTAAGTGAAGATGAAGAACATACAGATTCCTGGTCACATGGCCCCCAGCAGCGTTAGCTACAGTCACAATCCCCTGAACGTGGAGAGGGGAGTGCATACCTGGGGTACGATTTTACACAACACATGGTATATCCCCCGTGGGGATGGGGCAGAGGTCATAAGGGCTGGGACTAGATGATGGGACAACAGAGATGTGGATTAGCTCCATACTGACAACACTCTAAAAGCGGGAGGTATCCAAGCACAGACTGTGTTGGGCAGAGGCTCTCACGGCTGCCAGGGTCTCAGGGAGGCTGAGAAGCTGTTGCTAGAAGGGACACCGGCCTGCACTCAGGGCTGGATAGATGTGTTGCTCCCCCGTCAGAGTTCCCCGCTGTGGGGCTGGCTTCCCCGGTGCCCGTCCTTAGCAGTCCTAATCCTCACTCCCACCCAAGGAGCTTCCAGGACCAAGTCTCCCTTAACACGTGTGGCAAGTACAAATAGAAACATATTCTGGTAGATGGAACCTGTTCGGCAGCTTCCCTAGTTTGGGCCGAGAAGGAGAATAATTTTGGGATCATTTTACGACACAGGGGTGTAAAGAATTCCTCTTACAGACCTGCTCAGGGCACAGAAGAGGCCTCTTGTAGAGAAGCTGACCTCAGGCTTGGATTCTGGTTGAGACCAGAAATTTAGGCCTCCATCGATGGCCCATGCTCAGGAAGGATCAGCACGAAATGAGCAGAATCCAAGTCCCCCTAAGTGAATAAGCTCACCGGACCCCCCCAGCCCCAAAACCCCCGAGCCATGCAAGAGAAAGCACACACACATGCTGCAAAGTGCATGCACACACACACACACACACACACACCCCACACACACCCCCGTAGGGCACCCGTCTGACCTGCTGGCTCAGGAGGAGGCTGGGCCCTATTGAGAAAATGTGGGAATATGGGAGCCTGGCCATTTTCTGAGGTTTGGCAGAGAAAAACAGGAAGGCAACAGGACTTGAGACATTGGAAACTTGCGACACATCTCTTAACACTGAAGCAATTTTGCTGACTCAGGTAACAACCCACCAGCCTGCCTTACAAACTCATCATGCCCCCTAGTTAGGATGTCTCGCTTCAAATCAAGCTTGTTGGAATCCATACTGCACAAAAGAGCTAACTTTGTGAGATCTCAAGAAATAATTCTGATTCAGATACTAGAACTGTTATTTTTAAAACGTGACATCGATGTGCATTTTTATTTTGTTATTTTTTTAAAAGGCAGGACAGTCTTTTAAGGAGAGACGATGAGGTGAGTTTGATCTGGCAGATCCTGGGCCCTGTGATATATTATGATATGGATTTTAAAAAAACACACCTGTGGTAATATATATATCACATGAAAGTTACCAGTTTTGTCATTTGTAAGTGTCGTATAGGGGCTTTTAAGTCCCAAGGCCTCCACCTCTCACTGACAGTAAGCGCGGCCAGCCCCTCCGGATGGTGAGGACTGTGTACTCGGCAAACTGAATCTGCGAGCAGCTTGCATCTCTGCTTTCTGGAATCCCAATCCCTGTTTCCTGAGATCCCAAGAGGAGTTAAAACTGTTTCTAATTTCCTACATTAGTCACAATTTCTCTAATGTTCCATGAGTAATCCGAATCCTAGCAGCCCGGGGACGCAAACACGGCCCCCCAATCCACGCTGAATTCAGGCTGCAGCTCAGCTCTCTGAAATCCACAGGGCAAGGAGACTGAGAGACGAGTAAAACTGCAAGACCGTCCTTGTTGGGAGACCCCAGCGGCTAAGATGGGCTGAAGGACTGATACACCCTGAGTTACAGGTTCAAGTGCATCAGGACGGCTTGCTGGTGTTTCTGTCTGTCCCTTCTTGATATGTAGTGAGCCACAGGCTGGGTCTCCAATATCTGGGTTCCTTCTTGCGCTTCTCAGCTCAGAGGTTAAAAAATCCAAGGGAACTACTCTAGAGACCTCAAGGGTTGATGCTCCTCCCTTTCTTGTCTCATGAATAAAGATGGAGAACAGGAGCTGGAGGTCTGCTTGGCAGTGTCATGCCAAGGCTATGAAACTTAGAGATTCTAAGTTTTGGAAGAAACCGATGTCATCGGCTTTTTAAATGACCTGTACCTGTACACAAGTGTATAATGCGTCTTGGCTTGTGAATAATTCCTTCATCACACCCAGGTGTATTGTTTTCTGTGGCAGCTATTAACAAATGACCACAAATCTGGTAAAACAGCAGAAATACATTCTCTCATAGTTCTGGAAGCCATAGGCCAAAATCAGTATGACTGAGCTAAGATCAAGGTCAGCAGGGCCACACCCCCTCCAGTGGCTGAAAGGGGAGAACCCATCCCTTGCCTCTTCCAGTGCCTGGTGCCTGGGTTTGGCCACCTCCCTCCGATCTCCTGAGAGGTGGGCTCCTCCTCAGTACGTGGGTGACCTCCCTCTGCCTCCCTGATAGCATTAAGGACCCAACCTGCTAATTAGGTTATTAATCTTCCCATCTCACGGTCCTTCATTCACGTCGACAAAGCCCCTATTTCAAATAAAGTAGTATTTCCAGGTTACAGGATTAGGACCTGATATCTTTGGGGGCATTACCAGCCTCCTACACCAGGTAAGGCAAGGTACAATCACCCCCATTTAGCAGAGGCAGAATCTAAGGGAAGAAAAACACAAAATGCTGTTTTGCCATGCATGCCAAGTGCCAAAATAAAAGCCTTCTGGACTGGTGGATCAATGATGCTGTGTAGCTGGGGAGTGGTGCCATGCAGACATGAGGGTGGGAGGGGGTGCGGCGCATAGCAGAGCCAGTGGTGGGGCTGGTGGTCTTGTCAGTGGGGCTGATGCAGACTCCCTGGGGCAGGCAATGGTGGGAAGTGCCGGTGGCAAGACATGGACGCAGAAGGGATGTACTCAGTTGTCTGCAGCAAAGCACTGGGCACTAGGTCCTAGGACCATGACTTCATGGAGAAAGCACTCCAAGAATGGGATGAATTTCCCGGAGGTCAAATCATGGCTTAGACGGGGGGTGGAGGGGAAGGGATCACTTAACCGGTGACGATCACGCCAAACACAAGGTCACACCAACAATTTCTAAAGACTGAAAAGTGTTGGGAAATTATTGGTATCATTTAAGGGCTGCCTTGTGTGACACTCTATGTCACCTGGAAGGCGGTATTTTGATAGACTCTATATAATTCAGTTTACTTAGAGAAGTATATGTTTAAAACTTAGGCTCATATACTAGTTTCCATTCCTGGACCAGTTGTGAAAGGTTTTTTGACATTGAGGATCACCCCTCACCCTAAGTGACAGAGCTCTTGGTCAGGGGTACGTGGACTCCGGGCTCCAGAGCAGGGAGCAGAAACAGTCGCAGAATGCATTTCTCCAGGTGTATTCGATGGTGTCCCTGCTTCTGCTGGCTGCGTTCAGGTGGTTGGACGTTCTCTCTGAGGTCTTTTAGCTCCTTGTCTGCTCTCATCATTCTGGAATCCACTAAACTGTGAAGTCCTGTCTCTATTTCTCCAGAGAAGCTGAGTGAGGGTGAGTGTTCCTGTTGACAGCCGTTGACGGAAGAATGGCAGTGGAGAAGAGCAGCGTGTGAGGGAGGCTGGCCAGGAGCTCTGGCTCTAAGGACCACAGACCAGAAGGTGGCATGGATCTGCCAAACCTCACTTTGTGATGATGGTCGAGGTAATGAACCGCTGGGAGCCTCATTTTCTCCCTTTGCATAATGGTGATAAGAAGCCTACCTCAGGGACGCCTGGGTGGCTAAGTTGTTAAGCATCTGCCTTCGGCTCAGGCCATGATCCTGGAGTCCTGGGATCAAGCCCTGCATCAGGCTCCCTGCTCTGCAGAAAACCTGCTTCTCCCTCTCCCACTCCCTCGGCTTGTCTTCCCTCTCTCACTGTCTCTCTCTCTCTGTCAAATAAATAAATAAAATCTTAAAAAAAAAAAAAAAGAAAGACGCCTACCTCAAAGAGTTGTTTTCTGGGTAAAGTGACAAAGCCCAGGTAAGATGTACCAGAATGTTCTCACTTTGTTGTACAGGTTTGACTGCTGTCTTTGGGCTTTCTGTATTCTTTAATTTATATACAACGAGCATTTTTTTTTCTAAATAATAAAACTGTTTTATGAAAGCAAAAAAAAAAAGGAGGGAAGCATCACGTAGTTGCCCTTGACAACTCCTGGATGAAGCTACAGTCAACTCAGGAAATGGCTCTGGCCCACAAGCTGGTCTCCTGAAGAGTAACAGCTGTTCCTAGGCCCAGCACATATGGGGAGAGGCTCATCTCGTGGCCCAACACTTAACACAGGGATTCTTGATATTCCCATCTTACAGAAGAGTTAACCAAGGTATAGAAAAGTGAGGGGATCTGCCAAGTCTACATAGGCAGGATTTGCAACCAGCCTTGGGGTTTTAGGGCCTGCACTCTGAACAACCACCTTCTCCTGGGTGCCGTTCAGCTTTGGGATCGGCCCAGGAATGCCCTCGCATCATCCCTTTGCTGCCAGCTCCAGGAAGGGCACGGGGACACCTGTAGGGCTGATCTCTGGCAGTAATTTACTAGAGCTGTGAGTCAGTCAGGGCCCTCCCAGGCTCTGCCCACGAGGCTACAACTTGGACACACTACGGGAGGGTCCTCCGTGAAGGGGGAGAGAGAGGGAGTCTGGCTGGGATGTGATCTCCTGAGGCAAGTGCCCCGGAAGATTTATCTCACACCCTGAGGGCTGCCCTGGCTCCTCTGCTGCTGGTGGACAGCGATGGCCCAAAGGGGCAGGACGCACCCAGGACTGCGAGTCGGGGACCTGGTGTCTACCCCTGGCTTTGCCACTAGTCAGTCATATGGCCTGAGGAATGCCACCCTTCTCTCAGGATCTGGGAAACAGGTTTCTAGGCCTCACTCCCATTCTCCGTGTCTCAACTTCTCAAATGAAGAGCTTAGTGTTAAAAATGGCATCCAGGAGCCATTTTAAATCCAGATTTAAAAATAAATCTCCATTTTCTGTGGCAAAGGTTTGAGCTCTGTCTCGTCACTCTATAGGCCTCCTAAGTCTGGTATTTTTATTTCCCTCAAAATAACCTTTTCAAAAGGCACCTGCAAACTTCCACACTGACCTTTCTGTGGTGAGGACACTTTGATGTTCTGCAGGGAGCTGCCATTAGCACACATTACAACAGAGTTTAGACAGGCCCCCGGGAGGACCTAATGCCACAGGGAAGCCGCAGAGCAAGTGTCTAATCAAGGCACATCCCAAGACGCCAGGCCTCACAGAGACCCTTGGCCAGGGGAGGGTCTGCAGCTCCCCAGGAAACTTTTCTTAACTTTTTGATTATCACTCCTGTGAATCACAAGGAGACTTTCATGGGTTCACTTGGATATTTTGGCTAAGAACCAAGAAGAGGAAAAAAAAAAACAAAAAAAACCCCTGACTTTTAAAAGCACATAATTTGTGTAAAATAATTCAGGTCTAAATCTGGCTGGAGCTGCTATGACAAATTTCCACAAACTTGGCAGAGGAAGATAACAGAACTTTATTCTCTCTGTATTTCTGACATGCTCTGTGATTGTCCCAATAGTGATGGCAACAAATTCTTTCAAGGCTGAGGGGACCAGGAAGGGATGGAATCTCAGAGGCAGGCACACCTTTATGGGAAATGGAAGCAGAGTCAGGATTCTTCAAAGAAGAGGAACTTGGAGGACCATCCAATCCAGGAATAGTAAGCAGTTTCCATTTCCGGGGTCTACCCCAGGTGACTGGCTGGTAGGCAGTTTCTTGGGATGCTTGTTTCTGAGCCCAACTGGAAGGAGGGGAGGGCTGTAGTAGTTTCCCCAAGCCGTTGTAACAAATTACCACAAACATGGTGTCTTAACACCATAGCATCTCACAGTTCTGGAGGCCGAAGCCTCAGCTCCAGGTGCTGGCAGGGCCACGCCCCCTCTGAAGACCCCGGGGCAGACCCCTTCTTTTCATTTTCCAGCTCCAGGTGCTGCTGGCGCCCCTTAGTTACAACAGCATTATCCCAACCTCTGCCTCTGTGTCTACATGGCTTCTTCCCTTTGTGTCCCTCTGCGTGGAAACCTCCTTCTCCTTTCTCTTATAAAGACACCAGTCATTGGATTTAGGGCTCCCCTTAAATCTAGGATGATATCATTTCAAGATCTTTACCTCATTCAATTGATAAAGACCCTATTTCCAAATAAGGTCACACTCTGGGGTTCTGGGTAGACCAGAATTTTGGATGGGACACTCATATCAACCCAGTGCCAGTGCTGGGATGGTTCAGCACGCCCGACAAGGGTTCTGGACTGGGCAGGGGTAGTGCTCCTGCTTTCCCTCTGCCATCCCCCTCGAGCCCAAACCCAGAGCTTTACAGAGGATGGAACCGAGGTCCAGAGAATAAAAGACTCTTGACCAGGGTCATACATATAATTGGAGAATGCCACAGGAGACAAGAATGAAGAAAGAAGGTGATATAGAGGGAGGGTCAGGTTGGGAGGGCTTGGGATAAAATTACTATTTTAATTGTTGGATAACTGAGATGGGCGTCTTTACATTGAGCCATTCTCCAAAGAGGGTCTAGATGGGGCAAAAAACGATCACCAGGCAATCAAAGAGGAAATTTGGCAGTCCTGGAAGAATTAGTACCATTCTGAGGATCAGTTTGCAGGAGACTGTTTGCCTTTTTTTTTTTTTCTTTTTTTTTGGCCAAAGGAATGAGAGCTCCGCTCAGTGGGCAAAAGCCTTTCCAGACTGGTCCCTGAAAGCATCGTGCGTACAGATGCCTGCTGGTTGCCATGGTGAATGATGCTGATCTGAAGAAATGAATAATGTGAGCGTTTGGGGGCGACAGTGGGATTACTCAGACAGTGGCGAGAGAGGCATCAAGGAGAGCCCAGAGCAGAGGAGGGGAGAAGGCTCCATCCCTTCAGCTTTGGTCCACTCTGTCCCTGCCTCTGCAGGCTGCGTTCTAACCAGATCCACCGCGAGCATCAGGTAAGGGACATAAATGGCTCTTCTTGGAAATGGAAATGGTTTTTCCTTTCACACTCTGCCTGGCATAGGGCCAGGCGATGGCAATACGAGCAGCTAAAAATAGGGGGAATTTAGAAACAGAAGCAGAAAAGGAAAAGCAAATAAGGGAGACTCATCTGGTCCCCAAAGCTGAAGATGCTGCTACAGTGTCTTGCCAGAAAGCTCTTAAAAATGTCTGCTGTGGAGAACTCAGTCTGCAAAGACAGCCAGCAGCAGATGCGAAGCAAACAGGAGAAAAGATTCATGACAAAACACGGGATTCCTGATCACCCCTGATGGAAGGGGTTTACAAAGGCCATTGCCTCTGTATTATAAGCAATGAATTAAGCTCTTTTCGTTGTGGTCAGAAGTGTGTTTACAAGGATGTGTGGGGCGGAGAGGACGGGAGAGGTCACAAGAAGGGAGACTGATGAAGAGAGCGCAAACAGTCTCCTTCGCAATGACCTTCCCGGGAGGGATCTGAGCACACCTGTCTTGTCCTTTTCATTACCCATGTTTCTGGGAAGAAATTTCCAACCAAACAGAAGGGAACTCTTTCCCTTCCTGAGCATTTCAGCTCACTGTCATCCTTAGAGAAGAAAAACGAGGATTGAAAAATCACTCAGTGCTGTGCTTTTCTGCAACCCACCTCCTCTAGGTAAACAGGCGGGCACGGAAATAAAAGGTTGGAGGGAGGCAGGGAGGTGAGAGCGCAGCTTGTCATGGAAATCAGTTTGGCTTCACATCCAATTCAGGTTAAAATCTGGTTGATGGGTTTTTACTAGGTCATTAAGATCTAAACCACAGGCTTCTGCATTTCACTTTCACGTAAGACAGGAAGGGGAAGGGGAGAGAACAGGGCTGGTGGAGACTGTACGTGAGCACACACAGGCTGAAGGAATATGGCTGCCCCTGAATTTTCGATCAGGGGAAATTCAGTGGAGGGGACACTCTCTTTCTCAAAGAGATAGTATTTAAGAGAAACTAAAAAGCTTGAAGATGGTGCTCTCTTACCAAAGCAGAAGGGCTGATAATCTGAAGAGGGCTCATTTGATTTGTGGAAAAACAGCAACTGGGTATTAGTACCAGCACCCAATTTGCAATGACGATCTGTAACTAAACCCAGCAACCTTGACTCTGGAAATGCTCAGAGGGTGTGACGAAGATTAAGGGAAATTTATTACAGTATGTGAGCATCAAGCAAGACACATACTAGATGTGACCTAGCAATCACTCACTAACTGTTGGTGATGACTATCATTGTTAACACTTACAGGACCAGAGGTAAGAAACAGCAGCATTTATGCTAGTCTTAGGAGCTGACTGCCTTGACCTATACAACAAATTTCCTGGGGACCTCCGGCCTTGAACAAACAAAAAAACAAAACATGAGCAGAGGCTTTGGGGAGAAATCAGCTGGCAAGGAGTGATGACGCAAATCTCCTCTCTCATGGGCAACAGAATTGAGAGGCTAAAATAGCAGTGGGCAGAATGTTCTAGATGACTGAGCTCACAGCACTGGAGGCAGAAGCAGAAGGTCTAGAAGGGATACTGTAGGTGATAGAATGGTTTGACTTGGAGGCTGCGGAGCCATGGTGACTAACAAGGGCACGTTAATCGTGTTGTCCGATTTCTTTTATTGCCTTTCTTCGTTTTTTAAAGGGTTGGAAACTATGTTGCATCTAAAGGACCTGAATCAGGGGAGGATAAGGCTGGGGGATGTGGGTGCCTCTTTTTCAGGCCGGCAGGCCAGGGCTTTGACATGAGACAGCCCCAATGTGAACTTCCGATCTCTTATTTCTTAGCTACACCTTCGCTGAGTAACGTAACCTCCTGATCCCCATTTCTTTGTGAAACAGGGGCAATCTTAGTTCCCATCATGAATGCTCAACGTATGGTGGTTATGAATATCGTACCTAAGTGCCTCAATAAGGGGATGTAATTTTTCACTTTGATTCTGGTTCTAGAATCAGGATGAACATCGAGGTTGGGAACGTTTCTCACACAGGAGCCATCATTTCCTGGTCATCCTCGGAGCCCTGCCTGGAGGACTATTACCATATTATGTATAGGCCCAACTGGAACAGCATCTTCTCCGGCTATCTTCGCTACAGCTTCCACCACGAGGAGAAGGTGCCTCGAACCATCAGCTCCGTGGTGCTGGAACACCTCGCCCCTTCCACTCTCTACTTCCTCTGCATCAGCTGCAAGAAGGCTGCCTTCCCCTATAGGCACTACTGCACCATGTTCCATACCCTGGATAAGAGTCCGCTGGCAGCTGGGAGCTCGCTGGTGGACCCCCAGATCTCCCTGTGGGTGTTGATGGCCATTCTGCTGGCCTGCTTCACAGCCGTCTTAGCTTTCATCTGCCTTCAGTTCTGGTGCATCCGTTGCCATGAGCCTCGATGGTCTTACAGAGCTGGCCACATGGAGGAAGCCAATGGGTTGGTGAGATGGCCAGAGGAGGCCCCCGCCCTTGGGCAGAGAGAGGAAGACCTGCAGGGCCTCCCCCTGGTGGAAATGCCGCGCAAGAACTCCGGAGCAGAAGCAGAACCAGAAGCCGAAGGGGAAGCCAACCAGGAAGACGGGGCTGATGAGGATGCCGCCAATCAGGATGTCCCCGACGTGGGAGCCTTACTGCAGGGTGGTGGGGGCGATCATGCTGCCATGCTGCCTCATTTTAGGGAGTGAGGGTTAGGGAGGAGGCGGCCTGCATCCTGTAGCTTAAAGCCCTCCATACAGTAGATCTTTGGTAAACATGTGTTCCTAGACCACCCTTCCGCCTCCCCTCAACGTTCTTGTCGAAGCTGTCCAGGGTCAGTGCTCCTGTGGGTCATGTGGGTTGGACGAATGCCCTATGACAAAGCTTCTCAAGCTGGAAAGCATATACCCCCAGAGTATGCCAAAGGAGAACATGGCATCTCTCAGGAGCGTCCGTTTAGGGGACCCCCGTTAGGAATGGAAAACAGCATTTTAACGCTTAAACAAACATGAATATATTATGGCACAGAAAGCAAAATTTGCATTACTTGATAAAACACAGTACTTTGAGGAAACTTTTGAGTTGAAGATGGGCTCTTTGGGGGTATGTTCTCAGTCAGCGGAGGTGGACGTCCTGTCCCCTCTGCTGTTGGGGGGATGATTTTGGAAAGATTGGGAAGCCTTGCTCTACAGTATTTTCCAGCTTTCAGGCTATCATATACCTCCTCGTACCCCATCTCCATTTTGTTTAAAACACGGGCTATCTTTACTATTATTAACAACATTTTTCTTTAAATCAACTCATTTTTAAAATCTAAACTGGATTTTAAAAGACTTATATGACTCCATAAATGAAAAACCAGTACCTCCTGCTATAAATAGAAGAGGCATAAGAATAAATACAATGGAAACAAAATAACATTAAGCTTGACTTAGATTCTATGGCCTACTAAAGACTCTGAGCTTAAGGTCTGCTCTCTTAGCTTCGACAAAAAAAGAGATTGGAGAACAGAAAGTATTAAAGACACATAAGCATCAACATAAATGTGTCTTTCTCCTTGTTATAATCACAAGGTTTGAAAGAGCTTTGGAAAGGAAGGTGTTGTTCTTACTTTGTGAGTCAGGGTCATTCAATGACATGTCTATGAACTACCCAAAATGCTGGTTCCAAGTGTCGTTGTTTAGAGAAAGCTGCCTTGACCAGACTGGCTGTCCTCGACAGGACATATGCACTGTCCCAGCATCATCCCAAGATGTCTAAGCCTGCCTGTAGGCCTAAGTGGTGGCAGCACATGGGTTCACCACACTTCCCAATCGAGGGTTCCCTGACCTAGAGGAGTACCTTTTCTTATATGTGATCAGTTCTTCTGGGTCCATCTGGGCTTACTTTTTGAAAATGGGGTCAAAGGTGGCCATTTGTATTCCATCACAAAGGAAAATGTTGTTTTCGCGGACATGTTTCACTCTTGCAGTGGCATTCTTCTCCTTCAAACCCACAGGATAAGAAACAGATCTCCTACATCTATCATAGTGTTGGTGAGACTCTGTGAACATTGCCCTCTGTCCCTACCACGGGTGTAGAAATTCGAGGAGGGTAGAGATGGTGTTTGTTTTAATCTCTGATACATCCCCAGCATGCAGAATCTAGTCCAATGTCTGGCTTATTGTGGGCGCTTAATAAATGTTTGCTTTATGAATGGCAAAGGACTGAAAGTCTAGAACAGGGCACCATTTGGGAGGCCTGGTTAATGTCAGGATGTGTATTGTGAACAAAGCAGCAGAGAGATGGGAGAAGACCTGTCTTCCAGCTCTAGCTCCAGCCTTTTGGGATTTCCTTCAGAACTCCACCTTCCCCATGGCTACCTGTCAGCAAAACCCTTGCCTTTCTGGAACACAAAATCCCAGAATCATACGAACACACTGCAGTGAATCAGCTGAGTAACAGGAGGACACAGGATGAAGACAAGAAGCCCCACACACCTACTTCCCTGCTCACCTCAGTGAAATCCTCCCAAATAATTCTCACCCAGCAAGCACCCTGCCAAGTCTGCTTTACCCCCAGCCTTGCTAGCTGTGCACAAATAAAGACGAGTATACTTACAGTTGGTTCTGCCTCTCTAGCTCTGTACCTTTTTATTTTTTCTGATTTGGGGAACACTTTTGTATTTGCTTAAGCTCACTAGTCTTCTTAGGAGGAGGACACAGGCAAGACTACTCACCTTGGATCCATAGAGGTAATAAGGCTGGACATTGGCGGGTTTATCTCTTTGCGGTTCTTGGGTAAAAGGAATGGCAGTTCGAACAAAACTAGTAGAGGAAAAGAGAGGGGGTGGGAGTTAACTGGGTCCTGAGAGCATTCTTCATGGGACACAACCCAGCCAGAGCCCTTCCTGACCAGATGCAACCACAGCGTTTCTAGGTGGCTGTCTGTAAAATGACTAAACTCTTATGACACACTCCCATTCATTCACCTGCTGTCTCCTTCCCATAGGTGGGAAAACCGTGGTCCAGACTCCCAGGCTAGCCTCTGGGCTATGGCTGCTCATAGGGACAGCGGGCAAGAAAGGGACCACTGGCTGGTCCTGGAAATGGCCTTCTCTGGGGCTCTGATCCCTCCCCCCACCCCCAGTTGGCTTCTTCAGAACAGAGTTCCACAAACTCTTTCTGGAAAGGCCCCGATAGGAAGTGTTCTCAGCTTTGCAAGCCAGATGGTCTCTGTCACCATTACTCAAGTGTGGCTCGTAGCGTGAAGTGCCCAGAAACGACTATAGATGAATGAGGATGGCGGGGTTCCAGTCAAACTTTATGAATTTCAAATGATTTTTCACTTGTCATCAAACTATAATTCTTTGGATTCTTTTTCCCAACTGTTCAAAAACGTCAATAGCATTCTTTGCTCCTGGGTTGTACAGAAACAGTTGGCAGCAAGATGTGGCCTGTGGGCGATCACTTGCAGACCTCTGCTTGAGAGGATTCAAAGTCCCAAATTGTTACAGAACCACAAGTCTGGCTTGCTAAGTGTGTGGGCTCAGGCTCATCTATGGGTTCCCTCCCAGCGCCTTCTCTTCACTCAGCACAGACTTATTGAATCCTGGCCGTGAACAGGCCCTGAGGGTACCGAGAGGACCTATAAACACATGCACGTTTGTGGGACCTCGTGGACTTGTTCTGCGGGTGAACATGTCTCTCCGCTTCCGGTAGGATTTAAACCTCTGTGAGGAATCCTCTATGAGGATAAGGTCATGTCCTCCCCTCAGTGCCTGACACAGGGCTGTGTGTGCCTACTTTGCATGAACGTATTCATGTATGTGGATATCATCATCGAAGTACCATTGGCTCAGAAGGCGCCATGCCTGCCCCTAGGCTGGGCTGTACTAACTTCCGCGGCACCGCCTCATTCCACTGGCGCCATTCCCACCATGCACTCTCGGCTCCTTGGAAACTTTGCCTGGAATAGTCTTCTCCTGTCTTTTCACCTTATTTACTCCTACTTACCCTTCACATCTCTACTCAAGCACTACTTGTCAGAGGAGGAAGCCTCTCTTGGGGTTCCCATCACTTCCCAGGCCAGATCAGGTGGCGGTGTTTTCTCTCTCACGACTGGGGCTTTCCTCCATCTCATAATTCACTCTTCCCATTTTTTTTGCCTGCATCCTCCTTGCCTGAAGGCCCTCAGAGGCAGGCTTGTTCCCTGTGGCCTCCCCACCCCCAGCACAGAGACTGTGTGGACACAGGGACTCCCGGAGACGCCTGTTCCAGGAAGGGACCGCTTCCCCGTCCCCCAGCCCACCCCGGCCCCCTGCGCACAGGGACTCCCTTACCGGTTGGTGGACCCGTTGTAGCAATAGTTGGGGAGGAAGTCGAAGTTCAGCTCCCAGAAGACGTGGAGGGTGATGCGGCCGTAGGGGGCAGACACGTTGTGGTTGGCCTCCCGGAACATGGCGTCGAAGCTGTCCAGGGTCATGTGCTTACAGAGCAGGCGGTGCGTGAGCCGGTTGATCTCCAGCAGCCACTCCAGCTCCTGCCGGAGAGAGCCCACAGCTGCTGAGGGTGTACACACACACCTTACGTGCTCCCCACACGGCCCGCTTCATCTCACGGCTTCCTCTCCCACGGGGGAGAGCCCCTCAGGCAAGCTCCCCACGCCTGACGGGAGACCACATGCGACCACATGCCCCTCTTCGGAGGAGGGATCCCCAGACTGTGCACAGGAAAGCTGCACGCCTGGCCTGGGAAGGGGGCCACAGACCACGCACGATTCCCGTCTGTACCCCCTTGGGTGGAGACATGCCCGCTTGCCTTCCAGTCTCCACACTGGTGAGGAAAAAGCTTGCTTCTCAGCGTTGCAAGTAAACAAAAGGAAGGTGGGCCTGGCCGTCACCAGGGGCTGTATGTCTGCCGTGCAGAAAGCTATCGTTTAAGAGTTATCACCTGTTACGTTCTTACTACTTGGTCAGACCACATGAAATTACTGTTTTTTTAGGTTAAATACCATTGAATAGGAGTAGTTTTGTGTGGTTCAATTTAATATACACCAAACAGTATCCTTGGCACTTAATGTGTCTTAACTCATTTAATGCTTAAGAAACCCCTTAACGCATTAGAGAAACGGAGGCTTGGAGAAGTTGAATCACTTGATTCCAAATCCAGGAAGCTGGGCTCCGAAGTCCATATCCTCAATCACTGTATACTACAGGACCCTTAAAACTAGCTGGAGGCAGAATGCCCCCTCCTTTGGGTTCCTCCTGGGTCTGCCGGTCACAGGGTTGGTTACGAGTTGGCAAAGGTTGCAGCTAAAAGCCGTGGGCCGAGGTTCCACGTGAGCTGTGGGCTGACTGCTTGGAACCCTGCCTTCAGGCAGAGAATGGGAGCAAAGCAGACAATATGCAGACACAACAGGTCACTGCATTCGTTGGCAAGTATAAGGAGGGGGAACCCTCTGGGCTGGCTTTAGTCCCCTGTCATTCTGCTATGGAAAAGAATCAAAGCACAGTCTTGTGCAGAGAGAAGCCGTCCCTCTTTGTGAGGCTCTAGGACACTCCCACATTGTTGTGGTCAAGCCCTCTTTGAGACAGGTACGACGGCTCCTGTTTCATAGAGGGGACACATGAGGCTCAGAGGGTGAAGTAACTCCAAAGTCACACAGAGAACACAGACCACGGTTTAGTGTGTGAACCCGGGTTTTCTGCCTTCAAATCACATGTGTTTGGGGCCCTCGGACAGAGCTGCCTGGAATAAAGAAGCAATTTGCTAAGAAAGCCCTTGGGAAAGTAATGATGATTACAGTAAAAATGGTCTGACAATTAAAAAAACTCCACGAACACTGGCAAGGGCAATGGACCAGAGGGCGGCTAGGAGGTGGGACAGCCACAGGGCCAGCTTCAGTGGCTGGGATAAGGAGCTCAGGTGCCTACAGTCGGTTATAGGACACAGCCCCACACCAGGGAATCAGTTTTGTTCTCATCGGCCCCAAGGCACCCCCATGCTGGCTGGGGTCCCAAGTGTGGCCAGGTGGAGGCCCCAGAACACACTTCCAACCTTGGAGCTTTGCCCTTCTCAAAGTCAGATGCTATGGCTCTAAACTGGGGGCGCAGAAGTGGATGGAAGCTGGCAAACTTCGACGGCTGTGGAAGCCAGCTAGCTCAGGGAAGGGAGATGGGCAGGGGCAGGTGGGATTCCTGGGGTCTGGGCTGCTGGCTGTGGCAAAATGTCTGGCCAGACAAGTGTGGAGCTGCTACTTAAATCCACAGAGCTGTTGCCTCCTCAGAATGGGCTCAGTGAGGCCAGCGCTCATGGTCTTTCAAAAGAAGGTCAAAATCTAGACTTCAGTTCTGGAATGGCAGCTGGAAGAGCAAGTCTCCAGACCCTGTGCACCGTGAAGTCGATGAAGGGCAGAGACACAGATTCACCACCCCTCAGCTTCAGTCTCTTGGGGCCTACCGAGCCGAACCCTTTGTGTCCATTCACTTCGGAAGGGTAAAAAAATGAAATATATAAAAAAAATGGAGTAAACGTCAATGACTGTATGGAGTCCCGTGCACACTGAGGGGCCGTATTACCAGGAAGATAACTGCCAATGAAGAACTAGGCAACAGTTTCTATTCTAATGTTCTGTGATTTTAAGTCTCACAAATGCGTGTCAGCATTTACACGGGAGACCGCAGGAGGTAATTCTCAACGCTGCTGATGTGGGGCTGCTGGAAACGTGGGTCCACTTCTCTCGCCACACAACAGTTTCTGATAGGTGATCCTATCGAGGATTCTGATAGGTAATCCAAGCCTTGTGTTGGCCTCACCGGTGTTCTTCCAGCCTTTAAATCACAAGAGGGCACTTGCCTCTGGGATGTGGAGCTCAGGGCATCAAGCTTGGCGCAGAAGGTTGAAAAGGCCTCATGAGTGGTTCAGCCGCCTTCTGAGAGGGTCTCAGTTTTCTGCAGTAGAGCTGGTTTACTGGGGACAACACAGAGAAGCAGAACTGGGGACATGAAACACCTAGTGGGGCAACTTCTGTGAAGGCTGGAGAGAGCTCTTGGATGGGAACCAGAAAAGCTGTGTCAGCCACACCGGACTGCTGACCAGCTCTGTGGCCCCAGGCGGGCGAGAAGAACAGGGGTCTCGAAGTCAGGTGCCGCGGGGCATGAAGGTCCTACATAGGAATGAGGTGTGCCAGCGGGGCTCAAGAGAGCACAGCCCGGCTGACGAGATCGTCTAGTCATTTCTAGATGATTGCTGCCATCTGGAAAGGCTGGTGTGAGGTTGCCAAAGCTTCTGCACTTTTATTCAGATTCTTCCAAATGTTAAATGTTGGCTCAAAATTTCACATGTGCTCTGCAGCCGAAACAAAACACAGCCTGCAAGCTGCCAGCCCTCAGATTCAGCATCGGATCTCTCCGGGAATCTATCTGCTTGACTGCGTAGGATGAGGACGGCTGACTGAAGAAATCTCTGTCACCCTCCCAGCTTGGCCTCATCAAGCTGCCTTCCCAACTCAGGATGGAGTTTCCAAGGTGGAGGGAAGGGCTGAGGGAGCAGATTCCTCAGGCTGTTTCTCAGAAAAGGCAGAAGCTTCTCAGCCAAGACCAGTAGGGACCTCCCGACCCCACAGAAGAGAGCATCCCTGGGGTCTCCTCTTCCTGGTCTTCGCAGGGAGTGGCTCCTCCCCGGGGGCTGATGTCCTCACCTGATAAACAACGGCTTTCACTGCTTGTTTTGATTTTGTTCTCAGCTAAAAGAACATTCAGTGCCTTTCAAGGGATGGGAAGAGGCTGTGGACACCCACACACACCCCAAACCAGTTTTTCCATGAGATATGCCCATTCATTACTGGACAGCTTGAAGATACCGATAAACAACAAAGATGAAAACAAAAAATCCCATCCCTTAGAGATGATCACTGCTAACATTCTGGCATCAACAAAGAAAAACCCATTCCTTCCTTCCTTTCAAGAAAAATCTACTTCTTAAAATAGATCTCCCAGAAGAACATGAGCTATATGGAAGTCTCCTAAAGTAACTGACCCCGGACTTAGGTGGGTAGATGGGGGCAAGTCCTTGTAGGAAACGCTGCTGAAAATTCACCCTGAGAATGTCTCATTGTGGCCCCAAATTTCTATGCTATCTTTTTTTTCCCTTTCTTTTTGTCACTTTTTTTTTTTCCAGAAGCTGTTATTTATTAAGTGCAAGGAAAAGAGTCATCCTTATAAAAACACTATATGATGGATTCTAATATTCCTCCATCGTGTAGATGGGGAAATGAGCCTGTAGAAATTAACTAATTGGCCAAAATTGCTGACTAGTAAGTGGCAGGTCCAGGACTGGGACCCCAGGTCTTTTTGACTCTAGAGCCCTAGTCTCTAGACACTTTTTTTTTTTTTTAAAAAACCACTTTGTCCATTTAAAAAACAAAATTTTTAAAATTTTGAAATAATTTTAGACTCACTTTTCTGTGAATGAAAAAGCAGAGTTCCTGCATATCCTTGACCCAATTTCCCCAATGTTAACAGCTTACATAACCTTGGCATAATTATTTAAAGTCGGAAAGTGACATTGGTCCCCTTCTATTAACTAAATGACACAACTTACTCAGATTTCACCAGATTCTCTATGAGGGTCCCTTTTTTTGTTCTATGATTCAATTTGGAATCCCACACTGCTTCTGGTTGTCATGTCTTCTTAGACTTTTTTCAATCACTGACATTTTTCAGTCTTTGTCTTTTTATGATCTGGGTGCTTTTGAAGAGTGCTGTTCATTTTTTAAATGCCATTTAATTGGGGTTTACCTGATATTTTCTCATGATTAGATTGAGAAGATGCCTTTCAGCAAGAATACCACAGAAGAATATACAGCAGGGGTTACATGAATATAGATTATCACCAGTGTTGTTGACTTTTGATGCTTGGTTAAGATGGTGTTCCCACGGTAAAATTACTAATCTTCCTTTTGGAGTTCATAAATATCTTGAAGGAGATCGTTTGAGACTATGCAAGAATCTGGCATCTTTTTTTGTTTGTTTTTTTGTTTTTTAAATTTCTGAGTAATTTTTAAAATTGTGGTCAGTTTTACATTTATATTTTTATTTTTATAAAAAATTCCATTTATATTTTATATTTTTATTTTAAAAAATATTTATATTTTTATATCTACAATGTAAGCAACAGAAAACTTACCACTGACACCATTTTTGAGTGTATAGTTGTGTGGCATTCAGTTCACTCACATGACTGTGCCACCATACCACCACTGAGCTCCAGAACTTAATTTCCCTCAACCAAAACTCCTTACACTAATACCCTTGTCCCCGGTAATCACCATCGCACTTTCTGTCTCTATGCATATGACTACTCTAAGGACCTCGTAATAAGAGGAACCATAAAATGTGCTTTTTAAAGTCCCACCTACTAATTTTAGCATCCATTGCTGGATTTTGCCCACAATTGTCACTGTGGCATTCTCATGGTGATTTTCTGTTTCTCTCATTCCTCCCACTCATCTGCTTTTGAAACATTAAAATCTTCTATTGATGCGGACTGGTTGATCAAGTTTTTTCTAATTCTTGTAGAGGAAGAATGCGCAGAGAGCATCTCAATGAAGGGAGCCTGCTCCTTGCTCGTGCATCAGAATCAACGACAGGGTTTCCAGATCCCAGTGCAAACTGGAAACGTGGAAACCCTTGTTAAAAAATTAAGGATTTCAAAATGGCAACGGCAGAGCAGTAAACCCAGCACAGAGCCCTTCTGACTCTACACCGCACACCCACAATGCCCACCCTGTGTGCAACCTTCCCTAGCTTCTCAGGACCTTCCCTGCACTGGCTCAGCTCTGTAGAAACCCAAAGGACAAGCAACTGTGCCCCAGGGCTAGGCATGTCAGAGATCTCAAGGCAATCAGGAGGGTAAGATCACTCTCATTCTTTTTAAGTCTCCTCCTCCCCCAACCCCATTCCATTCAGTTGGGAAAGAGACTAACTGCTTCTCTTCAACTAGCTCAGTACTAGGCTAGCAACGCCTCCAACTAGGCTTCAAGTCTAAGGAATCCCAGAGCAGAACTCCCACGGGCCCCCAGTCTCTTACCACGATGGAAGTCAGGTCCTCACTCTCGAAGCGGCTGATGGCCTGGTCCAAGGATTTATACATGGCAGCAGAGATGCGCTGGGTAATGAGTCTGTTCAAGTCAATTGATCTACCCAAAAGCTGCATGAAAGTGACAGAAAGAGAAGTTACTTAAGGTTCTCATAGGCACATGACAACTAAATGCAATGCAACATAAGAAATTGGATTAAAAGCATAAAGAACAGTACTGGGACAAATGGGGACTCTATGCAGAAAACAGTATTGTTAAATTTCCTGAGTATGATCATTCTATCTTGATTATGAGATAATGCCCTCATCCTTAGGAGATATATGCTGAGGTATTTATTCATGGGTAAAGTGTCATGACATCTGCAACTTACTCTCAAATGGCTAAGAAAAAGAGTTCATATATTTAAAACATAAATATAATTTAACGTTACATATATATGTATTCTTTTAAATTATTTATATATACTATATCTTTATATGCTACATTTATTTACTACTTATGTATTTATTTACTATTTATATGCTATTTCATTATATGTTATATTTATAATATATATTATATACTACTTTTATATTTATGTACTATTTACCTATATTTTAGACACATACACATGCATATTCATACACTGCTCTTGGCTAGGTGTCCAAGGATTATTCCTATTTTATTGTTTGTACTGTATTCGTGAGAAAGAAAAAAACATGTAAACCAATTGGGTAAAATATTAATGATCACAAATCTGCCTGTAGAGTATATATATATATGTTCATTGTGTTTTTCCTTCAACTCCTGTAAGTTTGAAATATAAGAAGCTGAGGAAAAATAGGGTGCCTCCAGACTGTTGGAAAAGGCTCAGGACAAGCTCCGGCACCCCATGCAATGTTGACATCCTAAATTTAGCCGTGAGGTCCTTCCCACAATGGTCCTGTGCCCCACCTCAATCACCGGAGAGTAGCAGCTCCCTCAATAAGGGCCTACTGCTGGCCTTTATGGGGATGAGTATACAAGCATGAGAATGCAGGGCTGGATGGAAAACGGAACTTCTGCTAATTCCCACCAGGGCACACACATGTGGGCATCATCCCAGATGCTGTGCAAATAGCAGTAAACATCTCGGTACCCGCTGTGTGCACTGCACTTTACTAGGTGCCCAAGGTTTATTCTGAACTGTTTTACTTTTTTTTTTCTTTCTATTTCCCTTTTGGGAGATTTTCTACCAACTGACTAAGACCCCCAGCAGGCACCTTGTGCACACCTGAAGCCCTCAGTATTTAATGTTCTGTGGCTAATTCTGGCTGCAACCGTAACTGATGGCTGTAATTTCCTGAGAGGCCAGAGGGAAAGCACTGAGCTCCTGCTGCTGACAGAGGTGAAGATATGCTTTTCCCTCTCATTATTTTCCTCTTCTCTTTGATTTCTCACGGCAATGAAAATGCCCAGGGTTTCCAGGGTAACCCCTTCCTCTGCACCTGGGGTACTTCTAGGCTGTGGACCTTCACCTGGGTCTGCCCCACAAACACCGTGGCCCACATCCTGAGCACGGCGGTCACGGCTTCAAGGCCGTACCAGCTCCTCGTGGCTGATAGCGGGAACATCTCGTATTTTGCCTGCCTGCCTCACGTGAACATTTTTTTTTCCTTAGTTATGATTTAATTTTTTTTCTTTTTTTTTCTCCTTTATTTTTTATAAACATATAATGTATTTTTATCCTCAGGGGTACAGGTCTGTGAATCGCCAGGTTTATACACGTCACAGCACATCACATACCCTCCCCTATGTCCATAACCCCAGCACCCTTTCCCAACCCCCCTCCCCCCAGCAACCCTCAGTTTGTTTTGTGAGATTAAGAGTCACTTATGGTTTGTCTCCCTCCCAATCCCATCTTGTTTCATTTATTCTTCTCCTACCCCCTTAATCCCCCCATGTTGCATCTCCAATTCCTCATATCAGGGAGATCATATGATAGCTGTCTTTCTCCGATTGACTTATTTCGCTAAGCATGATACCCTCTAGTTCTATCCATCACGTGAACATTTTTAAGCAGGAATATGTGTCTGAGCTCCTGCCAGCATTTATTGCCTCTACATCTGGAGTCAAATGTGAACAGAAAGCAACTCCACAAAAACAAACTGATTTCTAGCGTGGGCTTGGCGGACACGCTTCATTTCAAAGCCCGAAGCAGCCTGCCTTCGCTTGGACCAGCGTGCGGGCCCTGCTCAGGAAGAGATTTACCCGTTTCTGAGCGGCAGCCCCCATGGAAGGAAGTGAGCCACGGCTTATGACAAGACAAAGGCTTTGGTGGCCACGACTCCCTGGAGGTGAGCTGCAGATGGACTGAGAAGCCTAGAACTTGAACCACAGGATGTCAATGCCTCTTTATTGCTTGTAAGACTGAGGCTGTGCCACACCTATGCTCAGAAGTCCACACGGGTGGCATGCGGGGTGGAGAGTATGCAGTCCTGATCTCCAATCTCCCCGCTCACTTCACGGCTACTCTCTAGCCTGTCCCACTTGCCCTCTGGCTTCCTTCACTGTACCTGTACGTGTCTCTGTTTCAGCAGTGTTTCGTAGCGGTTGGACGGTGGGTACGGAATGATGACTCCATAATTCTTACATTCGGCCCTAAAACGTTTATCCAACAGGACACTGCAAGGGAGAAAAGTTACATAAGGACAGTAAACATGACCGTGGATGGTTTTCAGGCACCCAGCCACATCTATTTCCAACTAGAGGGTCTACTCTAGGAAGCGCTAGCTTATGTATTTCAATTACAACTGTTTTTTGCTTTAGAGCAAAATGCAGATTTCTTTTTAGCCACAAAGCTCAACATGAAGCATTATTTCTAAGTTGAAGACAAGAAACACAGAAGTGGAACCACTTCCCTCTTTTATTCATTTACCAAAAAAGCAATCGAGTGCATGCTTGTTATATCCCAGGGAATACTCTGGTACCGGGGACACAAAGTTCCTGTCCTCATGGAGCTTATGTCTAGTGAAGAGAAACTGGTAACTGGATAAACAGAGGAATAAAATAATTTCAGGGAAGAGGAAATAACTGCACGGCATTTATGACTTATCAGGCACACACCTGCGTGTACACAGTCATTTTTAATCTCATGACAATCTCCTGTAGATGTACTATTATCACTTTTCATACCGAGGTACAGACTGCAGAGTAATAGTGCTCTGAAACTAATAAAATATGATCATTCTGTGTTTGGAAGTCAGGGAAAGCCTCTCTGAAGCAGTCTGGCTGGCTGGACTCCCGAATGCTAAAAATATTAAGATCTGGGGGGGAGAGTGTTTCTGGCAGAGAAAAGCTGGTCAGCATGCATAAAGGACCAGGCATGCTGGAGACCATGATGCAAAAATGAATTGATAAAATTAACTTAGGGGGGGTGTCTAGGTGGCTCGGATTGTTAAGTGTCTGCCTTCAGCTGAGGTCATGATCCTGGGGTCCTGGGATCAAACCCTTTACTGGGCTCCGTGCTCAGTGGGGAGTCTGCTCCTCCTCTCCCTCTGCCCCTTCCCTGGCTTGTGCTTTCTCACTCCCTCACTCTTTTAAATAAATAAATAAAATTAAAAAAAAAAAAAAAGAAATTAACCTGGGGGCCAGATCACATGGGACGTCAACCACAGTAAAGAAGTTAGATTTTTCGGGGCGCCTGGGTGGCTCAGTGGGTTAAGCCTCTGCCTTCAGCTCTGGTCATGATCTCAGGGTCTTGGGATCGAGCCCCGCATCGGGCTCTCTGCTTGGCGGTGAGCCTGCTTCCCCCTCTCTCTGCCTGCCTCTCTGCCTACTTGTGATCTCTCTCTCTCTCTCTGTGTCAAATAAATAAATAAAATCTTAAAAAAAAAAAAAAAGAAGTTAGATTTTTCTAGATGTCACTGGCAGCCATTGAAGGGCTTTAGGTAGGAAAGTGACGTCATCTGAGTCTACACCATCAGGCACAGACAGCGGCCACCAGTTACGGGAGCTTACTGAGCACCTGCAATGTGGTGAGTCTGGGTGGAGATGTGCTAGCAGTATAAAGCACGCACTAGATTTTGAAGACTTAGAAAAAAAACAAGAAAACTAGCTCTTTAATAATCTGTATATTGATTTCATGTTGAACCTATATTTTAGATATATTGGATTATATAACATATATTACTCAAATTAATTTCACCTATTATTCTTTCCTTTTAAAAATATGGCTATAAAAAATGTAAAATGACACTTGTGGCTCACATTTGTGGTTCCACTGCATTTCTAATGGACAGCACTGACCTGGATCATTCTCTCCCTGCCGTGCTTTCTGGGACTCTCCTCACCTCTCTCAATCTCGCCCAGCCCCCCATAATTTTGGAAACCATTGATCTTACAGGGAGTAGTACAGATTCAGGGGCATTTTTCAGATTAGAATATTCTGTAAACTCAATATGCAAAGACCCAGGGTTTGGCAAGCCTGAGTTTGTATATACAGCATATTTGAAAGGAGAATCATCTTAGAGACACTGGAAGCCCAGCTCCCTGTTGTAACTGCATCCTATACAACCCAGATACGTGCTAAGTGACTACTTCATGGAAGGCTGTGTAACCTGTGTCTTCCCTGGAAGTACATGCTTTGTGTACTTTCCATCATCAAGAGCTGTTCACTTCATTCAGTGTGCATCTGTGTTAACAGAAACTGGTGTGTTCTGACATCAACTCCTATCTGAAGTATGTCAGACCAACTCTAGCTGTCAAAGCAAAAGGAAGCAAATGCCCCATGTGGAAAGAAAAATAATTTATGACAGTTGAGTAACTATTCTTGACACAACTGGTTTGTACATTGGGTTTCCAGTAAGAAGGGAGATACCTATTTTGAGGTTTTTCTTGACCGGTACTGTTATGGGTTCTTGAAACCC
Organism: Enhydra lutris kenyoni; assembly: GCF_002288905.1. Lineage (NCBI taxonomy): Eukaryota > Metazoa > Chordata > Mammalia > Carnivora > Mustelidae > Enhydra > Enhydra lutris. The sequence goes on from NW_019154089.1 coordinate 30,571,679, forward strand.
AGGAATTCACTCAATCCACACATACTGGCACTACCAATGAGCCTCCCAACCCATGAAAAGTATCTTACCCCGACTTCTTCACCAGTCTCCTATCTGGCCTTTATATACCTATTCTTGCTCACCACCAATCCATTCTCCACATTTTTGTTTTTTACAAGGGAAAATTTTTAAAAATAAAAATTGAATTCGGTCCCTGTCATTCTTTTGAAATCATCCTGGGAGATTCGATTCCTCCTAGAGAAATGCCTACAAGCCTCATCACGTGAGCCTGGCCTACACAGCTGCCTGTGTAGCTTTATTGTGCAGCTTGCCTCCTCTTGTGGCCTGTGGACGAGACATTACAGGAACTAACTCACAGTAACGGTCTCAACTGCCCTATGGAGTGGGCATGCTGTCAGTACAATATTTCTGCCACAGGGACTTTGCACAAGCAGTTCCTCTGCCTGCAACTTCCTGTCCCATCCTTAGTTTTATTTAATGTCTATAACTTCAGATAAGAACTCAAAGGTCACTTTCTTAGGACAGCCTTTCCAGTTCCTCACCCCAAAGACTAGTTCTGGTTTAACTGTCATAGATTCGCAGATGACCATGAATGTTTCCTTCGTGGGAAGCACGCAACCTCACTTTTGTTGTGCTCTTATTGGTTTGTATTAATGTCTGATATCCCTCCTAAACTGTAAGCTCCATGAAGGGCAGCACCAAACCTGCCTATTTTCCTTTCTTCCATATTTTAGCACCCAATCCAGGCCCACAGGATAGCTCAGTGGCTAAAGAAGAAGAGAGGATTTATGACAGGAAACCATGTCTCACAGGTGGCCAGCTGAGAACACTTGCTGCTCACAGCCCCGGGACCCTCGTACCTGCCAGCCATGGCTTTGTAGTAGGCAAAGATCTGGTCCGCCAGCTTGTAGACAAACTGATCAAAGCACAGGTTCACCTGGGGACAGGGAAGCAGGAACGTCAGCTGCGCGTGTCTAGCTTACATTATACGTGAGACGCAAGGGGATAGCTGGGTGGTATTGTGTGCTGTGGGGCAAGACACTTTGAATAGCAAAAAAAAAAAAAAAAAAAAGATCCTGGAGTTAAGTAAGTTAAGAGGTTTGGTCCCTCACTTTCAAGGCCCTTAGGCAAAAAGAAGGCAAAGTTCAAAGAGCTGTTGGGGAACTGCCCTCCCCGGGGAAGGCAAGATAGCTCTTCATACCCTATAGTGGCTCACATCATTCCACCCATCCTCTCTCCTGCTGGACTTCCTCACCTTTCCCCTTCACTCTATTTGCCCTTGCTTGACCAAGGAAGAATTGGATGGTCCTTGGAAACTGAAAAATCTCTTTTTTCCAAACTTAAAGTTTCATTAAAAACCTTTGGTTCTTAATGAATATGGAATGCTTGTGCCATTTCAGCAACTCGTCACATCGGTGGCAGACTGTGAGGCTTGGGTGAGATGTTCATGTCGGACACAGGATGAAAACCAAACTGTCCACGGAGAGCAAGAAGCAGCCAAGGGTGGGGCTTCGATGAGCCGGGGCTGCGTGGTGGCAGGGTGCCGTGGGACTGCCCAATGGAGCCCATTTAGGTGACTGATCTTCCAAATTCTCAGCTCCGGAAGGTTAATTATTTATCTGAGGAGCTCCCGTATCTCTGATTTTACATCCCAGATGTTATTCTGAACATGCAACCCAGAGCTGTGTGCAGCTCTGCCCTCATCTGCAGGGAACCAAGGCCTCTGCTCTGGACTTTGTGTTTCAAGGGTCCCCACTGGGCCATACTCCAGCTGAAGAACCTGCAGAGTCAAGGTCAGGGTACCCACTCATACCCTAAGCCTTGAGTGCCCTTGCCCCAGAAGCCCAAGCCCCTTCCAGGCCTGTCTGCTGTTCTCCCTAGGATCACCCCTGAGGGTGGACCCCACGGCAGGTGTCGGGGGTTAGCTCAGGGGCCACGGTTTGTGGGCAGCGGTGGCAGCCACAGCTTGGCTATCCACACACGTGCACACGAGGCTCTTCGTCGTGCAGAACAGAGTTAGGGGATAGGAAGAGAAAGGGGGCAGGCCACAAGTTGGGGGTCTCGATGTGTACTTTGGCCGCATGCCCTCGAAATATTACCCAGGGCCTGGTTGCGTGCTTTCTTTCCATTTATTTTAAAAAGCTCACTTGGCCACATGACACTCTAGATCTGTTTCGTTTTTCACCTGCTGGAGAACACAATTATATAAGATCGTGTCAGAACATGAAGTTGTCAGAGCTGAGATGTAACCCGTTCACTGGTCTCCTGGAATCTCTCTTCCCAAGTCTGTGCTTGGCAGAAGAGATCTGTATTGGGGCCCATGAAGATCTTCAACTCCCACAGAAATCGGAGGCTAGAGAAAGCCAGCAGCATCTCTACTAGATCTCCTTTGAGATACACATAAGCTGTCAGACTAAGTTGGTGGCGAAACGTTCATGTCTTTCCTTTATAAATAAGAATGTGGGGTGCCTGGGCGGCTCAGTGGGGTAAGCCTCTGCCTTCAGCTCAGGTCATGATCTCAGGGTCCTGGGATCAAGCCCCGCATCAGGCTCTCTGCTCAGTGGGGAGCCTGCTTCCCCCCTCTCTCTGTCTGTTTCTCTGCCTACTTGTGATCTCAAATAAATAAATATTTTTTATTAAAAAAAAAAAAGAAAGAAAGAATGTCATAAATTTCTATGACATTTTCACCTAATGGGCCTCAGTCTGTGTTTACATAGTCCCATGCAGTTAAGCCGAACCGAGACTACCATCCCAGTTCCCAGAAGGCAAAACTGAGAAAGTTTGGTAGCCATCACTACCATTGGCCTCGTGCTTCTGGTCCTTGCATGTGGCAGGGTTGTACTTCCTTGCTCCTCTCTGAAAAGGAGGTGTGGTCATGAGACTTGCTTTGACCAATGACATGTGTCATTTCCAGGTGGAAGCTTTAAGTACCAGGAACACCTCCCCCTGCCACGGCAATTAGTGAAAGTTCCACATGTGTCCCGACTTGAAGACTATGTGGACCAGAGTCCCCAACCAACCCGTAATGGAGAAATAAGCTTTTGATTTCAAGGTACTAAGAACTTGTGATTATTTGTTACTGCAGCATAACCTAGCTTATCCTGTTCGTCAGAGAAATAAAGCTACTGAGTGACTCTCTAATAAACAACTTATAGTTGGAAGGATTGTTTCTTCAGTCCTAGTAGTACTAGCAAGTGACACCCTAAGCTGTGTGACCTTGGCATAACAATAACTGACCACTTCAAGTCTAAGACTTATTACTTGTAAAACAGATAATAGCATACACCTCCTTAAATTGCTGTAAAGGTTATTGAAAAAGTCTCTCTCTACCATGGTTAACCCTGCACCTGGCAAGTTGTAAATGTATAAATACTGATACATGATATTGCTGTTGTTATTATTATTATTAGCCAAATAATTCAACCATAAAAGACCTATTAGAAAATTAATTTTACTCATGCAGTTCCATCATCTGCCATCCCTTAATACATTTGAAAAAAGAAAGACCATCCTCCTGGTCTGGGTCCTATTTGATGATCATGATTTGCAAAGACCACCCTCCATGTAGTGAATGATATTATAATAGCTCTGAGTGGGGACAAGTGGGAGCTCATCTGTGGTGAGCACAGCAGGATACACATAGTTGTAGAATCACTGCCTTTTACACCTAAGACTAATGTAACATTTGGTGTCAACTGTACTGCAATCTTAAAGAAAAAGTCATAAAAAGAGATTATTCTCCAGAACCAGTCACTGATCCCGCACTGCTGCAGTCTGAATGTGTGTGTTCCCCCAAAATTCGTATGTTGAGATTCTATCCCCCAAAGTGAGGGTATTAGATGGTGGAGCTTTTGGGAAGTGATGAGGTCATGAGGGTAGATCCTTCATGAATGGGAATAGTGCTTTATAAGAGAGAGACCGGGGGCACCTGGGTGGCTCTGTCGGTTAAGTGTCCAAGAGATTGGGTGTGGTGAGAACAAGCCCCACACTGTGCTCTATGCTCGGCGTGGAGTCTGCTCGAGATATTCTCCCTCGGCCCCTCCCTCCAGTTGTGTGCATGCACTCTTTCTCTCTAAAATAAATAAACACATAAAATCTTTAAAAAAAGAATGAAAAAAAAAAAAAAAAAAGAATGAGCGTGAGGGCGCCTGGGTGGCTCAGTGGGTTAAAGCCTCTGCCTTCAGCTCAGGTCATGATCCCAGGGTCCTGGGATTGAGTCCCACATCAGGCTCTCTGCTCAGCGGGGAGCCTGCTTCCTCCTCTCTCTCTGCCTGCCTCTCTGCCTACTTGTGATCTCTGTCTGTCCAATAAACAAATAAAAATCTTAAAAAAAAAAAAAAAAGAATGAGAGTGAGACCGCAGAGAGCTCCCGCACCCCTTCCACTATGCAAGGACTATGAGAAGTCTGTGACCCAGAAAGATGCCCTCACCCAACAGTGCTGGCTCCCTGATCTAGACTTCCAGCCTCCACAACAGTGAGAAACACATTTCTGCTGTTTATAAACCACTCGGTCTGGGGTAGTTTGGTACAGCAGCCTTCGAGTGTACTAAGACAGCCCACTTTGTGCTGATAGCTACAGATTGAAAAAGTCCAGACTCTAGGATTAAGATTACAGGAACAAAAGAAGCGTATCACTTGCCTCAGCTTCAATCTCATCGTACAGGAACTGCTTTTTAAACTTGGTCAGAGCATAGTAGGCGCTGTCATTGTACAGGTCCAAGGGGTAGAGGACGTACCTGAAGAGAGAAAAGCAGAGGCGGCAGCTTACTAATCTCTCCGAAGACAAGCCGACTGATGCAGCTTGGGAAACACAAAGGGTTGGGTGAACACGGGAACAAGCTCGGGGTCGGGAAGAGAGAGCCTCCCAGCATTCGGATGTTTCCAGGCTGCCTCAGGAATGCCTTACTTTACAGTCTGCCTGTAGAAATTGAGCATTCATGATGCTAATAAATCCAAGGCCTGAAAAAATGAGTCTGGGACCAAAAGAAACGAGGTGGCAGTTAAGGACATTAGCTTCCTGGTCCCCAGAGATGACTATCTTCCAAGCACAGCTGCTTTGAGATGGACAGAACCCAGGAAGGGCAGCTGGGCCGGTACAACCCTGAGCCTATCTGCAAGGCTGAGTCAAATCTGGTGTGACCTGATCCTTGGGACGAGCGTTCTCCCTAGAAGGGCACACTGCCTGATCTGGAAAGTTCTGGAAAGAACAGAGCTCTGTAGCAAACTACTCTCCATCTACACCCTGGGAACCTCCTTGCGGACCCAAGCCTGCCTCTTACTCCATCATGGAAGGTTCTTTGGTTTCCAGGATATGGTCTGTTAGAATCCAGGGCATGGACATCTCAATTGGGAACTGGATTCGCCGGCCCATGGTTAACTCCAGGAAGAATTCTCGGAACCACAGTTGAGAGAGGTCACAACACTGCTGCAGGGCTTCTGAAAGCATAAAGGAGAGAGTCATGGCTCATACACGAGAAGCACCAAAAGATCTTTGCTCTTATTGTTATTAACTTGTTCTTACTGCTTTTTTGTTCTTACCCCTACACTACTACACACCAAGTGCTCATAAGTACAACTTGATCAGTAGGTCCCACTCGCTTTTACCTGGAGGTCAGTCTAATATCTATTTAGAAAACAGCATTTGTTAAGCTCATGGTAGCAGCCCCAGGCAGGAGGAGAGCAGTGATGTTTTAGAAATGTAGAGGTGCCCGTAATCTCCATGATCCCCCTACAAGGCCATCCTAAAAACTCACAGTCAGGCCTCCTTGTACGTGGTAATTCTGGCTTCTATCTGCTTAAACTGGTCTGCATTCTGATGGAGAAGTTCTCAGTAACGACAGACGCATTATCCCTCCCACGTCCCTGGATGCCGCTCTCCCTCCCCCTTGCCCTATCCCACCTGCACAGTCGTCCTGCTAACAGGGACACAGGAAACGGGGACACAGGGCTGGGTGTAGCCTGGAAGCCTCCTTCGCTACAAGCAGCAAGACTCATCAGCTCAAAGCTACTGCTTGGAAACAAAAGACTGACCGAATGCCTGGTCATTGTGGGTGTGCTGCTGATTTTAATAAAGTCCTTAGTAGAGGGGACTAAGACTGGACAAATTTAACAGAGTGAGAATAGCTGGACTGAGTCTGGCCTTTCCAAGCCCGCCAGAAAGGGTGCATTTTTTTTTAATCTCGGTAGCAAAATGTGCCTCTTTTGATCAATGACCACGTTTTTTGGGCTTGTTGTTGTTGTTTGTTTGTTTGTCTTCTTTTGCAACTTTTGGTCCAAAGCCTTAGTGGGTCTGGGACCGGGGACCCTCGCCCTCTCCCCGCTGCCTGGACGCGGCGGCTCACCACTAATATTGAGCAGGTGCGTGAAGAAGAAGGACTGCTTGTGGAAGTCCTCTATGGCGAGGACGATGGGTCCGTCAAGGCTGCTTCTCAGGGTCTTCTTGGAGCCACTTTTGTCTGCGATGAGCGATTCAAGCATGGTCCGCACCATGTACAGCTTGAAAAAGAAAGTAAGACGAGAAGGTCAGGGGCTGGCCCTCCACCCTGGGGTCAAGGTCTCTGAGCTGTATTTATGTTTTTCTTTTTTTCTGCAGATGTCTGCTCTTAAAAAGCACTGTCTTAAGGAAGCACCAGTTTAGGGTTGGAGAAGTGAATCTGGAACATGTGAACCCTCAGGAGGGAGACTGGCCAGCCCAGGAAGGAAAGTCTGCCCAGGGCCTGATACGAAGTCATTCAAGGCCCAGGTTTTTGCCCATTCTGCTTGGCCAAGGGTGTGGGCATCAGAGGAGAACCCCAGTTCACATCACTCTGGAGTCAGTCTCTGCTTTACTGGTTGGCTGGGTGGCACCATGGGTAGAGCCCTGGACTTGGGTCTAGGGCCAGGCACTGCTACTGTCTTGCTGTGTGATCTTGGGCAACAAAGTCCCAATTTGGGCCTCAGTTTTCTTATCTGCTAACATGAGGGGTTGCACCAGATGCTTTCTCAAACCAGTCCCTTCCAGCTCTAATATTTTGAGGAACTGCGAAATGCCATTTGATCAGAGCAAGCCCCCCACCCCACCACCTCAAGCTCCTGATCCTTAGCACTTTGAATCCATTGCTGAGGATGGCGCCCTCTGGTGGCGCCATCTGCATCGCACAGCCAACCAAAATCCTGGGTGGAAAGCGGGTAAAGACAGGTACTTACACAGGAGGTCTACTAGACAACCAACTCCCACTTACAGAGGGCCTTAAGTGCAAAGGGTGCAAGTGCTAATCTAGATCTTTCCACATCATATGCCTTTGAATCTTAGGGCTGGAAGGGGCCTTGAGGAGCCAGGCTAGTCCATTCCTGCTGCCTCCTGGAGAAGTGTACCCCAACCAACCCAGCCAGGCGGTGTTATACCAGGGATCGGCAGCCTCTTCGGCCCTGTGTGCCACCAGTGGGGTGAAACAAAGCCCGCGGGGACCACTGGCAGGCCTAAGACATAGATAGGAGAAAGGAGGAGGGGATGGGAGGGCAGGAGAGACAGGGAAGAGGGAGAGAGAGAAGAGAGAGAGAGAGAGAGAAAAGCAAGAGGTATTGTATACGGTGGGAAAGCCGCCGCGAGTGCTAGGGGCCACTTGCCGACCACCTCTCAGAAGCTCCAACCTCCCTCTGCCACCACATCCGCCCTGGCTGCCTCCGGATCTCCTCCAGGACCATCCCCACCATGAGCCTGGCCCCAGGGCCAGGCAGTGCAGCCACATAGGGGAGGGGCGCAGTGCCCCTACCGCAGCGCTTCCCATGATGGTCCACGAGCTAGTACAGTGGCTGGTCCACCCTCGCCAGCCCCATGGAGGGGTGGGCCTGATCATCCCTCAGCACTGAGAAGCACCGTTCTTATGATGGCCTTGGGAGTTATCCAGAAAAGGATTCCTCAAGTACAATCCATGTGGGATTGATGGATTTGTATCGAATTCTATTTAAAAATCCATCCTCTCCCCACCTCCTTCTACTGAACAAGGCGTCAGCCAACATCCCAGCTGGGCTAGGTGCCCCTGTCTACTATGCTCGGAAGGCCCTCACAGAGCCCCGGGGTGGGAGTCAGGAGACCTGGGTTCTTGTCCCACCTCCACCTGTGACTCGCCTTGTGACTTAGACAAGTCACTTCCCCTCTCTGGACCTCAGTTTCCCCATCTGTAAAACAGGGAGGATACTGGGACTCGCTTGTCTCTAAGGGCTCTTCCAACTCTGACTGTTGGGGTCTACCCAATGCACCCGTGCCACCTCAAAGGATTCGGCGGTGGTGGGGGGTTAACTCCTGGTTACACTCCCCTCTCAGACCACCTGTATAGACACTCCTTCCACTCCTCTGCTTCTCTCCCTCCCTCTCTGCCTGTTTGACCCTTCGCCTCATCCTCCTTTCCTGTTTCCCTTCTGCCTTGTCCGTGTCTTCCTCACTCAAGTCTTGGGACTTACAGACACACCCAAAAGCCCTGCTTAGCCCCTCCAGGATATTCTAGGCTGGAAAGGCCTCTGGTCCTGGACATTACACAGAAGTGTTTATAGAAGCTTCCTTGGGATTTCCAAGACCAACAAGATTAGTGCACACTGGCCCACAGGCTCTGAAGCCAAGGGAAGTTACAGTGCTGAGAAGCCGTCCTGCCCCATCCCTCCTCCCCAGACACAGACACATACACACACACACACTCACATAGAAGGGGGGTGGTGGGCTCAGACAGCTCATCTCAGATGGTTCAGATTCATGGCTGCAGAGCTGAGACCGGCTGAAAGGTCACGTCAAGGGGGAGCTCCTGTAAGACCCCTGAACATTTGATGGACCCTTATGCTTTTTTTCCAATACCTCAAAGAGCCTACCAGGAATTGCTTATCCTTAAGGAAGTGACAAGGATTCAACCAAGATGCCCAGATTCTTTTTGACTTTGTGTGTGTGTGTGTGTGTGTGTGTGTGTGTGTGTAATTTAATGACTACTCTGGGTAAATCACAGGCGACCTCTTGTTCAGAAACTTTGCTTAGCCACTCTGAATATCTCCGATTACTAGGCTTTCTCTAAGGGGTCAGGCTTCTGATACTTGTGCATTTGAGGGGATAATAGTAATAATGTTTGGTCGGGAACACGATCTCCTTCAGATTTTTCACCAAATGGAGATGATAATCAGAGTACAGAGAGATCACGGTGCTTGCCCAAGATCACACAGCACGTCAGAGGCTGAGCTCCTCAGTTCCCAAGCTAGGATGTCAATGCAGGGTGAGGGGGCCCGGGTTCAGTGAAGAGGGACAGCATAGATGCATACAGAGTCTACTGGAAACTCCTCCTACACTTTGAAGCCTATACTTCACAGGGCTAGGAGAGAGCCAGTCCTGATATGACCCCCATTTGCCAGATTAGACAACTGAGGCACAAAGAGACTGTACAGCGTGCCTGACGTCACATGGGTTTCTAGGACTAGAATCCAGGTCTCCTGAATCTTAAGCTGGTAGTCCTCCCTCCTGTATTAAAACAAGTTGGCAGAGTAAGACTAGCGCTGCTGGGGACCCTGCCCTCCTGCCTGAAGCCCCCTGCCCCTGAGCTACCATGGCCTGGCTGGCCTCAGAGCCACTTACCTGTGTGCTGGAGGGCCCCACAGCACGCCGGGGCACCTTGATGTCAAATCCCCCCTTGGGATCCTTCTCCCCTCTCAAGCATGGGTCATTGGGGGGCTCTCGGCCCCCCTCCCAGTCACAGATGGTTTTTCGAATTGCCTGTAGGACACTGGGAAGGAAGAACCGATACTCAGACCTGGCTTTAGCATTGGAAGGAGGCCCTGCAAGTCTGTTTCTGGAGTCTGTGATGGTCCAGGACACCCTGTCTTAGAAATCCTGGGCACTGTGGAAGTACACTCATTCCTGCCCCCACCCCCAAAAGGTTCTGGTTTCCCAGGCTTGAGCCACGGTCCACAAGTCTGCTCTTCAATAAGCACCACAGGGGACTCTGATGCCCACTGGCTATTTTTCCTTCTCATTACAGGGGAGTTTCATTAGTCCAATTACATCTCCGTATATTTGAAGTTTTAATAATAGCTTACATTTGTTGCATACTTACTCCGTGCTGCCGTGTGCTTAGGTCAACACACTGATTACCTCAGTTTATCATCCCAATAGCCAATGAAGTAAGTACCATTATATTCCACATTCCACAAATGAGGAAAACTGAGGTTCAGAGGAAGTATGTTACTTGACTAAGTGCACACAGTTAGTGATGGGTATAGACTTCAACCCCAGAGCCTGAGGCTTGATTCATTTCAAATGTCTGATCTCCTAAGGAGGCCTTCTAGAACTTGCTGGAACTTGCTAGAAAGGTCTGTGTATGTGCAGAGGTGGTGCTCAAGCTAACTGAGCCAGGAACTTCCCCTGTGGTCTGGACCCACCTCTGATTTTTGATGTGACCCCTGGAAAGGGCCATCTGAAGACCCACCTGATAAGAACGTTCTTCTTCTTCCGCACTGCCTGTCTCAGGGGCTCACGCAGAGTCACCTGGGCGAAGTCCTGCAGGGCTGCATAGATGGTGTTCCTGATGGCCTGGTTGAAGACGCTCTCCATCCTGCCCATGAGGACCTGGAGGCCTTTGATCATGGCGATCACCTGGCCGGGCACAGATCAAGGTCAGGCTCACTGGGCCTCAGCTTACCTATCCATCCAGCACCCTCCACCAGAGTGCAGGAAGGGTGCTGCGTGAGATGTCCAGAAGCGAGAGGCCGGCGCCATTCAAAGTGCCAGTTCACAGCAAGGTGAGAGACGTGTGCCAGAATGGAGAGGAGCGCTCTGCTTCCTGCATCAGACAAGTCTTGCTGTAAGCAGAGATGTCAGCTAAATGGAACCGTGACCTTCACGATGCGGCTGACGTCCACTCTGACACCAGCTCCCCATCTTAGTGCTGACGGCTGACCAACAGCAGCCAGTTCATGGTTCTCTGATTTCCAGAGACCTCTCTACCTACCATGCACCCACAGACTGTGTCAAATAGACCTTTGTTTGACCATAATATTTTTTATAGAATTTTTACAATCTTTGCCTTTGAAAAAACTTGGCCATTTGCTGCTTGAGTCCAGAGAGCTTCCTCCTGTGACATAAAATCTCTACAGAAGTCTCGGGTGAGGGGAAGCGTCTGCCCTTCTGTTTGCTGCTTCCCTAGTCCCTTCACCTGCTCCCCCGGCTGCAGACACGGGGAGACACGTATTTGGGATGAGTGTATCCTGGCCCGCCTTGGCGTGTGCATGTACCTTCTCTCCCGAGTTCCTCTCTTCTCTGAGCAATTACTCCTCCCTCCCTGTCCCAAGGAAGAGAGGCATGTGTTTCTGCCATTGCTTTGTCGGTTTCCCAGTAGGTAAGTTTAATGGGGTGGAGGAGGAATAAGAAGTCTTGGGTGGCCTTGGGTACAAGCCACATCCCTAGTCTAGCTTCCCCAGCAACAAGCCTGAGCCTTTGGCCCCTATCAGCCACAAGTGGTAATATCTAGGGTGATTCAGAATTCAGAGGGTACAGCGCAAGCCATGTCAGCCCCCGACATGATGGGTCAGGTCTGATGACATGACAGCAGGTCCTCATGATGATGTCCCAGACTCCCAGGCTCTGCTCTGGGCTCTCAGTGCACAGGGGCAAGGCCCAGAGACGCCCTGCATGCCCTATGCCCACCGCTTGGGCCTGTAGTGAGCCATCAGAATATTTTTGTTGAAAAGGAATGAATAAGGCAATGAATGAGTTTACATGCTAAGATGTTTTCTTCCTCTAAACCTTAAAGGAATAATAGAACATATATCTGAGTCAGAGAAAAGGGTGAGAACAAAGTTCAGGAGGTGAGGATTTTCATTAGAACAACAAATATAGTGGTTTTGCTGGAGAGAAGCTTTAGTGCAGAGAGATAATGGGACAGAAGCCTTAAGGGAAAGTTACATCACGAAAGCATCTGGGTTTCTGGCTAGAGACGTACTAGGAAATAATGAGACAAAGGAAGGAAGAGATAATGGAGATGTTTCAGAATAATTCCAAACACAGCAGAGTGTACAGATCTGTTACACCTAAGGGAAAATCTTTGCAACTCTGGGTGAGGCAGAGATTTCCTAGCTAGAACACAAAAATCACAAACTATAAAATAACTGATAAGTCGGACTTTATCAAAATTAAAAACAGCTGTTCTTCAAAAGGTACCCCCCCCAAGAAAATGAAAAGACAAAGTCACCAATTAGAAAAAATAGTTACAACATATATATGACTAGAGACTTGTATCTGCAGCAAAGATTCTTATAATTCAATACAAAGAAGACAGAAACCCAATTTTAAAAATTTTAAAAATGGGCAAAAGATTTCAGAAGACAGGATTTCGCAGGGAAGATAGAAGAGTGACCAGTAAGCCCATGCAAAGATGCCCAATGTCATCGGTCTTCAGGGAAAGGCAAGTTCAAACCTCAACTCAACAGCCACTCGAATGACTAAAGTTAATAAAATGAACCGTGTCAAGGACTGGGAGGGTGTGGAGCAAAAGCGCTCTCAGATACAGTCGGCAGAAACATGAAACGGCACACGCGTTTTGGAAAACCACTGGGCAGTTCCTTAAAAAGTTAAGCATTCACCGACCCTACGACCATTCCGAGAGAAAGAAAAACCTACATCGACACGAAGACTTCGGCACAAATCCTTAAAGCGACTTCAGTCATACTGGCCCAAAGGTGGAAATGCCTGATGTTTATCAACAGCTGAATGGGTAAGCAAATCACAGTATGTATCCATACAACAGAATACTACTCGACAAGAAAAAGAAACAAACGATCGATACACAGAACAACGAGGATAAAACTCAAAATTGTGGTGGTGAGTCAAAGAAGCCAAACACAAAAAATACCAACCAAACAAAAGGATAAGAAATATGGTAATAAAAGAAAGTGAGCAACACAAAGTCTTTAAGGGGACCATGGCTGCCACCCTGCTCAGAAGCACTCCTGGAGCCACCAGGATCGACACCAAGCAGCAGCCTCGGGGTGGGGGCAGGGGCAGGGGAGGCAAGGGGTCAGCACCCACCTCGACGAAGGCGAACTTCTCCTCACTGGTATAGTTGTAGCGTGTGGCTCTCTCATACTCCTCCGCCGTGCCAGGGCAATCCTTGTTGCAGAACTTGTCTGTCGGGTGAACCAGCTTCCAGGAGTACTGGGGAGAGAGGGAAAACCCAAACTCCATCAGCTGATGAAGGGGAAAACCAAATGTGGTGCGTCCATGCAGGGGAGTATGACTCGGTCATAAAAGGGAATGAAGTTCTGATTCATGCTCTAACACAGATCCTGGTTGAAGGCAAGAAGTGAAAGAAACCAGACGCAAATAGCCACAAAGTATACGATCCTACTTGTGGGAAACATACAGAAGAGGGAAATCTTTAGAGACAGAGACAGATTGCTCAGGGCTGTGGGGATCGGGAATGGGGGCTGACTGCACCGGGTTTCTTTTGGAACTGATAAAAATATTCTAAATTTGACTATGGTTGCACAATTCTGCAAATATACTAAAAACCAATGAATCTACATTTTCAATGAGTGAATGGTATGGTGTGCAAATTGTATCTCAATAAGGCTCTTAAAAGAAGAGTGCTGGGGGGCGCCTGGGTGGCTCAGTGGGTTAAGCCGCTGCCTTCGGCTCAGGTCATGATCTCAGGGTCCTGGGATCGAGCCCCGCATCGGACTCTCGAGCCCCGCATCGGACTCTCTGCTCAGCAGGGAGCCTGCTTCCCTCCTCTCTCTCTACCTGCCTCTCTGCCTGCTTGTGATCTCTCTCTCTGTCAAATAAATAAATAAAATCCTTAAAAAAAAAAAAAAAGAAGAAGAGTGCTGGGACGAGGCAGGGGCAGACAAGGGTCCTTGTGAACAGAGGTCAGGCTGGAGGGGTTCAGGGGGAGCAGGCGTCTGCCTGCAGGACACCTACCACCTCCATGACATGGGCGCTCCACTTGGATAAAAGCTGCAGACCCCGCAGGGCCAGGTCGAAGAGCTCTCGGTATTCCTCGTCTGACTTCTGGCTGTCCAGTCCGGAGCCTGTCACCACCTGGGAACATGGGCCGTCACCCTCACCATGTACACGCCTGGCCCTTTCAGACGTTATTTCTCTGATTCCCCCAAGAATGATATAAGGGAGGTGCTATTGTTATACCCCCTGGAGAGACAAACCGAGGTTCAGACAAGTTCTTTGTTGAAGGCCACATGGCTTGTCCATGGTTGAGGGCTTAAACTCATATGGTGTGACCCACAGCCCCACTCAGAACTACCCTGCAGGGCTGCGGCTTTCAAATTCTTTCAACTGCAAATACAGTAGGAGGTGCACACCACATAGTGACTCAGGAACACATACCTGCCTAGAGATCTTAAATATAATATAAATATACGCCAACTCTTTCCATATAGCTACTTTATTCTAAACACATGAGAATTCCTCTGATGGGCTAGTCCATGTCCTACAAAATGCCCATCATAAGTTACTGAATTAATTGCACAACTCCTTAATTAGATACGACCCACCAGCTAAAAAGCACTGAAGACTAACCTCTATCTGGCTGTGCACTATTCCATAAGGCAATACGGATGTATGCAGGTGCGTATGTGTAAGTATGTGCACATCCGTACACACGTATGGAGTCAGTCCTCGTTATTGTTGAGTTCTGTAGTTGTGAATTTGCCTACTCCCTAAAATGTATTTGTAATCTCCAAGTCAGTATTTGCAGTCCCTTTACGGGTCATTTGCAGGTACGTGCAGAGTGGTGACAATTCTGAGTCGTGTCCAGCGGAGGCTGAACACAGCGACTCTGTGCTTTCTCGTTTCAGTGACACTACTGTATATATATGGTCCATTTAATGCCATGTTTTCCACATTGTACTTTTTACTGGTGATTTCACTATTTAAAATGGCCCCAAGTGTAATACTAAAGTTCAGTGTAGTAATCCTAACTGCAAAGAAGGCTATGACATGCCTTAGGGGAAAAGCACCTCTTTCAGATACGCTTTGTTTGGACGTTATAGTGTTGTTGCATGTGAGTTAATGTCCGTAAATCAACAATATATATTACATATGGCATCTTTAAATAGAAACGCACAGAAAACAAGGTTATATATTCATCAGCCTATGAAAATGTCGTGACCAGAGGAACTTAACTCTGTACTTCCTTTGGGAGGAATTGTTCAGTATTTGCTGATCCAGGGTTCATGCCCACTTTTCAGAATACATTACTGCAAATAACGAGACTTGTTTGTGGATACACATGCATAAAATGTACAACTTAAAAAAACCTTGAAGTCAACTTCACTCTTACATCACACCAAGACTTGAAAAGGATGAAGAAGGCCTGGTTTTGAAATTATTCCCATTGCTTTAGTTCAGACGATTGTGGCATATGGTCAAGAAAGCCCAAGGGTAGGGCTTAAGCTCGGTCCATATCTTCCAAGAGCCCTCATAAGAATATGGGCCACCTGTCTAATGACCACACCATGTGCACGTGTCTGACTGTCCTCACTTCAACTATGCTGCCCTTTGATCAAAGACCTTTTCAGAGTTTGGGTTTGGAAAGCATGCGCACTATGGCTGCCAGCCACACGGTGGAAGCAGTGAGCAAACAGTCATCCAGGTTCAAATCAGGGACCGTGTTTATCAAACCAACACACACATTTAATAGAAAGGTATATATGGGAAGAGTCCAGGAGGATAGATAAACCCAAATATTAATCACAGTTGGTTCTGGCTGGTCAAATTTTACATGGTTGATTTCCCTCCTTTGCATATCTGTAATTTTTCTGAGGTTTGTGCATTGACTATATTTCTATATTAAAAAAAAAAAGAAAGAAAAACTTAACACCAGTAAAAATGTAATTGGTGGGATTACAAGAGATTTTACGGGCTTCTTCTGTCCCTAATTGTATTTTTTGATGTGTTACAAGCATAATTATTGTGGAGTTTTAAAACACTCCATGCTTTGAGCAAGTGTTCAGAACTGTTTCTCTTGCCATCCAGGGTGGAAATGGCTGGGATCATGTGCAGATGAACCACATTACTGGGCCACTGTTATCTGCTGTGCAGGATGCATTTTCCATGCATTCTACTGTTTTGGCCTCTCAGTGAACCTTTCCAGACACTATTATCCCATTTTACAGATAAGGAAACTGAGGTTCAGAGATTGTGAATAACTTGTGAAGGTCAGTGGCAGAACCAGTTCTGTCTAGCTCTAAAACCCATGCCCTTGGCCCCTTTGCCCTCTAGCTTCCGATATGTATGGCCTCACTCCTGCTCTCCTTCATCCTTGGGATCATTTCCTTTCTGGGCAGTCATTGCCCCTTCACACCCTGAACCCCCACTGGGCTCCCTCTCAGCAGGCAGAGCGAGCTTACCTCGCTGTTACTGTAGCGAGCAAGTTCGGAGATGAAGCGGATGTGGTCGTCCCGGATCTGAACCATCTGCTCGCAGATGTTGTACTGGGGGCTGATGCTGCTCTGGGTACACGTCCACCTGGGCAGAAAATCACACGGTTGGAGAAGGTCCTGGCCTGATGTGCCACAGTGGGATAGGCTCCTTGCACTCACTAGTTGTTCTTGGTGCTCAGCCAAATGTGGCTGGCTGCCCTGGGTGGACCCAGCAAGTGTCCCAGTCACCAGAAGACAGCCTGCCACAGGCTGAGCAGAATAATCTTCTTCCTCCTCTAAAACCCAATCACAGGCTTTCCCAGGTAACTTGTGTCCACAGTACTTACCAGTTATACGAATGAGGAGCCTCTCTAGGGCTACAGAGAGCTAGAAACCGAGCAAAGAAAAGGCCAGGTGGGCAACCTCCCTGGGCCTGCCTACCGACTGTCAGCACTGACATCCTGAGACTGAAGCTAGCTTTGTTGGGGCCATTAGGATGGGACTGGGGAGGCTCACAGGGATCTCGCCTCTTGTTTCAACAGTGATCGGGCAACATGAAAGGACTCCACGGTGATGGATAACATGTGTTCTGAGAGGTATTGCTGGAATGCTCTCCCTCCTTCCTTCTCTCTCTCCCCCCACCACCTTCTTGCTCCCCTTGCCCCTCCCCTTTCTCCTTTGGAAAGATATCATTTGGAAAACCATCCCAAAGTGGAGAGGAAATCAATGAATAAAAGACTTTACTTCCTCCTCCACCCCCCCCCCCCCAAAAAAAAACAGGCCCCTTTACTGCCTTCTGTCATCTGGTGCTGGGTGACCCAGGAGACAGACTAAGCATGGGCACCAAACAAGACAGATAAACATTCTGGAAAAAATTTAGTCTCTCAAAAGGATCTCCTTGAAGCGGAAGTGGTTTTCACAAGAGTGCCTGGACTGGGGATAGACTTCCTCATGCTTATACTTTGCCCTTTTATCTTGGCTTACTGGTACATGAATGGGGACACGATCACTTACACCTCTGACACCCCTCTGTGGCCACATCACCACTCCCGCCCAACTTCAGGTGGCCCACAATACACACAGGAAACGTGAAGAAAGGAGTTCAGCCTTCTCGGTTCCATGCTCTTCCTAGAAAACCTCCTCACACGCTAGCAGCAACAGGTTATGAAGAGACTAACCCAGCTTCCTTGGTGAGACTCCCTCTCGGGGGCTCAAGGCTGGTGGGGTTCAAGGACACTCTGTTTACCTATTTTTCAAGCACAAATACTCACTTTTGACTAAAGGACAGTCAGTCCCTCTCTGTAGGGAAAGGTCATATTCATTCAGCTTTGGGCAAGATGCAGACAAAAGGAACCTTACTAACAACCCCCTAGATCAATGGAGAGGCCCAGACCGCAGCTGGGTGTCACCCACCTGCCGTGAGTCCCTGACACCCCGGGTTCTAGCACAGATGACCTAGAACAGTGGCTTATAAAACAATCCAAGGTGAAGCTATCAACTCAGTTCACAGGCGGAGCCATCTAAACCATATTCTCAATGACATACTTACTGCACGGACACAAATCGGAGGAGAGAATGAACATGCTGAAGAACGCCATCTTGCTCCGCCCGGCCACTGAGGGCCAGCCAGTCCTCCCCCTTCTCCAGGGAAGGAGGGCTCCTGCTGTCCCACTGCGGGCAGCATGGGTCAACACCGGGACACAGAAGGGGCGTGGCTGTGCTCTGAGAGCTTTTGAACCCTGGCGGTAAAGGGCAGATACAAAAGGGCTCAGAGCACCCTCCGCTGTTCCCTTCCGGCCGGCTGGGTGCCAGTGTGGCGATGGAATCCACCTGCCCAGGGCTCTGGGGAGGGGGGAGGGGCTGAAGTGGCCCCTCGGCCCCCTGCCCGGGCCGGGCGTCCTCACGGGAGCCGAGAGACATTATGGCAGGCACTCACTTGGACTTGTTCTCTTCATAGTGAGCACTGGTCTTAATGTATCTGGCCAGCTCTATCTGCATGTCGCCGAAAAGGGGCACCACTTGCAGCTGCTGCAAAGGAAGCAAACACAAGGCATGAGATGCTGAGGGAGGGGCCGGCCGGCTGCCTTCCACTGGGGAAAGCATGCCTCCTCTATGGACCTCTGGGCCGACCCCTAGGCTCTGCTTCTGATCATGCTCCTGGGTCACCAGACAGTACACAGGGCCTCCCCTGCCTCCAGCCAACCCATGTTCCAGCAACTGAGCTCAGAAGGGCATAGCGATTTGTCCAAGGTGACACAGCAGGCAGAATGGATGAAGGAAGAGGACCAGACGCGGCCTGCCTCCCAGGGCAGGGTTCTCTCTGCTCTAACTTCCCTGGGATTCGTGGGTCCTTGCCGCTGTGAATGCTGGACTAGGAGTGGGTACCTGGATGCCGCTAGCTGGGTGAGGCGGACAGGTCCTAAGTGAAGACCAGCCCAAATGGAGAGGAGGCCGGTGAGGACTGCTGGATTCTAGGCGGTAGGCACCCTGTCAAGTTCTTCAAACCCCCAAGATCCTTAGGACAGTGGTGGATACACATCATTCTGTGTTCGTCAAAACACATAGAATGTAAAACGCCAAGAGCGATCCTTAATGTAAGCTATGGTCTCTGGGTGATAATGATGTGTCAGTGGAAGTTTGCAGATTGTAGAGGATGCAACACTTTGGTGGGGGATTTTAATAGTGGGCGAGGCTGCTCACGGCGGGGAACTCTGGGGAAATGGGAAAACGCTGCCCTTTCTGCTCGATTTTGCTGTGAACCTAAACTGCTCTAAAAAATAGTCTATTAAACAAAAAACAGTATCTCAATCCCTACAAACACTCTGTGAGGTCAGTACTATTATCATCCCCAATTCATAGATGAAAAAACTGAGGTTACGTAACTCAAGTCATTTTTACACAAAGGACCCAGAACTATAATCCAGGGCTCTGACCCACCTATGTCCTTCCTCCTGAATCCTCAAGGGAACCCTAGAAAGTAGATACCCTCAGTGTTCACATTTTCCAGATTGGGGAGCTCCATTTCAGAAAGGTTTAGTGATTTCCCCAGAGTTATCCAGCTATCAAATGGCAGAGCCAGACTAAAACCCAGGCCCGACTGTGGCAAAGTTGTATACTTCAACTGCACCCCGATTTCATTCATGCTGACTGAGGGCAGGGGCGGATTTTGCAAAGTCTCCTGAGATGAGCCCTGTTTTCATTTGGGGCAGCTCCAGAGAAAAGTGAAATTTCCTGCCTTGAAAACATGCAAGGCCACAGGATACCTTTTGGTGATTTATTTCCCCCTTAACCTGGAAGAGTCAGTGAGACCCAGGCCCAGCCCAGTGTCCCCCATGCCACACTTCTGAGTGGTTCCACTCTGAATGTTAAGCCTGGTTTTTCCATGTCTGACCTCTGAGGCTCCACCTTGGCGTGCCCAACGCCAGTACAACTGACACCATGGAATTCAATTCCAAAGCAGGAAATCCCTTCATGAAAGCCTCAAAGGCTTCATTTAATCCCAAGGTTTTATTTTTAGAAATTTGGGGCCATAAGATCACACATCTGAGGCACTGCAAATGTCTGAGTGTATAAGGGACCATGATGAGGCCTAGTGCCCAGAGGCAGGGGCGAGCCAAGGGAGCCCCCCCGGCCCCCGGCCACCGCCCATGGACCAGGAGAGGCTGTGACTTTGCAAATACGAATCAATTTAAAATCCAGTCTTTAATCCTCCAGCTTCTGTGAGCTCTGATTTATGTGGAAAATTAAGGCAGGCGCTGTCTTCTGGGATGCACCTCTTTCTTTAGCTGGCAAGGGATTTCAGGAAAGAGCAAAGGCAATATGCAGAAAAACTGTCAGGCCTCTCGGCCAAGCCCTGAGCAGACTTAGATAGTGTAGCAGCTTCTACGGAGGGCAGCGGGAAGCCCTCTCATTCTATCCTCCTCCTCCTCCTCCTCCTTGGGGCCTTTACAAGCTCCACCAACAAGCCCCACTGGTTGGAGCCAATTTCTTCCCTTTCCCCAGAGGGACCACCCTGTGGTGCAGCCCCACCTTCAGGTGCTGACCTTAAAGAACTTATCAATTTTGCTGAGGTTGATTCTCTTCTTGGCATCCAGTTTGTAAATGTTACTGACGTTTCCATCCATCAGGTAGAGACCAAAACCCATTACCTAGAGTGAGAAGGGGCAGAGCACAGAAGCCCATTACAACCATTGGAAAAGCTTAAAAAAAAAAAAAAAAAAAAGGAGGACTCTGCACGCACACATGCACATCCTGTAGGGATACCTCCTCTTTCAAAACCCACGTGTCTTCAATTGAAGAAAGGAGACATAAATCTCACTTGAACTAAACTTGGACTTCTGTGTAGAGGTCCAGACCACCCTGTAGTAGGTTATCATGGTGGTCGCTTGCTGAGTCCTTACTGGGGGCCGGAGTCTGTGCGTAGGGCTTCCCTGGGTATTTTCCTCAATTCTCACAACCATCTTAGGAGTCAAGTTTACACAGTGACCTTATTCTACAGACGAGGAATTAGAGACACAGAGAGGTTGGCCAGCCTGCTAAGGTCACACAGCTAATAGGTTGCAGAGACAGGGTCTGAAGGCAGATCTGACCACAACTTCTATTTAATAGAGGCTTCCTGCAAGACAGGGCTGAGCGCTGCCTGTGGCTGCCTCCTTGGGGGCTAGCCCATCAGAGGGACTTGGGAATACCTGCCCGGTGTTGTATGAATGTGCAAACTATTCACTTCTTTCCCCGAGGAAGCTAAAACAATGCACGGATTCCCAAGGAGCTGCTGGTGACTTCATTCAGAACACATTTTGTTGTTGCATGACAACACTCTATAAGCAGGTCACCAGGCTGACTCTTGATATGCTGGTCCATTTAATAGCTTCTTGAAAGCTGACATGTTTTGCTCCTTTTATCAAATGCACAGCAAGTTTACCAGGGCCTGAATGGCTAGGCTGGAAGCAGCTTCTCCTGGCTCGCAGCTGCTGTGACTGTAGGGAAGTCACCCTTGACATGTTAAGGGCCTGGACCAGAGGACCATGAAGGTCACACCCTCTTCTTCGTCCCATTCGGTCCCATGCTCTGCAGGGTGTGTGCCAGACTCTCCCACCTTAGATGAGAGGCACCCTGGTGGCGTCTGAGTTCATGAACACTAGCTGCAAAATGGGGGAACAGCCAGCGTCGAGACCCGGAGCCTGAGCTGGGAGAAGTGGAGAGCTCAGGGCTGGGAAGCAGAGGTGCGGAGACCGTAAAAGCCGGTGAGAGAAAATCTGCTGGCAGCATCTCAGAGTGCTTGGTGGGCTGGGATTTAGTGAGCTGGTGGGTGGCACCAGCCATTCCGGGAGGCACAGCAAGGGGCTGAGAGAGACCACTAGGCTCTGGGGCATTCTGGGTTTCTGATGAGGCGGAGGAAGCCGGAGTGAACAAGTCACTGAGCCACCCTGTCCTGCAAACACTATCAAGGCACGATGGGAATAGAAAGAAGGGAACCCAACAGGGCTGGGATTTCTAGGGTAGAGGGGGTGGCACGAAGGAGAGGAGGAAAAATAAAATACCAGGAGAACATCAAAAGGGGAGGCTTTGGAGAAGACTCAAAAGGGGCTGGGCAGCGTGTCAGAAGAACATGCAGAAGGCCGCTCGTGTCTGTGCTACCACTGCCGAGAGAAATCCGGGACAACCTGAGCAGCCAGAGGCGGAGGAATGGGTAAGAAATGCAAGGTGTCCAGACTGCGTCACTGAGCGGCAGCATGACACTCCCGCTACGTCTAATCAAATGCGATAAAAATTACACACACACACAATTTATGCATATGGCATATGATGAAAACGTCTGTGAGCACAGAAAAAGTACAGGAAAATACATCAGAATGCTAAAAATGTTACCTCTGGATGGAAAGACTGTAGGGAGAAAAATTTTCTGTGCTTTTCCATATATTCCCGATTTTCTACAATAACTATTACTTGATAATTTAAAAATGAAACTTGTAAACTGCTGAAACCAATGTGACTACTTTGACAAAATACAGCAAAAGCTGGAAGATGCTGCCTTCCCTCTGAGTCAGCAATTTCTCCTCTGGGACGTCTGACTTGGCAAGAGTGTGGACAGAGTGGTTGTGCTATAAGAATGTTCACTGCAGTTCAGCAAACAAATAGCCAATGACAGGATTTGTTTAAAGACAATGTCCACGGGCATTGGGATACTCAGCAGCCATTAAAAACAACAGCGCAGGGGCGCCTGGGTGGCTCAGTGGGTTAAGCCTCTGCCTTCAGCTCAGGTCATGGTCCCAGGGTCCTGGGATGGAGTCCTGCATCAGGCTCTCTGCTCAGCAGGGAGCCTGCTTCCCCACCACCCCCCATCCCCTGCCTGCCTCTCTGCCACTTGTGATCTCTTGCTCTGTCAAATAAATAAATAAAAATCTTTAAAAAACAAACAAACAAAAAAACGACATCCCAGTAAATACCCTTAACAACATCTGGAAAGGTATATATGACATATTAAAGGCAAAAAAAAAAAAAAAAAAAAAAAGCCAGGTTATAAAAAATGATGTCCAGTAAGATCTGTATCAGTGTTTAAATAAGAAAAAATAAATGTGTGTGTGTGTGTATGTGGGTGGGTGTGTGTGTTTTAAGATTTCCAGTAAGCGGGGTGGGGGGGTAGGCACGGGGGGCAAGTCCAGGCCCCGGGCTGTGTGGCTGCTGTCGTACCTTGAGGAGCATGTGCTTCTCACTGGGGGTCAGGTACATCTTGTTCTCGTAGTAGTCCACGCAGATGTTGACAATGTCTGCCAGCAGCTCCTCATAGCCTGGGATCACTTCCAGTTGCTGATGGAGACACTGAACAGCAGCGCCCCCCGCTGGTTAGCCCCTCTCCTGCTCCCCTGCCCTCCCCCACACCGCCCCCACCACCCCCACCCCCACCCTGGAAGGCCCACAGTTGGTTGGCAGTGACAGAGCATAACCCCCCTGACCATGCCAGGTGGACGGAGCCTGCGTCTCCTCCTCAAAGTCCCCACAGTGGTTGGTCAGAGCTCCTGTGACTCTCCCACAGCAGGGAAGCCACCCCGCTTGGAGCCTCCATTTTATTTCCTAGCAATTCTGACAGAAAATCCTTTCTTGGGCTGAACTGAAAAGCAGTACAGCTTTCCAGCAACAGGCCTGTGGTAATCTAGGCTTGGTTTTGAGAGCGTAGACTTAGCCATGACATCTCAGATGATAACAGAAAGACCCAGTCCAGGGGAGGAGAGCAAGACCAGCAGGCGTGCCCCTCCTGCAGGGCACGGTGGTACAGAAGCACTTCCCATCAGAGAAGAGTCTGTGGTCTCCACCTCAGGCCCTTTCTCTCCAAAGGGACAACCTGGGGCCCTGTGGGGGAGGCCGTGGGAGGTGCTGCTACTGCTTTCCACAGAACCTGGGGCTGAATCTCAGGAAAGAAACATGTCAACACTGACAGCCTTGTACAGTTAGCCAATAGGAGGAAGGGCCCAGTGAAGCCAGCAGCATCCCCAAGAGAGGTCTGGGCCTGAAAACGTTTCCAAGATGGAGGGCCCCTCTCAACCAGCGCCCTGCCCACATTCTCGCTGGCGCCCGTTTAGGCTGGCCTAATGGGTGAGCAGGACGGGTTACATAAAGTCAGAGCAGGACAGCCATAGCTGCAGGGGTGCCCGGCAAAGTGGCGGCAGTAACCATAGCTACGGCAGCTTATGCTCTGACCATTCATCAGGCTCTGCTCACCACAGCCTTTTGAAATGGTCTCTCATTCCTCACAACAGTCCTAGGAGATGGAATCTCATATTCTCAAAATAACAGCTCTACTTCACAGATGAGGAAATGGTGGCTTAGACCTGGCTCACGTTCTCACAAGGGGTCAGTGGAGGGTCCAGGATTAGAAAACAAGGCCGTCACACTCCAGAACCCAGGCTCTCAGTCCTCACTGACGTGAAGGCGGCATGTGGGCCGAGAAGACTTTCAGGGAACAAAACCCCGCAGAGGGTAAAAGGGTCATCTGTGGTTGGGAGAAGACTTACGTCTGCTAATTCACGAGTAGGAAAGTGGGGATGTTCATCTGGACTGGGCTTCCCTGCTTGTGGTCCCTCCATCGTCAGGCCCCTGCCTGTGTCCTGAGACCCCAGGCCCAGATGAACAAGGAATGTGTCATCACCTGGGTGATCCTGTTGTGGTTGGCCAGGAACATGGAAAGGTTCTGTGACTCCTGGATAGACTGGGGGTCCGCCATCTTCCTCAGGAACTGGGCTGCCCTGTACATGGTGTCATGGAGAGGAATGCTCAGACGTAACCCGCCCAAGCCAGGCCTCAGGGGCTCCCACTTCCACCTAACCCAGAGTTCCACCGCCCCCTGGGGTTAGGGAGCTCTGAATATCACAGGTGACTCTGAAATCAAAGGAGAGTGTATTCTGGAGTCATTTTGTCTGGGGCTATGTACACCCTATATTAAGGGCACCTACAATTAAGAGGCAAGAATAGGTCCAACCCAGCAAGTTTAAGGGCAACTAGCATCCTAGGAACCAGCCAGAGGTGGCAAGACAGAGTGAAATGAGCACCCTCGTGCTGGGCTGTGACCTGTTGTGAAACCGCAAGCGGTCATGGAGAGGAATCCCAGGCAGGGTGCGTTGGTTTTATATGGATTATGTTATTTACAGAAAACCTCCAAGTTTCTAAAGCAAAGCACTGCATGGAAACAGAAGTCTATTCCACCTAACAGGACTGGAGGTGAAGGGATCATGGGCATGGGGAACATACACAGGGCTCAAAGGGGGAACCACACAGTACCCTGCACTGTTCCAGCCTAGCCTGGTGGTGGTGCGTCCTGAGTCATGGCCGACTGCGAGAGCATAGATATGCCTTGCTCACGTGGCTTGTGAGTGTGTCACTTGGGACCACAATGCAAAGAGTAGCCCAAACTGGGAAGAAATGGGAGGAAGGACGGTGGGGAGGGGCATGGGAGATACTATGTAAGCCATGTGCTGTCTATGAAATCTTTGTGAAAGCGGCTATTTCTGAACCAGTCTGGAGATGGGGCTCTGCCTGTGGACATGCACCCCGGGGTTACGCAGGTCCCTCGGGAAGAGAAAATGGTGGGAATCGGTCTGTTGCCGGGTTTCTCCAGTTATCTTGGAGGCCCAGAGGATGTGATTCAAGGAGGAGGGGCCCTCTTCATCAGTGACACAGAAGAGCCTTCCTAAGACATGTCTCTAGACACTGCAGAGCTCATGGAAGCCTCAGCAGCATGCAGGACAGTATCTGTTGCTTTCGAATGCCCACTGCCACCTTCTGCATGGCTGTATCCTAATTTCTGGAGAGTGACAGTCCCTGACCCACTCAGTCCTTCTTTCAGCTGACGCTGGCCAGCACCTGCTCCTTGGAGCTCCCACTCTCAGCAGTAACCGAGGGAGGGCTCCACACACCACCCAGACCAGAGCCAGGACAATCCTCCACGGGACTGTGGCAAAAGTACTTGAAAGAAGCGCCCCTTCTTTCCTTCCGAGCTGGGGCTGCCACGCTGGTCAGAGGGAAGCCGCCAGCTGCCAGCGACCACCCCAGGGCACAGGCCTGCCTGTGAATGAAGCTGCTCTCAAGGAAAGCTGAGCCGAGGGGTAGCGGGAACTGGACCTCCATCACCTGAGGATCTGGGTCCAAATAGAGTGAAACCGTTCCGTTCTGGGAGCGAATCCAGTTCCTTCTTTTACAGAAACAGTGTGAATTGGCTTTCTGAATCTTGCAGGAAATGACCGATGTGACTATCTTATGATTATTTTTCTGGTCCCAAACTGCATGGGAAACCACTATAGGTCGGGGAAAATGACGCTCTGACCTCATTTTGCGACAGAACACCTATAAAAACAGAGAGGCCCTCCCGCCGTGGCGGGGAATGGCTGGTTCGGTTCTGGAGGAGGAGCCCGGCAGAAGGGCTCCAGGCCCCGCCTCCCCTAGGTGGGCTCTGCAGGAGGAGGGGCAGGGAGGGTGCCCTGACCTTTTATAGGCAGAGTGGTCGTTCTTGACGCTGCACTTCATATTCTTTAGTTCATCCAAGACGGCGAACATGTTGATGAACTTGCCCAGGGTCAGGAGGTAGGCCTCGGAGACGAAGTCCTTCCTGCGCTCTGCATGGCACAGCCGCTTCACCTCACTGCAGAACCGCTCGATGGCCTTGCGCTGCGGGGGAGGGGCAGCGGGTAAGGACAGGCGGCCCGGAGGGGGCTCAAGGTGCTCTCGGTGGAGAGCAGGATCAAGGCTCCCTCCTCTGGGGCTCTGGTCAGAGTGTGGACATTTAGAGAGAGTCAGATCTGCCAGGAGATCTTTCTTAGCAGAGCCCCTAAATCCAGAGCTCCTTTGGAGAGGGGAGCATAGAACCTACAGCCAAGTGAGTCAAACCAAGGAATTCATTCACTATGCCTTTGCTGAGCAACATTATGTCTTATTCATTTTTTGTATCCCAGCACCTAGACCAGTGCCAGGCACCAGACAGGGTAGGGTAGAGACCAAGAGTGAGAGACACACTCAGAGAGAGAGAGGCTCATGCAGCCAGTAAATTGTATTTATTGTGCATCTACTACATGCCAGGAACCATTCTAGGTACTCCAGGAAAGTAGAGAACAAAACAGGAAAAAAAAGAAAAAACCTGCCCTAAGGTGCTTATATGTGAGCGGAAAACAAAACAAATACTCTATGTTAGAATGTGATATGCACCGTGGAGAAAAATAAAGCAGGAAAGGTGGATAGGGAGGGCAGGGAGAGCTGTACACTTTAGTAGGAAGATCAGAGAAGAAATCATCCAGAGGCGACTTTTAGGAAAAGAGTTTGAAAGAAGAGGAGAAAGACAGGGATAACTGAAGGAAGTGCATTCTGGACAGCATGAGTGGCCAGTGCAAAGGCCCTAAGGTGGAAGTATCCCTGACATGTTTGAAGAATGAGCAAGAAGCCAGTGGTTGAAGTGAAGTGAGCAGAAGGAAGAAACTGGAGGCACAGAGGGACCAGGGCCACTGGCTCTCACAGGACTTTGTGAGGGCTCAGGTCTCTACACTGAGTGAGTCAAGGATAACATGGTCTGAATTGTACTGTAAGGGGGTCACAATAGCTGCTGTGGTGAGAATCCACAGTAGGGGCAAAGATAGAAGCAAGGAGAATAGTTAAAAGAAATAAAAATATGTCTATCCCACGATATATACGTGAATATTCACAGTCGCCTTGTTCATAAGTAATCCCAAAGTGGATATAACCTTAATGTCTATTAACTAATAAATATGTAAATAAAATGTGGTAGATTCATACAGTAGCTTAGTATTTTGTCATGTATTTTGGTACATGTTACAACATGGATGGATCTTGAAAACAATATGCTAAGTGAAAGAAGTCTGTCACCAAAAATCACATTATTCTGCAATTTCATTTATATGCAGTGTCCAGAAGAGGCAACTCCATAGAGACGTGAGGCAGATTCGTGGTTACCTAGAGCTGGAGAGAGGGAGGGGAGGGTATAATGGGGTGGTAGCTAAAAGGGATGAGATTTTTTTGGGGGGGTGAGAATGTTCTATGACTGATCGTGGTGATGGATGCATAACCCTGTGAATATACGAATAAAAAATGGTTGAATTGTCCAATTTAAAGGATAAATTGGGAGTGCCTGGGTGGCTCAGATGGTTAAGCCACTGCCTTTGGCTCAGGTCATGGTCCCAGGGTCCTGGGATCGGGCCCCGCATCGGGCTCTCTGCTTAGCAGGGAGCCTGCTTCTCCCTCTCCCTCTGCTGCTCCCCCTGCTTGTGCTCTCTCCTCTGTCAAATAAATAAATAAAATCTTAAAATAAAATAAAATAAAATAAAGGATAAATTGTATGGTATGTGAATTACATCTCAAAAAATCTGTTACCGAAAAAAGCAGCTGACCAATAACAAAAATAGATAAAGCAGCAATTCAGAGAAAGACACAGAGAGAGGAGGAAGTAGAGGAAGAAGAGGGAAAGGCGGGGGAAGGAGAGAAATCCCTCCTGGTATATGAACTTTACTCCATGGACATGGGATACCCTGTCCCAGTCAGTCATTCCCCTTCTCCAAAGCCCAGACAAGCCATCCTCTCTCCTTCGAGTCCAGGTCCAGTGGAACTTTCCACAATGATGGAAATGTTTCATAACTGCACTGTCCAATATGGAAGCTACTCATCACATGTGGCTACTGAGCCCTTCTCACCTCATGGCTAGTGTGCTGGGGGACCTGAACTTTATTTAGTTTTCACGTAGATAGTCCCATATGGCTAATGGCTACTGTGTTCAACAACATAGTTCTAGATTACTCCAGATCCTCCCTTCTCTAAATTCTTTGTCGGAAGGCCTCCCCATTTAGCACTCAGTCAGCCTCTGGATAGTTCTCTCTTGGGCCTGCCTTCCTAAAGAGACCAGGCTAGTCACAGCAGCTGCCATTTGTCACACCTGCTCTGCAACCAGGGCTCCATTTGGCTCTCCACGAAGAGAACTCCTTTATCCTCCCCACACACCTGAGACGAGGCATGATTTCCAAGGTGAGAGAGCTGAAGGGGTTAGATGTTTCAGAACACACAGGCTCACAGGGACAGCGTGCAGAACCTTGAGTTTCTCTGCCTCGGAAGCTGCCCTCCTGCCCTGGGCTGCACGCGTGTGCGCCTTCCCCAACCATTCCTATCTCCCGCCCCCAGAGGCCTGGGCAGAGCTGGGCGCGGGCTGGACACCCAGCCAGGGCCTGCGAGGCTCCTGATGACACTCAGCTCTTCAGTGGAACGTGTAGAGGGGAGAGAGTGTGTGCCACGACTCCCGCCCCAGGGTGCAGACCAGCCTCGAAGTCTTCAACCTGCACTCCCACACAGGGTCCGACATGACTGCCGGAACCAACCACTCTGCTTTATTCTCCCTTGGCCATTCCTGTTTAAGCAGCCTGCCCTCTTGACTTCCATTCATGGAGGCCCCACGGCGCTCTTTTCTCTTTTCCTCCTAAAATGATTTCCTCTTCCTGGCTTCCCAGCTGGCCTCCCTGCTGTCATTCTTCTCCCCTCTCACCTTCTGCATCTGTAACTGTCTCCCCACCTCCCATCCATTTCCTACACAGCGGCCAGAACAGTGCTGCAAAACCTCAAACCAGAACATGTCACGAGGACACAGGGGCTTCTATGAGGCCTGAGTAAAATGCACGTAATCTTTTCATGTCTGACCTCCCAGCCTACAGTGCCCTGGAGATCAGGTCCTTTCTACTTCCCCGGGTCACCTTCCATCAGCCGCCCTACTCACTGCGGTGCCCTGGTTACCCGTTATTTCTCAAACACGCCATGCCCCTTCAGGCCTCAGGACCTTTGCCTTTGCAGTTCCTTCCGCCTGAAACCTTCTTTCTCTGGTCTTCACACGCCAGATGATTGTCACCTACAGAGTTCAGTGTAAAGGCCATCCCCACAGCTACACCAGGTCACAGACACCCTCCACCCCAGACTTAGGATTTTTCAATTTGGTTTTACTCACAGCACTTACTACACCCTGAAAAGGATTGTGTGTTTTTTACTGGCAGTCTCTCCTCCTCCCGAAACATACTCATGGGCTCCCTAAGACGTAAATCACGTGGACAGAGGGAGGCTTATCTATCTTGCTCACCAAGGATTGTGTCAGGAGCACATAAGGGGTATCTGCTCAGTGGGTAAGGTAAATAAGCTGGGTCAAAAATCCATGCCCCAGCAGCCGGCAGAGCCGAGCCTCTCGAGTCTCCTGATTCAGACCCACCCTTACCCTCACCTGAAAGTACATGAACTTCATGAGCTTGGTGACCTCCGGCTCCAGCACCTCCACTGTCTTCTCGTAGATCTCAACCCGGTTGGGCTGCTCATTGCATTTCACCTGTAGGGAGAGGGGGGAATCACACACCCTCCTTTGCCAAGGGAGTTCTGGTTCACATCTGTCGTCTTATTAACAGAGCCCTTTTGCACTCTTGAAGGCACCTCATTTAGGATGATAAATGCAGTGATCACCCTAGTGAGCGGGGGGCTGGGGTAGCCCTGTCTGATGGGTCTGACCAAGAGGAGAACTGCTCCCCAGACCCTGGCTGTGGGAAAGAAACCAGCTGGTTCTGAGATCAAACCCTCCTCCTCTTCAATCTGTTCAGTGCCCTGGCCTTGAGCTGTATACACATCTACCCTGGTCTGCAAGGTCTCCCTCCTTCAGCCTTTCCCCCACTCCTAACCCATTGCAGCCCATCAGCGTCTAAGCAGAGAATAATGTGCCAGCCACTGCTCTGCGTGCACACAGCGTGAGGCCCTCTGGCCATGCCTGGCCCCATCCAGAAACCCATTTTCTCTGTCCATTGGTTTTCAACACATCAGAATCCCATGGAAGCTGTTTCATAGCCTGCACACCCAAGACTGCTAACTGGTCAGGTGAAACTGAACAGTGAGTGAAGGATAATAATGAGGACATTCTTCACACCGTTGCTTAGGAATTCTTAAAATGGTAGCATGAAGGTTAAATACCCACCAGTCAATGATTAAATGGATAAAGTATGAGATAGTCATATGACATCATCATAAAGCTGCTAGAAGGAACATGGGGAAGCTAGAAGTGACACGGAGAGATTGCTACCATAACCTGACAGGTGGAAAAACCAGCAGGACGTGAAGGGTAATTGAACCGCATTTTTGTTAACCAAAACACAAAACAAAACTGTGTGTGTGTTTGTGTGTCCATATATAATAGAGGCATAGAAAATCTGAAAGAGTTCAAAGCAAACTGTTAATAAGTAGTTACCTCTGGGGACTAAGGGTAGGAGGAAGAGAGAGGAATAGCTTCTGTTTACTTTGCACACCTGTGGTTTGTTCATTTTGTTATAATGGGACCCATGAACTATATGATGTTGATAATTATGGTAAATAGAGTATCTGCATGAGTCAACACAAAAAAGTTACTAAAAAGGAATTAAGTGGAAAAAAGCAAATGGCAGAATAATATAAGTATAAACAATGTACATTTATAAATATAAGTCAATGATAATTTACAATAACATTTGTAGGAACAGTCGTGATTTCAAGGAAAAAGATCCAGAGGAATATGCAGCAAAGTATCCACAGTGATTCCGCTTTGGTGGGAGGTGAGTTTGGATGGTGGGGGTGAGGAGATGGGGATGTCTTGCTTTTTACTTTATACCTTTGGGCCATGGTTTGGGTGTCGCACAGGTAGTCCGTACTGATCTTGAAATAAATTGAATATTTTTTAAGCTGTCATCAGTGCTACGGGAAGCTCTCCACATGTCTCGAGCGAGCTCCTTTGACTACCAGGCCCTGCCTCACTCCCCGCCAGCTGGGAAAGTTCCGCTCTCTGGCTGGGGCCGAAGCGGAGGGCCCCGGAGAGCCACCGAGCAAGGACAGGCTCACCTGCGGGATGGCCCGGGAACAGCTGCGCCAGGTGTAAAGCATGACCGCATACTCGTGCCCTTCCTCCAGCATTTCATTCTGGAAAGCAAAACACGCCCTCAGCAGGGAGAAATTATGCTGGTGGCAGAAGTCTCCTTCAGGGCCCCCCAGAGCCTCAACGCCTCACAGTGGCCGGGGGACTAGCAGCATCTCGGAGACCTGGGAAGCGGAGGAGACGTGCAGACTCTCGGCCCCACTCTGGGCCTATGGAATCAGAATCTGTATTCCAATACAGCTCCCAGGTGACTCATCTTCCCAGGTCCACCCTTAGGTTTAAGAAGCCCCGGCTTCAGGGAGCCTCCTCAGACACCCCAGGGAGCTACCAACTGGCCACATTTTTCAAAGATGGAAAAACACCTTAGAAAAAAGGCGGCAGATCAAAAGTCTGCCTTGTTTCGGGTATACTGTGAGCAAGAAAATAAGCAAGTAGCAAAACAGTACGTACAGCCGGTAGGTTAAAAAAACAAAGAGTAATAATTATGGAAGTACACTGCTGTGTACTGAAAAATACCTTGGTACAAGAGGCATGAAGCTAACGAGTGAGCTCTCCGTGGGGCTGGACACACTCTGTCATATGACAGAGTACGAGGTTGCCCTTATATAAGAGCCCATGCTACTATTCCAGAAGCAGGAAAATGATTAAGCTCCATTTTTTAAAATAATTCCCAGCAGATGGCAAAACCGGTAAGAGCATGGAAAACGAATCCGAAAAATAGAGTGACGACTCACCTCACCTCGCCAAGTGCTAAGAGCCCTAAACCCAGGTTCTACATAGCTGGGCTCAAATCCCAGCTTCATCACTTCTTAGTCCTTTCATCGTCAAGAAGTCAGTTAACCTAAAATTCTCCATTTAGTATCTGTTTAATGATAATGACAAGGACAACCTCCAAGGATTTCATGAAAATTAAATCACACACACACACACACACACACACACACACACAGACCACTTCAGGTGGTCCATAAAGGGAAGTAAGAGTATTACTAGGAAAAAGAGGAGTCTGGCACTTTCTCAAAGAATACAACACGGAGTCACCACATGACCCAGCAATTCCACTGCTAGGTACATACGTCCAAGACAAATGAAAACACACGTCCACACAGAAATGTGCACCCTTGTTCACAGAAGCGCTCTCCTCACACCAAGAGGTGGGAACTAGCCAAATGGCCACTGACTGCTTCGTGGATAAACACAGGGTGGCACAGCCACAGAAAGCAGCAGTGCTGGTCTGTAGGTGGGAGGGAAGTGCTGATATGGGCCACGGCGTGGATCAATGCGGAGAACCTTCTGCCAGGCCCCAAAGGCCACCTGGCTCATCATTCATTCAGAGGAACTGCTCAGCACAGACAGATCCACAGAAACAGAAAGCAGATTGGGGGATGGGGAGAGACAGGACTTAGGAGTGACTGCTAATGGGCTTGGGGTTTCTTTTTGTGGTGACAGAAATAAAATGGCAGTGATGTTTGTATGACATTGTAAATACACTAAAAAACACTGAATTATACCCTTTAAATGGTGAATTTGATGCTGTATGAAGTTGACAAAAAAGCAATAAAAATGGCATCGCCAGACCATCTCTCTTGTAAATGTCTGTGCTGATAGAAAAATGAACCTAATTTTTTTATTAAAAATTTTTTTAAAAAATGAGCCTAATTTTTTAATTCCACGTATCACATCTACTTCATAATATCTCCTTAGCACAAGATCAGATTTAATTTGGAATTTATTACTTCTTATAATTTTGTTTTCCATAGCAAATGTCGATGAGGAGCCATACTTTCAATTCTTAATTTGGACCCCTTTTAAAATCAATAACATGTTGTCCTTGGGACCAGAGAGCACCAAGATCAAGCCTGTGGGTCTCCTGCTGCTCCTGCTTCAGAACAGAGGTCAAAAATGGGAAGTGACAATAACCTCGGGGATGTGTATCTACGTGTTAGCATCACACAGCCCACCAGCAGGGGGAGGAGTCTGACTTTCACTCAGTGAATGCTTTACTAAGTGGTCGGGGTCCCAGGCTCTATGCTGCGTGCTGTGAACAGGGCGGCAAACGAGAACGGTG
Source organism: Enhydra lutris kenyoni (assembly GCF_002288905.1). Classification (NCBI taxonomy): domain Eukaryota; kingdom Metazoa; phylum Chordata; class Mammalia; order Carnivora; family Mustelidae; genus Enhydra; species Enhydra lutris. Next base: position 30,605,534 of record NW_019154089.1, read on the forward strand.
CAGACTCTGCCCTGTGGGTGTTTCAGTGCCCATCCATCAGATGCCTGGAGGACAGGGATCAGGACGGTGGGCAGAAAGAGCCCTAAATGGGGCCTCAGGAAGACTTAAGTCCTGATCCTGGCTCTGCCTGGGCTCACCTTTTACCTTGAAAATGTCACCAGTTTTCTCAGGTAGAGTTGGCCCCAATCACCAGTTCACTCCTGATGCCCAGGCCATGCCCCAGCAGAGCCAAACCCTTATTCCTGGGGGAGGAGCCAAGGCCCCAGTATTTTTTAATGCTCTCAAGGCAATTCCAGTGTGTGGCTCAGGAAAGGGAATTTGGGCACAGAAAGGGACATTATATATGTGCATGCACAGAGACACCCAAATCCCGGGAGTCTCTGAGAATCTCTGTCTGTGTCTTTCCTCCTGCTGTTTCCACCACCTAGGATGTTTTCCCCACCTCATCTCTGACAGATGAATTCCAACTATGTGGAACAGCAGAGATGAGTAGAAAGAGATCAGGACTCGGAATCAAAAGCCTGGATCCCAGGTTCCACCCTGTGATTTACTAGTTGTGGGATCATGAGCAACTTGCTTGTTCACTTCTCCAGGTCTCAGTTTTTCATCTCTAAAATGGACGTAATGATCCCTTTGCAAGTCACAGGGCTGATATAAGGCTCCAATGATATCATGTATGAGAATATCTTATACATTTTAAGTCATCTTACATATGGTTAAAATGTGTGTGTGAGTCTATACATAGGGCATATTAGGCCCTATTCAAAAGCCCCTTCTTTCATCAAGTTTTCTCTGACCCTCTCAAGGACCCTTCAAAAACACAGAGCTTTAAACTTTTGTCATGTCATTTACCTTTGACTTTGTGCATTTCTATCTGCCTGTAGAGTAATCCAGAGCACGGGTTTTGTAGTCAGACAGACCTGCATTTGGCAACATCACTTGTCAGTGGTGGGACCTTGAGTAATTTACTTAAATTTTCTGGACTCTGGTTTTCCCTGTCTATGAAATGGGTATTGTGATAAAACCTGTCTCACAGGGTAGAGGTGAGAACTGACTCAAACAGTGCAGTTATAATATCCAAAACAGAACTTACAAACAGACATCTCTCCAAAGAAGACATACAGACAGGCCAACAGACACATGAAAATGTGTTCGAAAAGACTAATCATCAGGGAAGTGCAAATCAAAACCATAATGAGATATCACCTCACATCTGTCAAAATGGCTAAAATCAAAAGCAAAAGAAACATCAAGTGTTGGCGAGGATGTAGAGAAAAAGGAGTCCTGTCGCACTCTGTTGGTGGGAATGCAAACTGGTGCAGCCACGATGGAAGTCCATTTGGAAGTTTCCCCCAAATTAAAAATAGTACAAGAACATTAATTTGAAAGGATATATGCACCTGTTTATTGCAGCGTTATTTATAATGGCCAAAAGATGGATGCCACCTATGTGTCCACTGATAGATGAATGGATAAAGAAGATGTGGTAGAGATATACAATGGAATATTCAGCCACAAAAAAGAATGAAATCTGGCCATTTGCAACAACGTGGATGGACCTAGAGAGATCTAGAGACTAAAATGCTAAGCAAAGTAAGTCAGTCCAAGAAAGACAAATACCATATAATTTCACTATGTGGAATTTAAGAAATAAAATAAGCAAACAAAGAGAAAAAAAAAGAGATAAACCAAAAACCAGACTCTTAAATACAGAGAATAAACTGATGGTTACCAGAGAGGAGATGGGTGGGGGCTGGGTGGAATGGGATGGACAGGATACTATGATGACCCCTAAGTCATGTACAGAAGTGCTGAATCACTATATTGTACACCTGACACTAATATAACTGTGTATGCTAACTACACCAGAATTTTAAAAAAATTTAAAATAAATAAACTCTCTGCACAGAAAGTGTTCAATAAAGGGAAAACTTGTCTATTTCCCAGTTGCCTCACTGAGAATCAAGACTGGCCCCTACTTGTCCTTGGACATCCCCTTCTAACATCTGGCACAGTCTCTGCAGGAACCAGGTACACAGTATTTATTAAATGGATGGGGTCAGGGACGGTAAGTCCAGGCTTTAACATATAACTGGTACAGTGAGAAAGGTCCAGTGAGCTGCAGATGAAGCCTCTGAAGGAGGATTCTGGAATGCCTCAAATTCCAGGGCTGCAGGAGAATAACATCAATGAAAGCCCAAGAGGGAAGAGGGGGCTTCTTCACAGATGGGTCAGGTACAGAACTATCCGACCATCGCCCCCCCCCCCCCCCCCCCCCCCCGTGAATAATTCGGACCACCAACTTCCTTGGGAAAATACATATTATTCTACAACCATCATCTCTTCATTCTGAGAAATCTTCTGCTTTGGTCAAGAGAGAAATGTCCACCCAGCCAGTAAGTAAGCTGTAGAGTATAAGACAAGGCAGGATCTGATCATATGTTAGCCTACACTGCTCCAGAGAAGTTCAGCAACATGAAGAGTTGGGTCAGGTGGGGCCCTACAGGTGAGTAGGACTTGCAAAGCTGGAAGACAGGAACAGCATGCCCCGGGCCCTGGGAGAGGGTGGGGCAGGGCATGAGAACGGGCTTATGGAGACGGGTCTGACTGAGACAGGCAGCTCCCGGGAGAGCCGAGCACCTGCCCCTCCCTCCCGTTCTGGCAGGATGGCGGCGACTTACCATGCTGGAATGGACCGTAGCCTGCTCAATGTACCTTGCAATGCCTGTGACAAATGCATTCCTGTCCTCGAAGTTTGTGTCAAAGTTAGCCTGTAGGAATTAGAGGACAGAAACATTTGTTGGAAAACAAGTCCAAGGTGGCTGGGTGTCCAAAAATGAGTCCAAACCTTTGCCAACCAACGCCACAGGTCTCTGTGGAAACCTATCTCCACATCGTCCTCTGATCCTCCCCCCGGAAAATCCCACTCTGACTCACTCACACTGGGCAGGCGCCTGCGAGACGGGGCCCGCACCTGCTCCCCCAGGTTGCCTGAGACTTGGAAGTAAATGGGTAAACTTCAGAAACCTAACTAGCTGCTGAACGTTAAGAGGGATATCACGTTCATCCAGCCGTTGCAGAAACACTCACCTGAGGCTGCAGATGCTTACGTACAAGGACGATAACTGCGGCATTTTTTGCGACAGAAAAAACTGGAAACCGTCCAAATATTCATTAACAGCAAAAGGCTAAATAAGTCATAGTATATCCATACGATGGACTTAAAAGTACTAGGTCGTGGTTAAAAATAAAATGGTGGCATTGCAGTATTGTCATGGAAAAATACCCATAATAAATTTTAAGTTAAAAAAGCCAAATCATAGACCAATATATATAGTACGGTTTCCTTTTTGGTTAAAAATATCTATATCTATGTATGATATATATTTATATCATATATATGGTAAAAAGGGACGTGTGTGTGTGTGTGTAGTCACAGTTACAGGGTGATTTTTATTCGTTATACTTTTCTGTATTGCTTGTAATAAAAAAGATACTTATGTAATCAAAAATTCAACCTGGGTTAGAAAATGTGAATAAGCCAAGTTTGTGACTTGACCCCTCAGCCAAGTTCGTGCTTAATAAAATCTAACTACTGAACGAAATTACAAATATATTATGCATTCATATTTAGTCTCAGTTAGCAGCCCCAGAACCTACAAGAGGTCAAATACAGCTAAAAATTTGTATAACTTCTTCTTTTCTCACGTGGCATACTCACCCAACACGCCCAGACGAGGGGCTGTTTGCGAGGTTGACTCTAGCTACACCGATGCCCTTCCCGGCTTGCCCTAAGGTGAGGGGGGATCGGTCATGGTTTTGAGCAATCTGATCATGGTCTGTCACAAGCTCAGGCAAAGGCAAACAATGGTGACTTGCTTCCCTGAGCCATTAGCTGCTATGGGGAGCTGAAAGCTCTTCTCACATACATGATGGAAAAGTAATTACCCAGGCAGGCTCCAGGGGTTTCTAAATTGTAATATTTAATTCATGAGATGAGAGCTGCCAAATCCTTGGTTGGTGCTGCAGCAGGAACCGCCGGGAAGGTATTTGGGGTCAGAGCGGATCAACAAGCCTTCCCTGGGGAGGAGAACAGCTCTGGTGTACGTTTACGAGCTAATCTATTCCTCATCCTCAGCTCCGGCAGGGCGCGAGGGACTCCATCAGCTTGGGACCTTTCACCTTTCAGAGGCAGCCAGACCCCCTCCCCGGGGCCTTCAGGGCAAGCAGACCTGGTACATGATGGAGGATGGCGGCGGCTCAATGCATGGCTGCTGGTCGGGGAGGGGCAGCTCCTCCAGCAGGTCCACGTTGGACAGGGCATCCTCCAGGGTCACGTGGGTGGTCATGGCTGCGGTTGCCCCGTTCTGCGCCGACGGGGAGGGACGTCAGGGGCCTCCAAGGGTCTCTCAGCCTCCCCCTGGGGGGGCTCCTTCCAGAGAAGAAAGAGGGTTTACACGCACTGAGACCACTTCCACTAGCTCCTTCTTCACAAAGTGTTTGCAACTGATGCCTGATAGTTGACGATCTCTTTGCAGTTTACAAAATCCTGTGCTGTTCTTTTCTTTTGGAACATCTATTGTCTGGAAGGGGCCACCCCGCAACCCCCTGTGATCAACACAGTGGGTGGTATTTTGGCCACAGAAGGGATGAAGAGGGAAGGCTCGGCGCAGTCATGGGACGCCCAGACAAGCACCATGACGAAGGCCCAGAGGCCTCAGATGGGCCTGCCGCTGGACACAGGACGTGGCCGGCCCCCAGCTTCGGCTACTTCTGAAGATATACGGCTGGTCTGCACCTGAATCACTGCATAGCACCAACACCCGTGCGGGAGAAGCCACGATTCTCCACTTGAAACCAGAGCCTACGTTTTACAGGCCAAGTAAGCCAGAACTAAAAGAATTCAGACTCTAGCATGATTAACCTTATTTGCAAAAATGGAAGTGCCATGATCTTCCTTGGCCTGGAGGGGTTTTGTGAGGCACACCAAACAAATCAGTCCTAAATGGATATTTTTGTGTCTTGGACCCTGATGGAGTGCGGTGGCTTAGACGAGAGCTGCATTGGGCAGTGAGGCTGAAGGGGATCTGAAGACGTGCTTACTTACCCAGGCCGAGCTAACTACTATTTTAAGAACTCAGCCCCCAGCAAACAGAATACTCATTTTTTTCAAAGCCTCTGTTAGACGCTGATAAAAAAAGATCATGATTTAGGCCGTAGAACAGGTTCTCAGGAGTTCCCCAAACATGACATCCTAGAATTCACATTCACTGATTACCATGAGTACGATTAGAAATAAAAAATGCAGATCGCAGCCCAAAAAACACCCCTACCTATGAAGATCTGTAAAAAATACCTCAAGGCCATTCATTGTTAAAGAGGAATTCAAATAGAAATCATAAACCATTTAGGACTGAAAGAGAACATAAATAAACGTCTTAAACGCATTTAGCAGAAAATAAGAAAGTAAAACTAAATGAACTAATTCTCACTCAAAAATCTAAAAAAAAGTGGCGCCTGGGTGTCTCAGTGGGTTAAAGCCTCTGCCTTTGGCTCAGGTCATGATCCCAGGGTCCTGGGATCCACATCGGGCTGTCTGCTCTGCAGGGAGCCTGCTTCCTCCTCTCTCTCTCTGCCTGCCTCTCTGCCTACTTGTGATCTCTGTCTGTCAAATAAATAAATAAAATCTTTAAAAAAAAAATCTAAAATAAGAAATCAACCCAAAGAAATGAGAGTGCAGGCACTGATCATTACAAAAGCTGAAATAAATGAAGCAAAGAACAAAACAAAGAACAGACTAGGTGAACGAAAGTCTAAAAACTGAGTTTCATGAGATTAATAGTAACAGCGAGCTGCCCCTTTAGCACACTTGGATAAGGAAACCAACAGAAAGCCCACTGTGCTGATGGTCTGAGCACCCCTCCCTTCCCCAATCTCAGGCAAGTGTGAGATGGGCTTGCATGCTAGAGTTCTGAAGTGTCAGAAAATGTGTCTTGATTGCTTGTCAGGAAATGTGGTGTCCAATACGAGGGCAGAGAAGGGTCACGGACATGACAGCTGGGTATACGGGCTGCAGAGTGTACCCCAGGGCATGCTGCCCCAAACCAGTGTCTCCGTCCAGCCCACGGCTGGGAGGGCAGGTCAGGGCCGAGCAGCTAGTGTTGCTGCACCCGTCACTGAGCCTTCTAGCACACCTCCCCATCATGCCTGGGACAACAGCAAAGGCCATAGCCAAGGAGGGCTTGAGGAACCCCGAAGTGAATTCCCCTCTGTTCTCTGCAGGCACTCAGCCTCATGGGGGTGGTTTTAGGTCCTCTCCATACCTATGCTTCTTCCTGTTCTCTCCCCTGAGTTCTAAGTGTGGTATCCAGTTCTACAGCAAAACCATTTGCCAACCAACACACAAAAAATTGTCTCCCTTCTTACATTAGTATTATGTTCATTTTATAGGAGGGACTAATAATTTTATAGAGCATAATGATCTACAAGCACCAAAGCCCTAAGAACTTTCTTCATTAATTCAAATAATAATAGTAGTAGTAGTAGTAATAAAACCAACATATCTTTACCCTTTATGCTCTGCCAAGCATTCCCCTATTTTAATCTTGCATGGACCCTATAAAGGTAGGTGCTATGATTATTCCCATTTTACAGAAGAGCCAAGAGAAGCTCAGAACTGAAGTAATTTCACAGGATCAAGTGCTGAAAAGTGTGGGGCTGGGGCTGGAATCTAGATGTCTCCAGCTTCAGATTTGGGGTTTCCTTCCAAGTGCTGAGATTCACATTGCAAGTCTGTGTGTACTAACACGAGGTCCATCTCCATGCTAGGTCTTCTCTTAAAAAAAAAAAAAAAAAAAAATTTACTTTTTTATTTGACAGAGACAGAGAGAGCAGAAGCAGGGGGAAGCGGCAGGCAGAGGGAAAGGGAGAAGTAGGCTTTCCGCTGACAGGGAAGCCCAATGTGGGACTAGATCCCAGGACCCCAGGATCATGATCTGAGCAGAAGGCAGACACTTAACCGACTGAGCCACCCAGGGGCCCTGTGCTAAGTCTTTTCAATTGTTGGTGCTTATGCCAAAGTACTACAGGCACAGCTTTTTTTTTTTTTTAAGATTTATTTATTCATTTATTGATGGTGGGAGGGACAGAGTGAGATGGAGAGAGAGAATATCAAGCAGACTCCACACAGAGCACAGAGCCTGATGTGGGCCTCAATCTTATGACCCCAGCATCATGACCTAAGCCAAAATCAAGAGCCAGATGCTTAACCTGCTGAGTCACCCAGGCACCCCGCACAGGCATGGCTTTTTAATAATAAAAGGCTTGGGCTCCATCTCTAGGACCTTAGTAAGGATGTGAAACATCACAAGGAAGGAAATCTGGCAATATCTGACAAACTCGTATAAGCATTTCACTGTTTGACCAGTAATCACTTCTAGGGAACTATCGCAAAGACACGTTGATAAAAATGCGAAAAGACATTTGCGCCGGGCTATTCACTGGGGCACTACCTGCAGTAGCAAAAGTGTGCAAAATGCAAATACACCTCAACGGAAGATTGTCTGAATAGACCATGTGCCACCGCACAGCGAGATACTAGGCAGCAGTAAATAGGAATGAGGAATCCATCTGTACACACCAAGTCTGGGGTGATCTCCAGGATATGCTGTGTACAATACACTGTCGTTTATCTAAGAAAGGAGTGATGTATACATGCACACACACACATTGAAAAACAAACAATGGAAGGATAAACCATCTAATTTTAAAATCTGGCCATCCCTGGGGAAGAAGGATAAACAGGAATATGGTTAAATGGGTAGGGATAGAGGCATGATTTCTTTGAAAATAACCTGTTTTGTAGATTTGACTTTGAAACCATATATTTTACATAATTATAATATATTTTTAAATTTAAAAAGCAACCACTCTGTGTGGCTCTGTCAGTTAAGTGGCTGCCTTTGCCTCAGGTCATGATGGCAGGGTCCTGGAATCAGCCCCACATCCAGTGCCCTGCTTGGTGGAGAGTCTACTTCTCCCCCTCCCTCTGCCTGCTGTTCCCCTACTTGTGCTATCTTTTGGTCAAATAAATACATAAACTCTCAAAAAAAAAAAAAAAAAAAAGCAACCACTACCCCCCAAAAGTAAGATAAAACAAATTAAGGTATATGTGTATTAGTTTTTGGCATAACTACACAGAAAGAACCTATTCCAAGTGATTTTAAAACTCAGAAATTTCTGGCAGAAGATAGCCTAAGAATGATGAAGAGTTGCAATAAAATATCTCGAGCTTTTTTTCATAAAAAATTGGTTAACTGTTGCAGTAAGAAAGTTTGAATGCACTGTAAGGAAAGACAAATTAGTGATTGTGGAATGCTCTATCATTCCTGGTGGTGCTGAGAATTGGTATTTTTGATGAGAGAAAGGACATACAAAACCAAGTCAACTAGATAGCCCTGAATATGAATTTGGGGTAACAGTAGGAAGTCATCACATGTTTTGACTTTAAATATACCATATATATGTATGTTTGTATGTATGTGTATGTGTGTTTATCTCCTAGCTCTGTGCACTGAAAAGACAAGGACACAATGACCAACCCATGAGCAATGAGCACTTTTACTGCCTGGCTTTGGTCTGCAAATACTATTTCCTGCTAAAAGAACCAATATATTAGAGAAATAGCTCAGTCCAGGTCCGGGACAGAAAATGTATAAGAAAGGCTTAGAACAAGTTGTCAGAGCAGAAAGCAAAGCAGCAGCTCTCTATCTAGGACTCCTGCGGTGTGTCCAAGGGACCCAGGAGCCAACTGGTGGCAGCTTCCACTGGCCAATGGAGGGGCACTGTGAGCATCAGTTAGTATAACTCAGTACAATGGAAGCAATATAAAATATGTTTAAATCCATGAAATCATAAGGGCACTTACTAAAACGTTGGTTTTTTTTTATTACTTTGTTATACTGCTGGAGGATGCCAGTGAACCACCTTTATGTTGAAAGTAGGCACAAAAAAGCAAAGAAGCAAACATTTAACGTGCCTTTCCTATACACACTGACCACTGGGTAACCAAGGGGAATGTTCATCTCTACAGATAGAGAAGTTCTTTTTTTTCCCCAGAAATATTGACAATAAAATATCCCTGGGTGGCTCAATCAGTTAAGCATCTGCCCTCAGCTCAGGTCATAATCCCCAGGTCCTAGGATTGAGCCCCACATTGGGCTCCCTGCTCAGCAGAGGGCCTATTTCTCCTTCTGCCGCTCCGCCTGTTTGTGTGCTCTCTCTCTCTCTCTGTCAAATAAATAAAATCTTTAAAAAATAAAAAAAAATCCCTATATTTCTAATTCCTCAAATGGATATAGGCAGAGATCATCATCCACCGCTAATATCCCTAAGTGAAAGACAATCAGACATCATGTGCCTCCTGATGGAAAAGCACACCGTCGCCTTACAAAGAATGCTGGACCCAAAGCCAAACACTGGAACCCAATCAAGCCCTTCACACCCATTGATAGTAAATGAACAGGACAGAAGAACACGTTAGAATACGTCATAGTGATGTAATCAGTAAAACATAATCTATGGGAAACTATGCAGGACGAATGACTCAGTATCACATAAATTCCATGGGGGTGAAAACAAGAGATGCAGGGGAAGCCATCGCCGATAGGGGACTAACAGACTGCCACAGTGTGTCCCCTTGTCTTTGAAACAAGCCATCAGAAGAAAATCGTATATGAGGAAACTGCAACATTTAAGAGTGACTGGGTTCTTGATAAAATTAAGGAAACAGTGCTATTATTTTTTGGATGTGAAAATAATATCAAGTTTATATTTTAAAAGAGTTTGCATCTTTTAGAAACATCTACTAAAATATGCATAAAATGATACAGGGGTTTGCTTCCAAATAATACTAGAGAGGGAAAAAGTGAGTAACAGAGGAAACAACATTGGCTGTGAGCTAGTAACTGTTAATGCTGTGTGATGCTTACACTGGGATTTATTGTATCTTTCTATTCAATGCCACATGTTTCAAAATGTTCATGAAATCCTCAGGCTCGGTGTATACACCACCAGCTCGAACCAATCTCCCCTTCCTTCACCTTCCCTGACTCCCACTTGCCATGATCTTTCCCTTCACCTTCCTCCTACACCCTGGGTTTCTTCTGGATTTCACACACTTCAAAATAACTCATCTACCAGAATAATCCTAAGGTTTTCCCTTTAACACAATAACACCCCTGCACTTCCCTCGAAGAGAATCAATAAGTGAACAGCCTACCAGCCAGTAAATTAGGAGTCTTTATTTCTGTTAACGCAACCTTTCTTTTCTCCTTGTAAATGCAACTTCTCTAATGGATTCCTGTGTTTGTTTGTAGATCATTCACTGTCTCAGGGAGAAGGAAATCAGACATTTTTAACTCAAGGGCTGTAAGTCATTGCCAACTCCAAATCAATCAGAAAGAAAAAAAAAACATTCTGGAAATTTTAAGCAATACAGCTGAAAATAAGGACTTGCTTTCTAGCTCAAGTGTCCTGCCTATTGTGCAATCTTCCAAAGGAGAGTAAGTCTTCATATCCAGTCAATGAACACGTGGCCATTTTGCCACTTTGGAAGAGAAATTCATAAAAATATTTAAAAACGAACCGTGTTCTGGGAGTGTCACTTTACCAGGCACAGCTGTGGCCTCTCAGGGTGGGGCATTCACAGCCGATTTAAATTCAGCATCTCTCTAACGAGCTCAAACGCAGTGGCCTGGTTTCACCGAGGACTCACAGCACTGGGCTCCAAGGCAATCTGCTTCGGAGAAGGGCTTTAGGGGCAGCCTGGCTGACATGGCTGATGGAGTCCGAGCAAGTGGGGGTAGGCCCCCAAAATGCCAGGTGGGTGCCAGGAGAACCTGGCTTGGGGAACGCAGGTGCTGACTAACCACACCCTAAACCCAGCAAAAGATCTAGAAGCAAAAAAGATCTGCATTGTCATTTCCTATTTGACTTTCTGGAAGGAAAAGGAAAAATAACAAGATCTTTTTACTGAAGTGGAATAGCAGGCTAAGTATAGCATGGGTTCAAATCTGTCATCTGCCACATACTAGCTACATAACCGTAAGTGTATTACTTAACCTCTCGAGTCTTGGTTTCCTTACCTTTAAAAGGGCAATAATTAATAATGGTCCCTGCCCTCGATGATTTATTCTGGGGATTATATAACATTATAGAATGTGGAATGCTGCCCAATAGCAGGCACAAAGTAAGCCCTTGGGAAATGTTAACAGGCGGGTGGCCTCTTTTTAACGTGATGAATGGATGAATCAAACATGGCCACAATTCTATTTAAAAAAAAAAAAAAAAAGGAGGGGACTACTATTATCTCAGCTCTAACATCTCAACTCTATAGGTCTTTCATATTGATTTCCTCAGTCGCAATCACCCTGCAGTTTCGAGAGGACAGGTGTTATTTTTGCTGTTTTTCTAAGGAGGGCACAGAGTTACTGAGAAGTGAAAAACGTTCTTTCAAAGTCACATGGCCAGCTGGTGGCTGAGCTAAGGGCAGAAAGCGGATATCTTGACTCCCAGTTCAATGCCCTTTCTTCTAGGCCACACCTACTTTTGTACCTTTATAAAAGGTACCAAGGACTTTACTTCTTTTTTTCCCCTCCAGGTGGGCTGCTTTTTCCCTCCTCAAGAAGGACAAGACTCTGCCAACCTAGAAAGATTAAGTAACTGTCACCTTTGGGTCCTACAAACATCAAGAGGTCAGGAAATATTTTCCCTGCCTGTAAATCTCTCCAGCTAGAAAGCAATTAAATACATAGTTAAAACTGATAAATATGTATTTATGTATAGAAATATTGTATAATTAAATATGTAAATAAATAAATACATAGAAAATAAAAGGAGGCTTACACTGTCCCCCTAAAAAAAATGTATTCTTGCACAGCATTTGACTGAGCAGGAAAAATCCAAAGAAGGAACCTGGAGTGTATCACGTGTACACACTGGGCATGTTGGGGACTGTGCAGGGACCCAGGTTTGCAGTGACAGGACGTGGGACCACGGGTCAGTATTTCCTCTGCAGCCAAGACCCTTCCACATGTCAGAGGCAGCTCCTTCACAGGTGCAGGACCCAGGCAGGCTCAGAGTCACCCGTGTGCATCTTACAGGACTTCTAAAGACCCTACCAGAATGGAGCATGTGGCTTTTCCCGTATAGTCTGGAAGTGAAGAATTTTTTTTTTTTTAAGATTTTATTTATTTATTCGACAGAGAGAGAGATCACAAGCAGGCAGAGAGGCAGGCAGAGAGAGAGGAGGAAGCAGGCTCCCCGCTGAGCGGAGAGCCCGATGCGGGGCTCGATCCCAGGACCCTGGGATCATGACCTGAGCCGAAGGCAGAGGCTTAACCCACTGAGCCACCCAGGTGCCCCTGGAAGTGAAGAATTTTACAAGAACATTCCACTGACCCCATGGTCAAACCTTGTGGCTCCAAAGCTCACTGCAGCCACTAGGCACTTCTTTCTTTTTTTTTTTTTTTTAAGATTTTATTTATTTATTTGACAGACAGAGATCACAAGAGAAGAGGAAGCAGGCTCCCTGCAGAGCAGACAGCCCGATGCGGGGCTCAATCCCAGGACCCTGGGATCATGACCCCAGCCGAAGGCAGAGGCTTTAACCCACTGAGCCACCCAGGCGCCCCTTGGCACTTCTTTTAATGCATCGCCCGGTCCATAAAATAAAGCCGTAAGTTAGGCGCAGCCCCAACGCTGACAGCAGCAAGCCTCACCATGGTGCATGGAGAGGAAACTACAAGCATGGGAGTTGGGGACACAAAGTACAGAAACAGAACTCTACATATTCCAATAGCTTAAATCCTAGCTGTGATATTGCTGAATATCACAGCACACAACAGAACCCACCAAACACTTCATACACTGCCAGGATGACCTTAGGGCTCGGGGAGACCGAAGGGAATGGTTAACTCCTTCAGGAGCCTTTCTGACTCTCTTACCCACTACCCAAATTCACTTTCCCCTTTGGCCCTCCTTAAAACCCAGTGTGTCCCTACCTCTGTGGCATCCATAATGCTTTATTATACCTATTACCACATCTTCTCTCCTGCCCTAAATGACAAATTTCTTGAGGGCAGGAGCTGTGTCTGACACCCAGCTCTCAGCACAGTTTCAAGCACACATTTGTAGCTACATAAAGATTTAGTCGATGAGTAGGTGCACCTGGGTGGCTTAGCTGGTTAAGCATCTGCCTTTGGCTCAGGTCATGATCTCTGGATTCTGGGATCAAGCCCTGGGTCAGGCTCCGTGCTCAGCAGGGAGCGAGCAGGGAGCCTACTTCTCCCTCTGCCCCTTTTCCTGCTCGTGTTTTCCCTCTCTCTCTCTCAAGTAAAAATCTTTTTTCACGAGTAATGGCCAGAGAACCCAAGACATCAAGAAAGCCATCACTATGTCCAAGATACCAGGATTTTAAAAGTGGGAACGGAGGAAAAGGAATATAAATAGCAAAAACCTGTTTATATTTTAGAAAGAACTCCTTCAAAATGTTTCAAATAGTTAACATGCGAGCACTTAAAGCGAAAAGCTTCAATGTTTTATATACAGTTATGTCTGAAATAAACTCTCTTCCTTCTCTCACCGTATGACCTGATTTCACTCATCCTTCAAGGTCGCTCACGCTAGGATGTAATTGCTCTCTTCCAGTGTTGGTGAGGCTGTGAAATAAGAACCCTCAGATGTGGCCAGTAGGAAAAGTAAAACAATGTGGTACTTTGGGAAACTGTAGCAGTTCCTCAAATTTTAGAACACAGAGTGACCTTGTGACACAGCAATGGCACTCCTAGGTCCACCAGCAGTACCTTTCTGCTGACACGTGCTGCCTGGGAAGGGTGGCGAGTACCGATACTTCCTCTTTCCATGTCAGGGCCACCGTTACTAATTGATAATGGCTTTATTTCTTAGTGAGTCCCCAGGCAGCCTCAGAACCCTCCTCATGAAACACAGAGGTCCAGGTGGCCACCGGACATTGATCTGCGTTTGCCCGTGAAAGAAAACACAGATGCGTAGAATGAGGCATGCGGGTGTAGGCTCCATGAGGTGACAGGCCATTTCTTAGCCGTCACTGAAAACCTCAGAGACCTTAGCAGAGTTCTGAAAACAGATTAGGCACTGAGGAAGTAGCAGATGAATGCGTGAACACATCTGAATCCCCTGACGACACAGGAGAAATGAGATGACCTGAATTGGCCATGTCTTCATTTCTAGTTTTTCCATTCCTTCTTCTTCACTACTGACAGCACTGATAACTTAAATCAATATGAAATATGCAGTCATACCCATAAACTGTCTATACAATTACTTATTTTTTTTGTCTATAAAGACTTTTTATGTTTGGTTTTATAAATATATTTTAGAAGGAAGCTCAGATTACAATCACTAACAGAGAACTAGTATCACTTGGCCATAAACAAAGGGAAACTATAAAATATAAAAACAATGAAAACAATGGGTATCATCTGAAAATCATCTCGCATTACTCTTGATATGTTCATAAGAGGTGGTTTAAATGGTGTGAGTGGGATGAAGAACTAGCTCGAATCCTGACTGCCATTGCTGGCTCTGTGACCTTGGGAAGATGGCATTATGCTTCTGAGCCCCAGCTTCCCTGTCTCTGATAAGAGGAATAATAACAGTTCCGACCTCATAGGCTTTGAAAATTGAGTGAGTTAATTCATGTAAACAGCTTGCTTGGTAGAGAGTGCTCAATAAAATCTGCCCAACAAAAGCAAATCCAGAATTGTATAAAAAGGATTATACATCATGACAAAGTGAGATCTAGCCCAGAAATGTATGATGGGTTTAACATTAACATCCAAAAATCAATTAATGTAATAATTAATGTAATAATTAATGTAATAATTAATGTAATAATTATTAAATTAATTAATAAATAAATATTAATAAATATTAATGTAATAATTGACCCACAGGGTCAATTTAATAATTTAATATTTTAAATTAATAATAAATTAATTTATTATTAAATTAAATTATTTTATTTATTATAAATAATATTTATTTTAATAATATTTAATTTTAATAATATTTAATAATATTTAATTATAAATTATTAAATTAAATTATTAAATCAAAAATAAATTAATGATTATTAAATTAATTAATAAATCTTAATGTAATAATTGACCCACAGAGTCATCTCAGTATATGCAGAAAGAAAAATGGACGAAGTCACACTCCTTCATGACAAAAACACTCAGCAAACTAGGAACAGAAGGGAACTTTCTCAACCTGATAATGGGCAGCTAAAACAAAACAAAATCTACAGCCAACTTCAGACTTAATGGTAAAAGACTGAATGCTTTCCCAAAATTAGGAAGAAGACAAGGATGTCTGCTCTCTCCATTTCTATTCCACATTATATTGGAGGTTCTAGCCAGTGTATTAGGCAAAAAACAAAACAAAACAAAACAAAAAACAAAATAAACGGTATCCACGTTAGAAAGAAAGGAGTAAAATTATCTCTATCTGCAGACGCTTAATCTTATACACAGAAAATCCTTATGAAATCCACTAAAAACTAATGAACAACTATGTTCAGTAAGGTTACAGGATACAAGATCAACACACAGATGTCAATTGTATCTCTCTATACTAGCAATGCATGGTCAAAAAATGAAATCAGGAAAATATTCTATTTATAACAGCATCACAAATAATACAATCCTTAGGAATAAATTTGCCAAAGAAAAAAAGCATAAAATGTACACTCTGAAAACTATAAAACATTGTCAAAAATTGAAGAAGACACAAATAAATGGAAAGATATCCCATTTTCATAGATTGGAAGACTTATTGTTAAGATGGCAGTATTCCACAAACTGATACAGATCCAGGGTGATCCCCATCAAAATCCCAGCTGGCGTCTGTGAGGAAATTGACAAGCTAATCTTAAAATTCACATAGAAATTCAAAACGATCCCCAAAAGAACAAAACTGGAGGATACCCACTTCCCAATTTCAAAACCTAGTCCAAACCTACAGTAATCAAAACAGTGTGTAAAAAAAAAGTGTGGTATTGGTATAAAGATATAAAACAGAACTGAAAATCTAAAAATAAATTCTCATATTTATGGTCAATTGATTTTTGACAAGGGTACCAAGACAATTCAATGGGGAAAGGATATTCTTTTCAACAAATGGTGTTGGGACACCTGGATATCCACATGTGAAAGAACGAAGCCAGACTTCTACATGACACCACACAACAAATCAACTCAAAATGGATCAAAGACCTATAACAGCCAAAACAATAAAACTCTTAGAAGAAAACACAGGAGTACATCTTTGTGACTTGGGAATATGTAATGACATCAAAAGTACAAGCAGTGCAATAAAAAATAGGTTAAGTATCTTTGATTTTATTAGCTGTCTATTAATAGACAGCATCAAAATTAAACTTAAAACTTTGGTACCTCAGAAAACATCATCAAGAAAGTGAAAAAACAATCCACAGGATGGAAGAGACCACCTGGATGTCGTCTGCTATTTACATACACTATACAAAGAATTCTTAAATTCAGTAACAGAAAGGCAACCCAATCTTTAAAATGGGCAAACAATAGGAACAGACCTTCCTCCGAAGAAGATGTACAAATGGACAATAAGCACATAAAAATTATTAATATTTTTAGCCTTGGAGCAATCAAAATCACAGTGAGTTATCATTTCATATCCATCAGAACAGCTATTTTTAAAAAGACAAGTAACAACAAATGTTGGTGAGGATGTGAAACTGGAATCCCCATACCCTGCTGAAAGGAAGGTAAAATAGTGCAGCAACTTTGGGAAACAGTTTGGCAGTCCCTCCAAGTTTCAAACACAATGTTACCAAATACAACATTACAACTCCTTTGTCTAATCCCAAGAGAACTGAAAATATATGTCCACATAAAAACCGGTACATAAATGTTCACAGCACCACCGTTTGTGATGGCCAAAACATGGAAATGACTCAAATGTCCATCAGCTGATGAATGGGTAAGTAAAATATGGTATATCCCTGTTACGGAATATTATTCAGCCATAAAAAAGAACGAGGTAGAGACACATGCCACAACATGCACTTCGAAAATCTGCTAAGGGAAAGAAACATAGTGTGCTTCTTAAAGGAAATGCCCAGGGTGAGCAAATCAAAAGAGACATTAAGTAATTTGTGGGTGCATAGGCTTGGGGTGGAGACTGGAGACATGCTAATGGGCATGAAGGTTCTTCTTTCTGGGGTGATGAAAATGTTATAAAATCAATCACGATGACTGTTGCACAACTCTGTGAATATACTGAAAATTACTGAACCATATGCTTTAAGTGGTGAACTGAAGTGTCGGTACCAAAAAATGTTCTTTTGTGCATGAGTACTTGGGGACGGTTTGGGTATTACATATGCAGGAGTGGTACAAAGAGAGAGGGAGCTGGAGTAGGAGCTTGGCAAGTTTGGGAGCCACGATGCTGCCCCCCTGACAAGCACAGATTCTGTTGAATAAAAATCACCAGAGGAAGTGGGACAGAACCAGAGAGCAACAGACAAACCCATCCACAGGACCCCATGGGGCAGCCCCTAGACCGCAGGACAAGCTGGACCACCGTGGGGCAGGGCCCAAACCAGCACCCCAATCCCCCCAGGTTGGTTGCACTGCCATCTGTTGAGTGGGTGGGAGGCTGCCCCACCCTGGGGAAGAGACTGTTCAGACAGCAACAGCCTCTGAGATGGGGGAATGGTCTTTGAGGTTGAGAATGAGAAAAAGACCAGTTTGTAGTCCTCCTCCTTCCTTGAGCTCTCTTTCTGCTGGGAGGGGGGGGTGGGGTGGGGTGTGCACTGAGGCTGAGAGATAAGACAGACCAGCACAAGGTCACTTAGCTAGTTAGGGGTGGAGCTGGGGTTAACACAGTAACTTCACCGGAAGATAGGAAGATCTGATACACTAACAGATGACAGAGCTGTTTAAAAAAAAAAAAAAAAAAAAAAAGTGATATTAAATAGGAAGGAAGGAAGGGGAAGGGAGAAAATTCTAATTCTACAATAAAACAAAAAAGCCATGTAGGAAAGGAGGTAAATCAAAGGACATTACCTATCTTTTTTGTGATCATCATTTACACGTCTTAATAATGTAGATGCTTCAGACATGATTTAGGTTAAAACAGAGCTCTCGCAGTGGCGCCTGGGTGGCTCAGTGGGTTAAGCCTCTGCCTTCAGCAGAGGTCATGATCTCAGGGTCCTGGGATCCAGCCCCACATCAGGCTCACTGCTCAGCAGGGAGCCTGTCTCCCCGCAAGTCCCACCCCCCACCTGCCTCTCTGCCTACTTGTGATCTCTGTCAAATAAA